>NC_048279.1:15537061-15881655 GCF_009762535.1 Notolabrus celidotus | reverse complement strand
TGATAACGTATTTTTCCCTCCTAAATGACAGCATATCAAATTAAAAACAGTTTTCTGGATAGTGTTTGATATAAATTCTGTTATCAGGTAAAGAATAATGCAGTTTAAAATCGATATATTAGTAATGTTCTAAAATATCTACATTACCTAATGTTGTATTATTCTTTTTCATTAATTAGTAAAAGATCCATCTAAAACATGTCGTTGGCTAAGAGAACCATGTATTTTAGAGTAGTATTTGCATGGAATAAGGTAATTATACTTTATTCATTTTAGCCCAGTTTACCTTGTTTGTTCTCTATTTTAATAACTACTGACTGGAAAGAGATCAACAAGTCCTCTTTGGTATAATTTCACTGAGCCAAATAGATTTTGTCTACATTTATCTGACAAAATGTTGATTCAAGTTCAGTATTTTTGTTTCTCATTTCTTCTTTTTATTATTATTACTATTATTAAATGGTTGTATTTTATCAACTGCAAAACACAACAAAACAACACAACTACGTTATATCAGCATCATATACAGTATTAGCTGTCAGCTGACCTGCTCTCTAATAGGCATTGGCATTCACCGGTGAAAAACAACATTGGTAACAGTTTCTATAACAAACATTTTCATCACTTTATGTGTTTAGTGTAAAAACTTAACATTTACTCTTGACCTCTGCACATTTCTATAGTTTGACACACGTCATGCTTAATCAGACTTTGACAAAAAACTGTACAATACAGTACATGAACTCTTCTCCTCCCCATATGTTCCAGGGACATCAGTGGTGTGTTCATTGTTCATTGTTAGCATTAATCCCCTCTTCACAGTGTCACGCATTGCTTGATTGTTTTTGATTAAAGGCAGGTGTTGGGCACTACTCTGTAGTTTACTTGCAGCCTCCATATTAAGTGGATTAGAGGAATTACTGCATATTCTTTGGCCTGCAGAGCGTCCCTCTGGCAGGTGTGTGGTAGAGCGTGGGTAAACAGCTATGTTGGCAGTGGTGCGCTCTCAAACTCAGCTGGGATGACAGCCCAGGTGTCTCCTGGGACATGTAGTGTCAGACTGGATCCCAGGGTCCACCTGGAGATTCTGCTGTCATTGCTGCTCCCAGATTTCTCAAGGGACTCCCCTTGACATTTGATGTTCCATGTGTCTGCCAAGAGAGCCATGTTTAGGTTATTGCGATCGTCACACTGAAAGCACATTGCAAGTTAGTTGCCAATATTGGCGAACATATGGCAGAATGTTAACACGGAAGTGTATTAAATAGACCTGTATCTGCTGGTACAGACTTGTTTGTCATACTGTCTGTCCTGTGAGTAAAGAGGAGGCTTTGCTTTTGTTTCTTCTCACCAGCTGAAGGAAGTGAATTCATCCCAGATCCTGACTGCGATGCTGTCCTATGTGTGGCCAAAGGATAGACCAGACCTGCGGGCCCGTGTTGTCATCTCTCTGGGCCTGCTTGCAGGAGCTAAGGTAAGGTTACAGACAATGTCAAGGGTATACAGTAGAATTTGTTTATATCTAAGTTTCCCTTTTTTTTCTTTCATATAAAGTTAATTTGTCTTACTTTTAATGGAAACTAAACAGTTTATTTTTTTTACACACTTCACATCCCAGTTTGTTTACATTACTAGTTCAACCACTTTACTATAAGATAAAATAAGAAAAGATAAGATAAGATAGTCCTTTATTCGTCCCACATACGGGGAAATTTAAGTGTCACTGCAGCAAAGTAGACAGTGCAAAGGAGTATAAAGCAAACAAGAGCCTATAAAATATCAATTATTAAAAAGTTATTAGCAATTCAAATTAAAGAGGTAATATATATATGTGTTATTGGTTATAGAGTCTGACCACTGCACACTGCAGGAAGACACAGAGGATAAGGAGATCAGGCTCAATTTATCCTTACTGACACTTGGACAAACTTCTCTTTTATTTAGTTTTTTGCTTTCTTGATACCTTTTACCTTAACGTAAAGCTCTCTGACAATACCTTATGTTCTCCGTGAGGGACAAAAGCAAGACTATTTTACAATACATTACCCATTAAGAGCTTGTTGTTTCACATGGGCTTTAATGTTCTGCTTTCTTAGAGGTAAATCACAATATTTAGATAGTCTTTAACTGAAATACTGAAACGGTGAGGAGAAGAGCAAAAGCAAACAACTGCTTCTCAGAAAATGGTTGGAGCTCTGATAAAAAAATATTGATGAAAAGAAAAGATTATCACTGTTTGTCCTTTAAGACTCAGGAGCTAATATTGATCACATCTCTGTCTCTGCCACTGGCCATGCTCACATTGCTTCTGACAGTGTCACAGGTAAAAAAAAAAAAAAAAACATCAGGGCTCTTTCTACGTGATAGACTGTAGACAGTACTGCCCAGTCTCTTTTTGACTTATTTATTTTGGTTTAGCTTGGCTGGAAAGAGCAAAAGTGACTCAACATAGAGAAATATTATCTGTAGTCAAACAGATTTATAGTTGGTATATGATCACATGTAATCAGGGTGTTATATAAACAATGCACACAATCAATACTAATAATAAATAATGTAAGTTGCAGCTCCAGATCCAGAGCTCTCTTCCCGCAGGCCCCCTTTGTGAAAAGCACTGCTGCCTTTTAACAAGAGAACCCCCTGAACGAGAGAATAGACGATCCAAGGTCATTGCTGAATTCAGTTAGACAACAGCATTTATAAGTGGCAGTGGTCAATTGTTTAAGTTCATAATGTCTCTGAAATGAGTGACAAGAATGAAGGCAGAATGACTGCATTCAGGCTGAGTTTGTGAAAATAGGCACCACAAGTCCCCTGGATTCATGTTGTGAGAGAGGCATCACTCAGGGTTAGTTAAATGTGTTTCACAGCAAATTAGTGCACCAGCTCAGGCAAACATTTATCTGATGTTATTATTTGTCAGCAGCACTTCATTGTTCTTTGGCACCTCTGTTGGAAAAGCCTGGTCATACGGTGCCTTTGAACACCAGCTAAAGATGCTCTGAATAACAACAGCAGAGGGTTGGCTGGTCATACACATTGCATTTATTAACTACAGTGTGTACAGTGTCGGCCAGTTATCCTTGTAGAAAAAAAACCCAATGTCATTTGTGAAAAAGAAGGTTAAAGAGAGCTTGCAGTATTACAGTTTAAGACTACACATCTTATCATTTTGAACATTTTATGGCATGCAATTTTTATTTGTAAGAGAAGCAGTCCATTTGAGGTATCCACTTGTCACACAATCTTATTCTCCAAATGTTTACCTCTATTTTCAACACCTTAATCTTGTTTCTGAGCATTGGCTCTTGAAAATTAACACCCCCAGATGACTAAAACAAAAATAAATCCTGGTGTGTAAACTGCCAGTTTATTCAAGTAGGTTGTGATTTGTGCTCACTCCTCATAAAATGTCTATTAAAGGTACCATTATTATTATTATTATTATTATTATTATTATTATTATTATTATTATTATTATTATTATTATTATTATTATTATTATTACTATTATTTGTGTTATTTTATTATTATTATCATTATTATTATTATCATTATTATTATTATTATTATTATTATTATTATTATTATTATTATTAATAGTATTATTATTATTAGTAGTATTATTATTAGTATTGTTATTGTTATAATTATTATTATTATTATTATTATAGTTGTTGTTATTGTTGTTGTTGTTGTTGTTATTATTAGTAGTAGTATTGTTATTATTTTTATTGATATTATTATTATTATTATTATTATTACTATTTTTTTTGTTATTTATTATTATTATTATTATTGTTTCTTATTTTACATTTTTCTTTTTTATTCTAAATTATTTATGTATGTATTTATTATAATTTTATTTATTTGTTTTTATTATTATTGTTTTATTTTCCTTTCAAAAAGGTGTGAATCATATAAGATAGACTACCATCTCTAATTATCATTTTAAAGATAAGGTAGAGTAAAGTTGTTTTTGATGTGTATGACCCCCCTACACACACACACACACACGCACACACACACACACACACACACACACACACGCACGCACACACACACACACACACACACACACACACACACACACACACACACACACACACACACACACACACACACACACACACACACACACACACACGCTTACACAGTAGTAGAGATTTAGTAAAGGCAAATACCCAAACACAAGACACATAGTTGTTGTTTACAGAAATATTTTCTCGGCAAGTCAAATGTCTCTGCTTTGACCACCAATCAAAGAGCAGGAGCACTCTGGAGAGGTTGTTATGTTGTGCAAAGAGCTGTTCAAAGTAACAGTTTGCTTTTAAAAAACAGACCACTTTTATAATTATTAGTTGCAAGCATCAATCAATGCGTGATTCATTTCCTTCTCCTTTGTTGATGGTCGTTAATTTACACCCTGGAAAACAATCACAAATTCACAGCTCCTAAATAAGCCTGAACTGCTGCCGCTCAGCATGGCTGTGTGTGTGTGTGCTAAGGTGGAGAACGCACACACACATGCAATCCAATCTTCTCCTATTTTCCTGCTTGGCTGGAGTTAGCCTCAATTTCTCCAGTTTGTCTGTTTGAGGTGAAACCACCAGCAGTGTGGAGGCAATTTTTAAATCAACGGAATAATTATGTGGTTACAGTGCATCACACCTCTGCTCTCTAGAATATCAGTGACATTTTCATTTAAGTAACTGATATAGACACTCATGTTTTTTTTTTTTTGTCTTGATCTTCTTTGGACTCAAGTGAAGCTCCCTCTGTATGTGTGCATGTGTTTGTCAAACCATAAGCTAATTCTTAATAGCCTGGAGCCTTTTCTCCTCTACTTGACACAATACCTCTATTACGAGATGACATATCGCCAGGTACAGATTGACATGGTGTTGATTTAATATCCAGTTGGCTGTTAATGGATTGAAAGAGCACTGCTACCTTATCATGTATTAGTGATAAAATTGAGGACATGTTTTTGCCCTTTGATAATAGGCTCAGGCTATTTTTGTGTCATGTTCTGTTGTCTTGGTAGCAAAGATATTGTTTTTCCTTGAGGGACCCAGAGGACTCCTATTGTCAGAGTTTAATACTCGAGTGTATAAACCATGAAGCTTGGAAATGCAGCTTTTGCAGCATAAGTGGTGGTCATTAGGTGTCGTTTTACAATAGCAGGGCTGACATTATTTTTTTACCCCGTGTTTTGTATAATTGATTTAACCATTATTTGATGAAACTTATATCAAGCAGAATGTGACAGGAGTAAAGGAACAAAAAGAAATGTTTTAAAAAAAAAATAGCCCTCCCCTGTGCCAGGAGGGTTGAGAGGTTCAAACGAAATAGGTTTCACGAGAAAATGCTTGTGCGGTATGCTGCTGTGTTCTCTGGCTGTCCTAATGCGCAACGGACCGCCTAGCCTGAGTCACACAGCTGTCCCTGTGCTTTTAATTAGCCTTAATAACCATTTCAATTCCATTAGCAGAAAGCACCAGCCACCTCAGCAGCATCAGCACAGCCACTCGAGTAGAACTCACACTCGCATGCACACTCCCACAGCATACATCCATACATGTTTACATGCATGGACTTAAAGTTGCCTGTGTGGGTTATGTAGGATTTATTGTATGATAACAGTGGAGATTCATCTCTCCAAGGCAGCATGGTGCACATATGTAAGTAGAGACGCTGCACTGAAGGACTAGAGAGTGGCTCTGGACTATATTGAGCATATGTTTGTCTAATAGGCTATTTCTGATTTTTTTTCTCTCTCTCTTTTTTTCCCTCCCCCCCTGCCTTCACAGATCACCAATGTAATGGTGCCCTTCATGTTTAAGTATGCAGTGGACGAGCTTAACCAGATGTCGGGACACATGCTGAACCTGAATGACGCGCCAAGCACTGTGGCTACCATGGCAACGGCCGTGATGATTGGCTGTGAGTCCCAGACTTGTGTTGCACAGGCAGGTGCTGCGCTCATCAGAGGGGGACTGTGGGACTGCCTATTATCTGCACGCTGACCTTTCCCAGTGCATTCATATCAATGGCACTATGCAACCTCCGCGTCTCCCTCGCATTATTTACATCATGTGCATCAGAGTTCACTTCTATCAGTCCACGCAGTCCTCCCGTGAGCCACGACTACTTTTCAGTTTGATACCTGGGTGCTCCCAAGAGCACCCAGGTATCAAACTCCCAGAGCTGGATGCATTTACTGAGGAGTTGGGAAGATATTGCTCATGTTCTTTTGAAAGTGGTTTGAATTTTTTTTTGTGTGTTTTGTAAAGGCCAGGGATGTTTCTTTTATTCAGCCCTTGAGAGCTTCTCTTTTATTTCACTTTTTTTCAAATGGCCCTGCAAACACAAGAGGAGTCAGAGGAGACATGTAGTGTGATACAAAGTTGTTCCTGATTAGAGTATTTTCTTTCACTAAGCTGTTGATGAAAGGCTAAATAAATGTATATCGGGAACTGACACCCACTGCAAGTCACTCTGGCCTTGAGTGAGATCAGCAGGAATGCAATGTACACTTAGCCCGGTATCCACTTATTTTAATGAGCCCACTTAGGTCTTGCACATTAATGCTGCCTGTGGAATAATTGGAGCACATGAACAGGACTCCAGACAGGATGAATTAGGATGACAAGGAAGAATGAAGGGGATGTTCTTTAAGAAAAGGGAATGTAATTTTTTTCTCTCTTTCTTTTTTGTTCCCTCCTCACAACACTTGGGACCCTGCACTTGGAGCCTGGGGTGATGAGTGTAATTTGGCTGAAAGGGTTGCACAGTGCTCATCCTACCTTGTCAGATGTGGACACATTGTTCATTAGATGAGCATTCCTATTTAACGCCACATTACAGCCACACGAAGACCAGCAGACAGAGCGATTATTGCACTGACTTTGGTCTCGGCAGACAAGTCGTTTTTCACACAAAGCAGCGAAATCGACTCAGGAAAGCCACGTGTCATTCAAACAGAGACTAATGTTAATTTGTGACAGTCATGCTGGCTGTTTTTTTGTATAACAGTTTATGAAAAGTGTTGACTTTCTTGGAATTAGGTTTGAGATTTTCTTCAACTACCAAGCTTATATGAGAGTTAGGTTTTTTTTAGGATTACATTACGCTCTCATAAAACCTCACGTACATAATAGTATCAAGAGGGAATATTTCGCCTTCATCATCCTTAGCATAGAGATCAGCTTGAAACAGACTCGGACAATGCTGAATGAAGCCAACTCATAGCAACATCTAGTCATGACGCTCTTATTAAAAACCTCCCCCTCTTATAGTATTTTGCTCACACATGCAGCCCCTTCACCACCACATACACACACAGTGAACACACTCATGTATGCACAGATACCCTCCCTCCTCTCAGTCTGCAGTGTGCTGGCCTGCCATAGTAGTGATGCTCCAGACAGCATCCTGCTTTGTAATTACAGAGGCTTTGGGAGGCTGCTGCTGTAGCACTGCAGTGCTTGCAGACCAGAGATGATTCGGAAAAACCTGCCCTGCCATTTCATACAAGCCTCCGCCGGAGAGAAGTTGATATCCCTGTCTAGGCTCAACAGTGTATTACAGCTTCCAAGACAGGATGGGTAGTGGTCAGATTCTTGTTTTGCTGCCTCATATCACTTTAGAGCTGCATCACAGTCCTCTGTGTTTAGGTTGAGGATATATATATACGCTTGAGAGTGCCCAGCCCCACTGTCTGAGCCCCCCTTGCTTTTCACAGCAGGTGTGCTAAACTCTCTGTCTCCTCCGCTATCCCAGATGGCGCGTCACGGGCCTGCGCAGCCCTCTTCAATGAGCTGAGGAACACTGTGTTCGGCAAGGTGGCCCAGAGCTCCATCCGACGCATCGCCAAGAACGTCTTCCTTCACTTGCACAATCTGGATCTGGGTTTCCATCTCAGTCGCCAAACAGGAGCGCTGTCCAAGGCCATTGACCGGGGCACTCGGGGCATCTCATTTGTCCTCAGTGCACTTATCTTCAATTTAGGACCCACAATCTTCGAGATGGGACTTGTCAGTGCAATTTTGGTGAGTCTAATACTGCCAACCACACACCGATACTGAGCTTTCTGGTTGTTATTTCTTGTTTTATCTGTCTAAGTCATTTATGTTAGCTCAGGATCCTCTATCACCTTGACACTCTGCACAGCAGATTGTCTGGAAATTAATTTCTGGCATATTGTCTCATTTACATCCTAAATGGAATATGAATCGGCATGAACTTTTGGTGGCAACACAGAGCCCATTAGTGTCAATGATGAATCCCAAAGCTTTGTAGCAGCTTAATGTTCTCATGTGGAGTATGCCCTGAACAGATGCTCCCCTCCTCGGCCACAGCTACAAGAGCAGCTCGGCTATAGCTTGATGCTATAATTCCACTTTGGACCATAATGTCAGCTTGCCTGTAATGAGGGCAGACTCCAGTGCCCAAATAGCTAAAGCATTAGCACGATTAGTTCTTTTAGTTTCCCCTCTATTTGTAACACTCAATTTCATAGCAGAATGGTCAAACACAGTACATTCTTAGGATACCTCCTGACGCAAACTTTGGGATCTGATAGTGTGATGTGTGGCTTGACTTTTCACCAACAGCTCTGTGAAGTCACAAAATGTAAAAGAAGCTTTTTTTTCTCTCCCTGTGCTTTTTTCATCTGCAGTATTACAAATGTGGTGGGCAGTTTGCAGCAGTGGCCTTGGGTACCTTATCAGCATACACACTCTTCACCATTCTACTCACTCAGTGGAGGTAACAAAGAGGATGTTTGTACCAGTCGTGTGCCTGTCTTCACTTCAATTGGTTGTTTTATTGCTTATGTATGTAATCACTTGAAAAAGATTCAGTAAATAGCTCTCTGTGCTGACAGTAACAATGTTCACTCCGAGGCTGAAATGTGTTTTTTTTAAGAAAGTCTCACATGATTGTTTGTGTGTGTGTCCGTGCACAGGACTCGTTTCAGGATAGAGATGAACAAAGCAGACAATGAAGCTGGAAACGCAGCTATCGACTCTCTCCTTAACTACGAGACTGTGAAGGTGAGATCCAATGCAACACACTGTTGCACACACATGCACATGCAGACACACATGCACATACATGACTTATGCTCCACATCTACCACCTCCCAACCCCTCCTCCTTTTGTTAATCCTTCCCTTTTATTTTTATTTTTTTATTTTTTTTCTGCTTTTCACTTAAGCCAGGCATATTGACGAGAGCAAATATTTACCCATCTATGATAATAGTGTTTCACCAGCATGATTGCTGCTGTCAAAATGTGCCTTTTAATCAAAGAAAAGCTCCTTCCATCCTCTCTCTCTCCCTCTCTCTCTCTCTCTCTCTCTCTCTCTCTCTCTCTCTCTCTCTCTCTCTCTGCGTTGCTTCTCTGTCTCATTAAAACTTTCTCTTCTAAATTCTATTTCACAAGTACAACTTAAACTTTAAAGTCAAATGTATCTCTCTAACTAAAAGAACTGGACATTATGGCTGAAAGGGCATAAAGTGTTTCCTTTGAGGTTAGTGTTTCTCCTTAGTTATGATAGAGCAGTCAGTGTCAAAGACTCAGGGTAAGAGTACAGTGATTGAACCTTTTATGCAGTATTTGTTGAGATTTATAGTCTTCATACATTACATATCATACAATTTCATAAACCATCACACAAGCATTTGGCAAAAATGTTGCTTCCCTGGTTTTCACTTCCTTATATATCTAACTGCTCTCTTTCCTCTTATTCTTGTCTTCATACATTGTAATTATATTATTATCGTGGTCAACAGACAGTAAGCCTGCTTCTATCATTTGGATATTTAACTTCACTCATCTGAACAAGAAAGAAATGATCAGAAGCATATATCGTCTTCAGCATTTAATGATGTGTGAACTTGATAAAATCAATCTTACAGTAGAACTGAGGTGTTGGGTAAAACCACCTTTGGGGTGGCCAAATTGTATTATATGCTTCAAAGTCTTTCTATTTAATTGTAGCATAAATAGAAATATTGTACCTAGATATTGATATTGATATTCACAGCTTGCATGCTATAGCAAGTGACTAATCTTTTACCAAAATCTCTGTGAGTGGTTGATCCCAAAAAAATCGAGCAGCTAAAACCTTCAATTTTGGTGTCCCCATGTGGCTGATCCTGTTCTGTCTTTTCTGATCCATTTATGTATACTATCTAAAAAAAATGTCCTCCTGCTTCCTTTTAAGTGACCAGAAGTCTCCAAACTTTGAAACTTCACTAAGAAAATAATTCTAAAAATCTGTTCTGGTCAGCATGTTTTGAATCTCTTTATTGGAATCAGACCTGTGTTAGTCTTTACAAATAACTCTACTTATAGCTGATGATCTGGTTTACTTTTGTAGATCATATAGAGCCATCAGAGTTCAATTCTGAATGTTTTCATTTGAAGTAACATGTCTGTGAAGGTTCTCAGTCATCCAGGTCATGGTAATCCAAAGCTTGATCCATAAGGCAACTGGACTGGTAGAATTCTTGAAGATGTTTCACCTCTCCTCCGAAACTCCAGAACTGAAGAAGCCTTTCGGAGGAGAGGTGAAACGTCTTCAAGAATTCTATCCGGCCAGTTGCCTTACGGATCAAGCTTTGGTTTCATTTGAAGTATGTCTCGCTGTTTTAAAACTTTTTATTTTCTGATCCTTCATTACATATTGATCCTCTTTACATTAACACAGCTTCTAATTGTCCATCAAAATGCAAAAACAAACATATTTAGTTTATAAACACAGCAGTCAGAGAAAAACATCTAACCCTGGAGAAGAAAATAGAATAAGAGACAGTGACATTTGCTGATCAGTCTTTTGTCGCCAGTCATCAAAATGATTTCATAAATCATCACACACTCATTTGACAAACATGTTGTTGTCCCTGGTTTTTACTGTCTCATATATTTAACTGCTCTCTTGCCCCTTATTCTCTGTGCTGCTCTTGTTTTCATTCAGTGTAAAACTGTTCACCCTTTTTGTGATTTTCATTCTAATCACTACAAACAATAAGAGGTTGATAACTGGACCATCAGGGCAACACTCCTGGTTTAGTGAATGACCTGAATGTTATTGCAGTGATAGTTTTGGTGAGCTGTACGCTTTATTTTGAATTGAATGCCTGGTGAGGGACACGGTTTATTATGGGTGAGTGTGCTCTCACAGACGCCGGACAGATGTGATGTGGTGTGTGGATGTATAAATGCCTCTATGCTTCTGTCAGCAGCATGGCAGTCCTGAATGTTAGTCCTGAATGTTATCTCTTGCTTTTTTAAGCCTCTTTCTTTCTAGGTAACCTTATTGTACAGAGAACTTACACAATCATAATCACCCTTCAGTTTCGGGTGCTTTGTTAGCTGCTCCAGATATATTTTGGAACCCACATTATTTTCTCGGCTGTATTATTTTTGCGTCCTGTTTTCCTTAACGTTTTGTTCTGTTATTTTGTGTCATCTGTGCCAATGCGGCCGGATTTAGCATCACTCTGAGCTGTGAGTGTGCATATGTAATTAGATCTCCGCCCACTCAGAAATCCGTTCCACTTTCACAAAGGGCTGGATGAGAACCTGAACATGGTGCCTTGCACTGCTACTGTTTGTCCTCCATGTGCTACTTTCTTTTCTCTCTCTGTCTGATTTCCTGTATTTTCCTATATGCAAATCAGTGGCAAGTCGGCAGCAGCACAGCCCCACTGCCGTTAGCTACAGAAGCAAATCGCCCACTTAACCAGAGCAGAGGAACAATAGTGCAAACTAAACAAACAGCAATATTAGGTAATTGGCAGCAGAGAGGAGGGGGTCGGTTTTTATGCCCATGCTGTAGTTTGATGTGTTTTTGGCTGAATCATGAGGCTTTTTTTTCAGTGATGGCTGTATGTCCTTAACAAAATTAGTGCTGCTTGTGTGGTGTAACACTTCAGAGCTATCTGCGCTCTGCTGGTAGGTGTCTGTGTAAGCTGCTACAGATGTAAACACACAAGCTGACTACAGTGCCAATAATTAATACTCTGCAGCAGTTCTTGGTTAACTTGTAAAGGATGTTGAGGCTACAGTTATGATTGCTTCATATTTCCTAGCCTGCTCTTCTGCCGTAATCATCATCTTTTGCTAAAGCTATAGAGGCTCTGGATTTTGTTTTATCACCAGCCACATCCTTTAAGATCAGTGGGGAGGAGATGAAAATACTGAGACATGAAAAGTGCTTTAGAGGCCGACTGAGACCCAGACTATGCACAGTGCGGTCACCGAGAACAAATGCAGCCTCGAGGCAGGCTGCACTAAAGTGTCTATCTGCCTGACACTGCTCTCCATGCTTCTTTAACCTCTAACCCTAACCATATTTTGTATCTCTCCATTTCCTCTCTCAACTTACACTTTCTCTCCTTTTGTGCCGTCTCTGTGCCCTTTACTCCCTCCTTTCCTTCTGTCCTTATCCCGGCTGCAGTACTTCAACAATGAGAAGTATGAAGCTGAAAGGTATGATGGATACCTGAAGATCTATGAGTCATCCTCTTTAAAAACCACGTCCACGCTCGCCATGCTCAACTTTGGCCAGAGTGCCATCTTCAGTGTCGGCCTCACTGGCATCATGTTGCTCGCCAGCAAGGGCATCGCTGCAGGTAAGTGAGTGTGTCTGTGCATGTGTAAAAATCATTCTTTTAAGACAAACCATGTAAGAATGTGATAGTGAGCAGCAGTAAAGGTAAAAAGAATACCCATGAACTGACCTGGATTTACCTCTCCATGCTCACTATCTGTGTCCACAGCACAATAGCGAAAAATGCGCATTTTGAAATAAGAAAGCTTTAAAAAAAACACTTCAAAAACAAAATCAAATGGACGGATGGAAATGACAAGTAAAACCCTGACTGAACTGAATAATAGAAAGTAAACGAGAACAAAGCACAGCAAGCATGAAAAAGTGGCATGAATAGAAAATAAAATAGCCGTGATGCAGAAAATGAAATCACAGTGGGTGGAGATGGATTCAGACTGCAACACGCTTTGTCTGCTTTCACAACTTGAAAGGAGAAATGGTCTGAGTGTTATTTTATTTTAGATCTTGTATGCAAAGATACACATAGAGCCAGATTATGTGTGTCTCTATTGTGTAGGTACGATGACCGTGGGAGACCTGGTGATGGTGAACGGCCTGCTCTTCCAGCTCTCCCTCCCCCTCAACTTCCTGGGGACCGTGTACAGAGAGACCAGGCAGGCCCTTATAGACATGCACACTCTTTTCACCCTGCTCAGTGTCGACACCAAGATCAAGGTAACTTGTCAACCTGACATGCACTTCTATGTGTAAAAGTGAATGTAATATTTTTAACTATGTATTCTTTTTTCCACATTTTCTCTTGCTTCAGAAGAAAGAATAACTTTTACATGATACAATGAATTCAGTGTTCATTCTAAAACCCTAACGCAAAAGTAAACCAAGGTACTCCATGAGGGCTTTTACCATAATGTGTAATTGCACAGGTGAAGAGAGATTTTTACACAGCATTGGGTTATTCATGGCAGAGTGACATAGCTAACCTGTCTGCATGTGCAGTAAAAAATGATAGGTTGAAGTCAAACATAGTAATTATGTGCTTGAACTGACTCAGGTGCTTCCTCATCTATTGCCACTTGTAGAGCACAACATAACTGCATTAGCATGATCTGTTTCAGGGTGTTAAACCACGTCACAGCTGTAATGTGATTGGTTAGTCTTTGAAGACATATACTCATAAGTTTGATCCATTGTTATTTTCAGTTTGATGGTGATAACCCATGTTTTTATCATTGACTGTATTATTGTGTCTTCATTTATGCTTTCAGGAATGAAACACATTTGGGTTTATCAGTGTAGTCCTGTTTCGCAGGGTTGTAATCAGCCCTTCTGTAGTGATGTATGAGAGTGTTTTTTTGGGATGTTGTGCTGTTTGTGCAGATCATTTGCTCAATCAGTGATTGAAAAACAGGTGCATATCATTTGGTTCTCCAAACAGTGAGTGAATAAGCACTGTTGTGAAAGAGAGAGTGAAGCTGTTCTAAATGTTCTGTTTTGGAATTTCTGTTCAACTACTGTTTTCTACTTTGGATTCGTTTTCATTTTCGTTTTCTAGGCAGTTTTTCTGCCTAGAGACTTACCTAAAATGCTGCATTCTTCAGCAACCAATTTTGGTCTTCCATTGGGCTGCAAGTAGCACTAATTAGAACTGTCATTATTCTAATTTGATTAATTTACAACTTCTGTTTTCATTACTTAATGAATACTATTTGTCTTTAAAACGGAGAAATTAGCCTTTAAAGTGCTTATGATTATTTGTATTTCCAGAGTCCAAGGTGAATTATTAATAGCTTTTTTATATGGCCCCAGTTCAGTGTCTATCAGTGAAGTGTTGGGTGAACTTTGTTCTTAAAGCTGCTGTTGGTAGTCGTGATATAAACATCAGTTCGGATAGAGATTTCGAATGTCAACACTACCCCTCCCCTCTCTGCTCCCGTAACCCCACCCACAAGAGATTATTGTGCGCATAGACATATAAAGAGTCGACGCCACATTGGTTGCTGGGGCGCAAGAAATATGGCTGCTATCTTAGTCCAGTCATCCTACCCATGATCCTACCTGTAAACGTAAACTGAAGCAGCAGAGACTTGAAGATGCCAGAGCACTGTGCGGCAAAATACCTTTCATACATGACATATATCACATATCAGAATATTCTATTACTGTTAAGCCCACTATGAGTTTTAAAATACGCCGAACCATGTGACGTTTGAATACTAAACTGATTTTTATGCGTTTTTTTTGTTCTGCAGAGAGTTATGATTGATTAAATGCGCTGACACTTAATCGTGCCTGCCAAACAGATTACACTGAGTGGAGCCGGTGACCAGACCAAGATGGCGGCCCCACGGGTTGTCAGAACCAATAGGTAGTAGCAGTCGATGCGGCGTCTCCTCTTTATATGTCTATGGTTGTGCGCATTCTATGAGGAAGTAGTGGCTTCTCAGCCAATCAGGAGGCCGTAGTGGGGCCGCCACTCTACCAGTCAGGACAGGGGGTCTGGGAGTGGCTCTGATTGGTCCTTCATAACGGGAACGAGGGGAATAATAACATTGCTTTACACATTGGCATTGGAAAACAAAGATATTTCGCGATAGTCTCAAATTACTTCACTCACCGATGAGTACCAATGGGTATTATGACCTTTTCTCCAAACCCAGCAGAAAAAAGTAACATATTTAACACCATTCCTACCAGCAGCAGCTTTAAATAGTGAATTGTAATAGACATTTCATTGAGGTTATCAGTAAAAGGATTTTTGCTTCATTTCTAGTGCCAATTTGCATCTACCACCCAAATGTAGGTTGGTGACACTACATGTCAGTGGTGTGAAATGATTCTATGTGAATTTGACACAAAAACTTATCTCACCTCGACCCTCTTCTTTCCAAATTTGCCACAACAGCTCAGATTTTGCGACATGCAAGTCCTCTGATTCTTCAGTGTCACAGCTGCAATTTTCTATGAAACATTTCATTGCATTTATTTATTTTTTCTTTTATAACACAATGTGACAGCCCACCTTGCATCAGAAAAGGACATTTAAGTGCAAATGTGCGGCTGCTGTCTAACAATATGAATGCCACTCTGGTCTGCAGCCCGTAATTACAGTAGGAGAAATGAATCTGTCCAGTTATTTAGCACTCATCAGTAATACTCCTCTCCATTGTGATTCCCTGAGGAATGGCACTGCCCAGCAGGCCATTACTGTCTCAGTGTTTTTTTTTTATGGAACACATTGGCCTATTATGCAGATGTAAAATAATTTGAAACCCTTCCTCACTTAAAAATGCCCCACAAAATAAAAAGTAAATGATTTTGGCTTGTTTCCATGCTGGGGGGTGTGTCTGAAATTATCATCTGTTTATACTAATGGACTGTGAGTTATTTGTATTAATTGGCTGGGGTGGATTGAGGGTGATTATGTTGCTATTAGGTAGTATAGAAATGGAGCAGAACCAGGCTTTTACTCTGAGGTTAAGGATAGGGCTTTATTCTCTGCTGACCTTAGCTCATCTCAGCACCATGGCTCAGTTCAGTATGTACCCAAACTTTTTACGCTTATTGATTTAGTCGCCATGGAGGGCAGGCAGTGTGTGAAGATTCTTTTGAAACCACCCCTTGAATTTGCAGTGAATGTCTGAGCTTTATGCGGTGCGTGTTTTCTCTGTGCTCCAGCATTATCCCTCTTTACAAGGTGTTGGAGTAACATTGCATCATGCCGGGCCTTGTCTGCCACTGGCTGCTCTGTATCCGTCTCCTCTCTTATTTTCGTTTTGTGATTTTCAACCCTCTGATGGTTTTCTCTAGGAAAAGGATCTCGCCCTGCCATTATCTATCACACCACAGGAAGCCACCATACGCTTTGAGGACGTTTATTTCGAGTACCTGGAGGGCCAGAAAGTCTTAAATGGAGTGTCCTTCGAAGTGCCTGCTGGGAAGAAGGTGGCCATCGTCGGTGGCAGCGGGTCAGGGTAGGTAACCTTAGCACTACACTGCCTGCCAAACCAGGTGTGTGTATGTGTGTCATCTCATTTGTATGTGCAGACTGTCTTATCATCAGATATCATCAGCTGCCTGTGGGGGGTGCAGCTCACAGACAGACTGATGCTGACGATTGGTTCCACGTCTGCTTGCAGGAAGAGCACCATTGTGCGGCTGTTGTTCCGCTTCTACGAGCCCCAGCGGGGGAACATCTACATAGGGGGGCAGAATATCCGAGACGTCAGCCTCGACAGCCTGAGGAAGGCTTTGGGGGTCGTACCGCAGGTCTGAAGCCCACCAACACAGTGAAATACACACAGGCAAACAATAAAAAAGCAATTTTTGCATCATATCGATCTTACTATTTGGAGCCTCCTCACAGACAATAAAATGGTCGTGTCTTAATGACTTTTCAGGAGTAAATGAAGTATTATTGATAATTATATACAACAAGGGGGCAGCATAGAACAGTGTTACATTACTGGTTAACAGCAACATTAGAAATGAGCTGAACTCAGTATTTACTGCAGTGAGCTCAGAGGCTCATCAGAACAGATGGTACATGAACAGTATTTTTGTCATTTGCGTTCTCTCTCTTTCTCCCTCCTACCCTTGTCTTTGTATCTGCAGTCCTCCGTTTTCTGTCTCTGCTGCAATAAAAAATATTCTCTAAAGCCTAATTTTTTTTTCTCTCCTCACACTGTGTTGTTGTTGACAGGATGCCGTTCTCTTTCACAACACCATCTTCTACAACCTGCAGTACGGGAACATCAACGCCACACCAGAGGAGGTGTACCAAGTGGCGCGTCTAGCAGGCATCCATGATGCTATCCTCAGGATGCCCCATGGCTATGACACCCAGGTTGGAGAGCGGGGCCTCAAGCTGTCAGGTTTGCAGCACGATTATGAATACTGTTTAAATGTTGTCTCTTCTACAGAAGCAAAAAAAAGAGAGAGCTGTGTGTTTTGTGTCTCCCTGGCTGGTTTATTCTACTCAAAAATTGAAAAGCTAGAAACTATTCAGTAACTGGCTGATTATCATTTAATGTATCCATACAACATATTGCTTCAGTGTAAAGCTGCAACCAGTAATTGCTTTGTCAATTCAATCCAAATCAATCATTAAATTCTTACTAAAATTTAATTTTGTATTGTAAAGCTGAGGGTTACTTTTAAAAAGCGTACTGTGTGGCCCAGAGTCTTTAACAAAAACATGTTGAATCGTCATTGAAGTAAAAAAGAGAAAAGCAGTGAAGCCACACATTTGAGAGTTTGCTGCAGTTTGTGTATCAAGTGGCTGAAGCAACTAATTCCTCTCCAAAATTGCTGCTGGTTTTGGAGTTATGTATTGTAGTTTTGCTGCGACCCCCAAAATATAGGTGCCAAAGACTCGCGACCACCACTGTCCCTCAAAGTGATTTAATGTGGCTTCATTTAGGTGGTCTGCAGAAAATTAGCCTACCTACATGAGCATGTGGCTGTGTTTCCTGTGCTGTTATGACTTAACCTGCTGCTACTGATGCTTTTGATAATTAACTGTTCACTAACCCTAACCTTAGGAGTCATCTGGCAAAAAGAAAGGCAGAAAACTCATTACATTTTCTATTTTCAAGTTTTTACCTCAAGTTTCGCTACTATTTTTGTTGATATTTTTTTTTTACTATAAATGAGTAAATTGTACTATTTTTAGATAACTTTTGTCATTCAACTTTTTTTATTGCATTTTTTCAGTATTTCTTTTTTCCCCACAAGTTAACAAATTAATACAAAACCAACAAAGTGAAGAAAAAATACAAAAAATACAGAAAAATATAATAATAATAATAATAATAATAATAATAATAATAATAATAATAACAACATATAACATTCTGGAAGACATCTCACGACCCCCCAGGGGGTCCCGACCCACACTTTGGGAACCCCTGTGTTACACAATGCCTCAGTCTAATGTGAAAACACTGATCTTTTGGTTTTGAGTCTAAACAGGTTTATATTTTTGGTTGTTAGTTTTGTACAGCCCAAAGTACATGAGCCTTAATCTTCCACACATAAATTGTATTGCCCTCCGTCTGCTGCCTAGAACAGATACAAGCATGGAGTTAATGGAACATATGCTCTGGGTAAAGACTTCAGTATGCTGTGAGGAACATGTCAGACAATTAAACCTAAGTTAATGATTAAATTTGACCTTATCTTAAAACACTCATTATTCAACTTACTTTAAAGCTGCATCATTGTTCTGTCACTTCCCTCTTCTATGCTATGTGTAAACTTGTTTAATGGCATGTTGCCTTGTTTGATGTGCAGTGATAGCGCAACACTGTGTAGTATTTGGCTCCTAGCATGACTCTGAAACTCATTTAGCCCACATAAACACACAGTGTGCGTCTGTGCGAGCACTTTCGCTCAGCATTCAAGACGCAATTACTGGCAGCACAGATTTCTTTATGTGGAGTGACTGAGTGAGTGAGAGAACGGACAAAATAAAGACATGACTAACTTCTCATTAATTTCACTGCTGCTGCATGTGACAGCTGCCAGTGAGTTTGTCAGAGGAGGAAGGGGGGCAGTCTGGGCTTTGAGGCTCCTTACTTCCTTGATTGCTTTTCTCCACTGCCAGCAATATTTGTATCTGCTTAACTATGGTAGCTTTCAATAGGCAACATAGTTCATGTGCAATTAAGATCAGGTCAGACACAGTGGGAGAAATGCTTGCATCTTGCTGGATCTTCTTCTCAAATCAAGTCTGACTCTTGTGAAAACCCTGTGGTAATGGTTCTGTCTGCATGTTGGCCCTCTTGAGGTAATTATCTGATGATAAAGGCCAGAGACCTGTTCTATCTTCACACGTTTCAAACCTGTAGACTCTAACCTGGTTTGCTTTCAAATTTGACGTGTTGTTTTGTTTCAGGAGGTGAGAAGCAACGTGTCGCCATCGCCCGCGCAATCCTGAAGAATCCACCCGTCCTCCTGTATGACGAAGCAACATCCTCCCTCGACTCTATCACGGAAGAGGTGGGCCTGACGGCACATGAACACACACATGCACACACACACACACACACACACACGTGGACACATGCCCTCTCCCTGCTGAACCACAGATAGAAACCTCATCCAGCCTGCGTCCACATTTAGCAGAACAAACACCCACTCAGTCACCTGCTGTAGGTACACAATAACTCAGCTCACTCCTGCGTCATATACCTGCTGCGACATACACCCCCCCCATCCCCTCGACACACACACACACACACACACACACACACACACACACACACACACACACACACACACACACACACACACACACACACACACCACCCCCATGTTCTCCCCTGCCACCTGCCACTGTTTTCTCCTACTTAATCTCCAGCTCAGCTTAAACCCCACCATCTTTGTAAATGTTACATTTAATGAGAAAGTTCAGCATGCCCTCTCTGAACTTCAGGAGAAAGAAATTGGGCAGTAGATGTTCTTCTTAATTGAGATTTTCTGTTGCTTTTCATCACAGTGCTTTCTTTAAATTATCATATGTAAACAGAGGAAAGAAAAGCATATGAAGGTGAGTGTTGCTGAGCAACATCTTATTGACTTAGCCTGTTCTTCAAATCAAAGTTAGGAGAACATTTCATATATATCCTGTCATTCATGCACTTCACTTTTTATTGTTTCTGCCATCCGCCATTATTGCTAACTATTTTCCTTTGGATTAGGGATACTACTTGTGCGGCTTAAGAGAGTTATTAAATGATTTGTCTTTGTGTGCTTCCAGACCATCCTTAGTTCAATGAAGGACATGGTGAAGGACAGGACATCAATGTTCATCGCCCACAGGCTCTCCACCATCGTAGACGCAGACGAGATTATAGTGCTCAATGAAGTAAGAACTCATCCACTTTGTATTTTTACTTGATCTCACACCTTCCCTGATTAACGGTTCTAGCTGTAATGTCAGGTTCATAAGAAGCAAATAATACTACGGTTCAGAGTTCTCTGCGTATATCAGGCGCTGTGTTAATTGCCAGTCCAATTAGACAGTTTTGCATTGAAGGGAGGGATGATGACATGACCTCTGCGTTACCTCCAGCACACTCTGTCTGCCAGCAACAAGAATTTAGCCTCTGTTTTTGCCTCTCATTTATTTTTGAGTTACCTTTCTACAATGTACGTGATGAACACATGCTTTGTTTAGCTTTTCTCATTAACTTCAACATCAACAGGACACTGTGGGTAGAATCGAATGTATTATTTTCTCCATAAGGGCTCATTAAAGCAGTCAGACTCGACTGGCTGTTTTGGTCAGATGGCGTGTCTTGTTTGTCTCAGTGACTAATAATGTATGGGCCAGCTTCCCAGATACTGATGAGGCCTCGTGCAGGACTGAGCATGTCTCTCAGTGCAGATCACCATTCAGTTTGGTTATTATACAGTTTATGGTCAGGTGTGTGAAGTCAAGCTGGAGTTAAGGAGACACAGAGAGCAGTTTAAAAAAAAAAAAAAAAAAAACAGTTGAGAGAGTGAATCTTTTCAGGGCTTTTATTAGGAATCAGGGTAAAAGTGACACAGTGTTTCATGTTTGGGGCTGAGGTGCTGTTTAGTAAAAAAGATGGAGTTAATTCAGTCATTATGTAGAAAGTACAAGTTTATATGTATCATGTGAAGTGACATTTTCCACCAGTGCTACATTCAGAGCGGATAATATGAAAGCCTTTTCTTTGAACTGCGGCATTCGAGCATGAGTGGCTCCATGTTTCCAGAGTCAGATGGCAGGGATCAGAGGGTCGTGGCGAGGAGGCATGTTTGCGTGTGATGTCGCCATGGCGTTTGCTGGTGTCACCAGCAGAGGACTGCCTGGGGTGCTCATTAAAATAACGAGCGGAAGCGAGTCACGTGCTTATCTTGGGTGCACTAAAGATGATGCCAACACCTCTGCATGCTCATGGGAGGTGGGGGAAGGGGGGCGGGGGGTGCCTTCGGTTGTGTTTGAATGTGTGGGAGGGATGTGTATTTGTTGTTGTTGTGTGTGTGTGTGTGTGTGTGTGTGTGTGTGTGTGTGTGTGTGTGTGTGTGTGCGCGTGTGCGTGTGTGTACGAGTCCATGTTTTTGCTAGAGAAATTGCAACAGTTGTTGGGGAGGCGGCAGGGATTCTAGGGGGGAGCTGACTCTCCGCAGAGAGTGTGGCCACTGTTGTGTGGTCATGAATAGATGCTAACAGTGGGACTCTGCGTGTATGGCCTCTTTGTTCTAACTACATGTACAATTCCAACATTTTAAGGTATTTTTATGTTTTCTTACGTTGACCCCTTGTTCTTCTTCCCTGCCAGGGTAAAGTGGTAGAGCAAGGGGACCACCAGGCCCTCCTCAGCATTCCCGGCAGCTTGTACGCAGACCTATGGAACACCCAGAACAGCAAAATCCTCAACAACAGCAAGGGCTCACCAAATCCACCAGAGGAGCGCCTCTCCCAGAAAGAGGAGGAGAGGAAAAAACTGCAGCAGGAGATCCTTAACGGTGTAAAGGGCTGTGGGAACTGCTCCTGTTGAGAGAAGCTGCCTTTCCACGCCTCACCATCTCTCACAGATGGCCTACGCTGGAATCCACTGGAGTCTGTGCAGTATTGGGGGGGGCGTATGGGTGCATCTCTTCTGCCCCCGCCCACTCTGGCCAAGCCCCTACCCATGTGACCACCCCTCCTCCTACTTCATGTGAATAAAGGCCACCACTCGCCAAAGTAAAGGAGGAGGAGCAGAACAGGGAGCAAGTGTGTTTTGCACTGGCGGCTGTCCAGAGATGGAGCTTGTATGCCAGTTGCCTCATCTGAAGCCAAGCGTAAGAGACCTCGTATATCACATATGTGTGCGTAAGACATCTGTTAGTCAACATGGCGCCCCCCCCCTCCTTGTTATTTTTGACATCAGGTTTTATTGACATCTTCCACTGCACTGGAAACACACGAGTACATGTAATGAAAAATTAAGTATGCCTTGATATTGTTGCATAAATTGTATTGATTTCACTTTTTAAAATTATTTTCAAATAAACTATAGTTTGCTATCTTTTTGTACACTTAAGATGTGCACATATCACAGTTTATTCTGCATTTCGGTGATCTATTAGGCTAAATTATGAGGATTTTTTTTGCCATATATCGTAAGAGAAACCTTTTTCATGAAGACTTAAATGGAATTTGATTGTAAAGCACACTGCCCACATCAGTCTTCTCAATGCATGTTCTAAAAATACCAAATTTGGCAGATACTCAAGTCTTCTCGATGAATCACAACATAATGTGGATGTTTAGACTCGTGAACATACAGAACAGCTCCCCAGTGAATAAGCAGTATGTCACAGTCACACTGATATAAATATCACACTCTGAGAATGACAAGAAGCACCTCTAATAAATCATGAATGATTTTCACCACACTTGGAGCCACATTACGAGGCAACAACTTGAAAGCCTCCTCTGGGAATATTTTACAGTCATGTCGTTTAGCCTCAGTTGACAGACCTCTGCCATTGAAAGTGTATTCATAGATTTTTTTTAACAGTGAGAAGAAGACAGCGTTTTGGATTGTATGATCTGAATACAAAGACTTTTTCCTTGAAGATTTCCTGTACATGTTAACAATAAAAAACTGACAGTACATGCATGTCCTCATTTTCTGAGGGCTGATTTTGCTGATACACATTTGTTAGGAACCTTTGTGTGTTGTCATATCCATAAAAGTCTATTTTGTGTCTTGTTCTAACACTCGATGTAAACCTGTTTTAAATATTCTCGTCTACATTGGCTGAGTGAGTACACTGTGGACATGAATAAATGTTGAATTTTGTTTAAATAATGAGGTCTTCATTCTGTTATTCTGAGTGGGTTTAAATCATGATAATTTACTATTATACCATAGATACCATGGTAACTCTCTTCAGAGCCAGTAACATTGTAAATATATAAGATATATAGAATGTAGTTAATTTGCAGATTCCAGTATATAATGCTCAAGATAAAAAAACAGAAATGTGTTTGTGTCTGAAATGTATCCATGGATGTTTTACGATACTATGATACAATGCACATTGACACACCATTGTAGAACTGTATGAACATGAAAAAAGTTCTTCTCATATTTTTCAGGGGGGGAGATTATCTACCCCTGAACTAAATTTAGACCCTGGTTCCTCTGGTCAAAACGCACGTAGTTCAGGGGTATAGTCCCTAGTTCTGGGGTAAAGTTCCTGCGGTTGAAAAACACCTTAGAAGCAACAACATAAGAAGAAATAGAAAAAGAAGAGAGCAGTTACATTACTGCACATGTCCAGCAATGACCTAAAGTAATTAAAAAGCATAGTGGTACACTTCAAACATTTGACAGTGACAACATCTAAATCAGACATAGAGTGTGCTCCTACCCTGCTGAACAGCATTTAACAAAAACTGAGCAAACTGAAACACTTTGTGTGTAAACAGGAACTGAAGTCTATCTTCATCAGATATGGAAAACAAATCAGGACAGTTTTCTGATATTTTGTTGAAAAGAAGGCACCTGAGATCATGATATAATGGACAATAGAACAAAAGGTGCATTTAATTTTCAACTTACTCCAGATCACACAAGGAACACTTTCTCTCCTCCTCAGGAACAGAGTGGAAGCGACCTGTTTCTAATGCCAGAGGAAAGATACCACATCTCAGTTGAGCACTATTAAAAAAAAAGTGTACCTTGATTCATAATCAGTGTGTAAACTGTCAAATAAACAATTTTTTAAGGTTGTATTCATGAGATTGTTAGTCAGTCCTTCATTCAATCTTTACACACTCTCATTGTGTTCATTGCCTCGAGGACAAAATGATAGTTGATCCCTCTTAAGAACCCCTGCAGCTCCCAGGATCCTCCTCTGATGACACTTTCTATGAGGCTTTTCTGCAAGATTATAATTGAAACCGACAATAACAAAAAACATTCAAATAGCGTGACAGACCAGGCTGTGCTGGAAAGTGAACCCCCCACCACCCCCAACACCTCCCGAGGAAGTCACACATTATAGATGAAAGTAGACTTTGATAGAGCCCTGCTTAAAAGGAAAGCAACCAGATGATTACGGGTTGGATAGCTCTCCTTTCATGCGTCAGATGTCCAGGCAGATGAATTGATGGTAATGGCGTCCTTCTAATCTAACCTAGGAAGAGATTATGAGACTATTCATTAGCGACTCCCAACAACCTTCAGCTGCTGCCCTTAACAGGTTATTCGCTAATTATTCAGTGAACATAATTCACTATGATCTGCTAGAGTTCTGAGAAAAAGCCTCACATGCTACTCTGAGCCGATATTTTCTACTTTTCTTCTGTACTAAGGCAGAGCTTTGTGTGTGTTTCATACGTTCAAGGACAGAACACTCAAGTACTGAAGTCGCTGAGCAATCTGAGATGGACTTGCACAGGGAGAGTGATCTCTTTTTGGCTATTTATATTTTAAAAAACAGCGCCAAAAAATCTATTGTTCAATGACCCTTGATTGTTCTGCATGGCATGCATTTGATCAGTGCTGTTGTGTTTAGATGTGAGGTAATGAGGTAGCCATTTTCCTGTTTACCATGCAGAGCTGTGCAGGCGCAGAGAGGACATGCACACAAAGGCCTTTAATAATGCCCTTAATATGGACTGCAGCAAGAGAGTCAGCCCCTGATGCAAACTACGACCTTCTGCGGGAGGAGGCATTTTCAAAGAAAATGCAGATAGAGTGATAACTTCTTATTCACTATATTCACAGTTGGCTCTATTCTCTTTTTCTGTCAATCAGGGTGGAAAGCTATGACAATGGTTGAATGTTGCAGCCCTGTATCTTAGGTTATACATCACGTAGTGATATTTGACATGTAATTATTTCACAGCTTTTTATAACAATTCCACAGTTTACTCTTTTTTGTTGCTGGTGTCATGAAAACTACGTTCATAATGTCTTACAACCTGAAACAGCAGTACAACAATGAAACAGCCCTTCAGCTCCCCACCACCTTGGGCAAATCTTCAAAGAAAAATGGCTGCTACGTGGTCACATAAACCCACTCTATCTATATAGCTTTATCATAATATCCTGCATGGTGATGCAGTAAGAATTTAATATGTTAAGCCTCTACGTATGCTTCAAGAGTTACATCCACACTCTCATGAAACCTGCCCAGGAAGCACAGGTGATACAAGCCATTTGGCTGCACACGTCAAATCCCTGCTGACCCTTCTGTGGCCTGTTGCTGAAGTCCACCAGTCTCCTTCTCATAATGATAAAGCAGAGCAGGCTGAGGCTTCAGGGCGATCCCTCTGCACCAGACAGTCAGCTCACTCCCATCTCACTATAATGGCAGTAGTTTGTGGCCAAGGGCGTCTACGCCTTGATAAATATGCATCGCTGCCTCAGAGAAGATGTAGTTATTTCCACCGTTTTGTGTGGGAGTGTAAATTTATGTGCGTAATCCCTGTGTACTCTATCAATGCTCCTGGTCAAAATGGGGATGAATATTCACACATGCCTGCACATTCATACCCACACATGCATGCACACACACACGGCCAATCCTTTTAAAGCCCATAAACACAGATATCGTGGTTGTTGCATCGCTGCAGCATGATGCAGATGATGCAACTTCTCAGAAGTGCCTGGAAGATTCAGGCAACACACTTGTAATATGTACAGTGAGCCTTCTGCAGAGCAAACTTCAGAGAGTCCTTTGAATTTCAATGTTGTTTATCACTCATAGGCAAAGATTGTCTTTTTCCTTTTCAGTGAAATAGAAATAACGTAATCTTTTAACCTCTGATCATGGAAAGTTAAATGGTTTCTCACATTAAAGGTAACCATATTCATTTTTCAAAAGCTATAAGACATGGTAATTTTGTAAAAGTTTTGACTCCTACTGAAATGTTTGTACTCTTCGAAGCTGCTAAAGGAAGGTAGATAAGAAATTATAATCTTAAGGAGAAGTCCAAACTCACCACCAGACTTTATGTTGTGTTTTTCACAGCAGGTCAAAATTTCCAGAGCTGAGGATTTCATCGTACAGCTGAATCTGTGAAGGTTTTAAATGTAACTCTGTAAGCTGTGACTCAAAAACATCCTTGTGTCCCAGTGAAGTGACTGTGGCTGCTGTCAAAGAGTCCCACAGGAGTTGCTCCATTAATCACAGAGCTGCTCGGAGGCCTGTTTCTGGATGACATCACCCTACTGTCTGATCTAAAAGAACACCTTTAAATCACTTAATCATCCACTGTCCTCAAATAAGTGCTGCAAAAGTCAGACAACTCAATAAACTATAAACCTGGATCAGAAGCCTGAGGATGAGGCCCTGCAGAGGAGGATCTCTGTGTTTGTTCTAGTTGTGCCCTGTCTTTCTGATGGACCCACATGAATCAGTATGAACCTGTGTGTACATTTCCAGACCACCTCTTGAATCAACCTCACCCCATCTTAAAGTGAGCTGCAAATCCAACCATTCTTATGCCATTTGGTCAGGTGCTTAATACTAAGATGGTTGCATGCTGGTTACAACTGTTATAATTTTATTGAAGATCCTCACTGACTGTCAGACGTGTTGAGCAATGCCTGAAATTTCATCATATAAATTCTGCCCTCAAATCCTTACAGCTTTTTATTTTTGAGGTCATAAACTCTGGAACGACTGCCTGTTGATATGCTGTTTATTTTTGAAAAATCTTTCAGATTTTCTCTCTTTTTCCATAACTCATAATCTCTTAGTTGAAGAATTTTAAAGCAGCTTACTGTGATATTAAATCTTTTCACTTTTTTCTGAATTTCAAACTTGTGATTGGCTTCATTTGGTTATACATCCATCTGGACAGATTTTTATCTGGAGCTTATTCCATTTGAAACCACTGAATGAAACTCAACTGAGTAGCTAGCCAAGCCATTGAAAAATGAGACCCATAAATGAGTAAGGGAGCACCTTCAACAACCAAATAATCAGTGTAAAGGGATGTATTTTTTCAAATGACACACTGTGAGTTATCAGTAGAACAATGAGCCTCCAATTCAACGGTTACAAAATTGAGAAACTACATGTACTAACTCTCATGGCAGAATAATGTTGAAGCTCTTAACAATAACAGTAGAGGATGAACAATATTTACGTGACTCATAACTTAAATACAACAGATATCCTGCAAAAAAAAGTAGGAAAAAAAACAAATGCTCCATAAATTCATGTCTTTGAAGAAAAAAGGTTTTAGACCTGCGAAGCCTCCAGCTGTGACCAACAGCTGTGTGGAGGATACATTGAGATAGCTTGTTAGTGATTCTGCCTCTCTGAAATACAGAAATGCAAAAATGTGTCGCTCATCATTTCTATTCTTTCTCATTAACATCATATCATCATCCTTTCTGATAAATTGTCAGAGAACAGAAAAAAGTAGTTTCCATGTACACTTTTCCCAACACTTTAAATTACACTTATTTCTTTGTGGTCTGTTATCAGTCTAGTTCAGAGCTTTTATTGCCCCTCAAGAAGAAATCTGGTATGCAGTTAAAAACACAACATATAGTGGTCATAGTAGTAGCACACAACAAACAACCAATTATAAGCAATCCCAATCCTCGTTTCAGAGTAAAATGTGCCATTAAAAATAATGTAAAAGTCTCTGTAAAAGGAGTGATCCCAGTCTTTCATTAAATTAGTCATTTTTAGAAATTTCCCTGAAAGGAGTGATCACAGTCTTTTCTAAAGTGTCATTAGAAAATCATAAGTGCCACAAAAACGGTGCACTCAAGAGTCATGCAAGTTAATTGCATTGCTTAGACATGGAACAAAGGAAAATTTATACCTATTTGTTCTTCCTTTAGGGAGCCTATATCTCCAACCAGAGGGAAGAGGAATGAATTCCTCTTAGAGTGGGTGGTCAGAGCTGGAAAACACTGACCGAGCCGTCTGCACAACTTGTCTGTAAAATATCTTTGTGAGAGAGAGCTGCGGCATGCCAATTATCTTGCTGGCTTCTGTGACAATTTTGGATGGGTGATTTTTGTTTTGCACTACAAGGGTACTATAAAATCAAATTAAACAAAAAGTTAAAAGGATCTGTAGAAAAAAACCATCAAAGCCTTATCATCATAAAAGTAATTTAGTCTGCGCAGGAATAACATTCTCTGCAGGACCTTTTTGGTGATTTTGGATGTGCTCAGGTCATGGTTAAAGTTTTTATCAATCACTGTCTCCAAGTACTTATAGAACTCAACCATCTCCACAACTGTGCCCTTGACTGTGGTTGGGCGAGGTGGAAGTGTTTTCTTTCTAAAATCAATGACTATGTCTCAAGCTTTTGTACATTTAACATCTGTTACACCACTCTTCAAAATCTTTTACAGCTGGCCCATTAACAACCTCTCCATCACGAAGCAGACTAAAACTGTGCCGTCAGCAATTTTCAGGACATGCCTGTCAGTATGGCGACTCCTCCAGTCATTGTATACAAAGTATATAACAGGACACACCCCTGTGATGAGCCTGAGGACAACAGCTTCTTTTAAGATAACACACCATTCTCAAGATTCTAATTACATTAAATGATTGGATAAAATGTGGTGCTGCTTGTATTACAGCTGAAGAGATGTCTGCAAATAAAAGTGCAGCACAAGTCCTCAAACTCTCAGGAGCTAGTAAAAGAAGTCCAGTAGAGATAAGTCATGTTATTGTGTGTGTAATGATAGACCACAGAAAAAGAGCAATTTGACAGCTCTAACATACAGCAACACAAACACTAAAACAAAATTACAACACAATGGGACATATGAAATGACAAATATACTGAAAACTGCTGTCAGCTGTAAGTTTGAATTATGTTTTTTTAATCAAATGGTTTGTATGGGTGAGAGAAAATGTGGGTTACTGATTTCGCATCAACACTAGTGTTGTCCTAATAATGAACGCCTTGAACACATCTTGAGTGTAATCAGTTAAACATATCTGTCTGAATTATTCTGCACAGACTGGATGAAAAAGTTCCCTCAGTTTCTGCTGCACTGTGCTTAGAAATGTATACTAGTCATGTGAATCAAGGACAAAGCTCACACTCTAAATCAATGGATGAACACTGTGACAAGCACTGGAAACTTTCTCCACAGCCTTAAGGGATAAGCAGTTTTTCATGTATCAGACTTGGGACCTTTTCTTTGAGTATCTTAGAGCCACTAAATCTGGATGAGGGCAGGTCTTATTGACATAGCCTGAAAAGGGATGGAGATTTATGGCTTGATATGTTATTGGTTTCTTTTATACATTTTGCAATTATTTATTTAAGTGCGATTTGTCGCTTTTTCTGTTGTGCGACGGCTGGTATTGTGTGATGGTCAATCAATCAATCAATCAATCAATCAATCAATCTATCTATCTATCTATCTATCTATCTATCTATCTATCTATCTATCTATCTATCTATCTATCTATCTATCTATCTATCTATCTATCTATCTATCTATCTATCTATCTATCTATCTTTATTTGTATAGTGCCAAATCACAACAAACGTTTTTTGAAGACACTATTACAAACATAGCAGGTCTAGACCATACTCTGTGTTAAATTATTAACAAAGACCCAACATCAAGACAGGATAAGATCCAGTCCCCTCTTACAGACAGGACTCAGTCTGATCTCATCTTACTGTAATCCACCATGAGCATTGCACCTCGCTGTATTTAGCTTGTTACAGCGGCTAGGAAAAACTTCCTTTTAACAGGCAGAAACCTCGAGCAGAACCAGACTCATGTTGGACAGCCATCTGCCTCGATCAAGTTAGGATTGATATGAGGGATAAGAGGGGTTAAATATATCTGTAATCTGTTTTTTCTTATTTCTGATTTACAAAAAGTTCAATAAAACTATGTTTGGATGAAATTTCCTAAGTAACTCTTTCTGAACGCTGTTCATTCTTGTGCTGTTTCCAATGTACAAATATTATTTTAGTTATATTTTAGAAAGAGTATTTGCTTCATTGCAACATTTATCATAAGGAGAAACTCTGTATCATGACTTATTTGAGGAAAGGTAGAGATGTCACTTTCTTCATGTTTAAAGGTGATACAAAAAGCTGATACACACCTGCTGTAACAAGTATTTATGATGATAACATCATTGTCTTCCATCACCTTTCCATCTGCATTCTCATAGTCGATTATTATTTCATGTTACACACGTCACACTGATGCAGCAATTACCTTTTTTGCTGTACAGTCATAAAAAAACTGTGTAATAAGCAGCATGAAAATGTTCTGCTCACGTCAATCTGCTGTTTTTTTTTTTTTTTACATTTTCTGCAGCCAATTTGTCTCTAAAAGATCAGTAATGATGGCCGCAGTGAAAAAGGTGTTTTCAGAACCAGGGTAAAATTTTGTTGCTATGGAGTCGCTGTTAGGTTCATTAACAGAGGTCTTGTTCTTTAAGAGGAAAGTGAAAACCTAGCTTGTAGAATAAACGCTTGACATCTAATAAAAAGGTAATTTACATGTACTGTGTGTGTGTATATGTGCATGAACTGAGAAAAACCCTCAATGACAACAAGCTATACCAATTCATCTTTCCATGTGATAGCGGTAATGATGTGTGTGACCGAGCTGTAGCAGAAGGACAATTTCTGTCTCATTTTATTGGGGGCCATTACAGCTCAATCATGTGTTCACACGACAGGAGGTCAACCTTTTACTTTGATACTTTGTTTTTTTTCCCCATATATTAAGATTAAACAGACACAGGCTTTCTCTCCAGTGATAACAGGAGTTGAAGGGCATCAAGATATCTGCATATTATAGCCAGAGGTAGACTCTTAAAGCTATAAGTCCTGCAATATTTCTTTAGATGAAACAATGAATCAATAAGTCAATAATAATAATGAAAATAGCCTTTACTTGTAGAGCACTCCTTAAAATACAAGATACAAGGGCAGTGATATACAGTGGGCAGGTCATAAAGTCATAATCAAAGGCAGAAAAACATTAACCATTTTAACTGACAATGAAATATTTTAAACAAAGGACATCAAATTATTTGAAAGAAGTCAATTGAATTAATAATCTGCAATATTTTGGATGCTTAGCACAGATGCACAGGTTCCTATCTCAAAGCAAATATTTTCAGTTGTGTCTTTGGTTTCAATCATGGCAGACTGAATATTTTCTGACCAGGTCATAGACCAGGGTGTCCCCAGGGACTTAAGGCCCAATGAAAAACATATCACATTGGGCCATACCACTTTACTTCATGTTCTAATATTTTTTCTGGTCCATGTCAGGGAAGGATAAATGAGCAGTCAACTTGGGTAAATATGATGAGATTATTTTACCAACTTGAATACATTTCTGGATATGATAAATTAACTTAAACAACATTTTTTTATTTATCCATCTTAATGTAGAAAGTAATTGTGAGATTATTCTCAAAGGTACTGTGAGAAGTTTTAACTGGCTATGAAACAAACTGTTGCAAGGTGGGTGTCAGGCGAGGCTGTAAACAGCACCCTTTCAAAACAGCTTTTTAATGTGAGTAATCAACTGTTAAAGGCAGCAGGGTGAGATTTGATTATACATGCAATGGAAAAACTCAACATCAAGAAAGAGGTACCACTCTGCACACAGGGGGCGCCAAAGTCAACACAAAACAAAAGTTCCTTACAAGAGCTTTAAGTTTAAGAATACAATTGTTACATTCTGCAGCCTGATCAATGACCAAGGTCTTTTGTAAAATGACAAAAAAAGAAGACAATGATGACTTCTCACTGCACTACTGCAAGGTCTTCAAAAGCCTTAAAGCAAAAGTTATACTAACAAAAAACAAAATTGTAAAAAAATAAACTCATCCCATAGATGGTGGAACCACCGATTGTTATTCATTTTTAAAAAACATTTAATCAAATAGTTTTTTTTCAATCCTTGTCCTTCAATTTATTGATTTATTCCAAAACATTAAGGTCATATTTTTTTTCAGAAACTGATTTTAAATGGCACAACACACATGAAAATTCTGCACCAAAAATGTAACATGTCCACCTTTTTAAAAAATAATGGGGTTTGGTACTTCTCTCCACTGACCATGCTCGATCATGATTTCTGCTCAATTTGAGTCCTCGTGTGACTCATCTCGCTTGAAGCTTCACAACATTTATAACAAATTCAATCACTTGTAACTGACGCACTTTGTTGGACTCTCTTTTGGGTTTAAATTTGAAGAATGTATTGTTGATGCAGATAAGTTCATTGTATCAATTTCATAGAAGCAACGTGTTTGCTGCTCTTGACACTTTGCAGATCCCATAAGCGCAGAACGTTTGAGAGAGAGAGAGAGAGAGAGAGAGAGAGAGAGAGAGGGAGAGAGAGAGAGAGACAGAGAGAGAGAGAGAGAGAGAGAGAGACCCCTTAAGTCAGTCTAAACACTGAGTGTTGTGAGTGGGCCTATCATCCAGCACAGGCATACACGAGTAGCGTATTCATTATTCATGTCATTGCAGTTGCCCTGTTATGATACAGTCCTATTTGGAGTAGGCTACCTGATTTGCTCAGCGCGCCCGTCAAAGCAGTGCGTGGCCCTGCGTCGGCTGGCTGCGCGCGCTCATAGGTCGGACAGAGAAGAATCGGAGGGGGAGCAGGCAAAGTGCGCGCCTACGAGACTGCGCGTCGCAAGGAGGGGGAGAGGTCCAGCTGCAAAAAAACGGAAGAAAAAATACGCCGTGACAATGGCAACATCAAGCATCTCGTAAAAGGTAGATAACAGGCGAGGAGGCGCCGATGATCGGGAGCGTGAGAGGCGACGGCCCCGTTTGTCCCGAGAAAAGAGGCTATATTAGGACATGCTGGCTGCCGATAGCGCGTTTCCTGGAATACGAATTCTTCCGTAATTGAAAATGGAGCGGCGGGGGAGAGGAGAGTCGCGCTGTCTCCATCATTGAGAGGCGCGTCCACCTGCTATCACTGGAGGCCCGGGCTGCTGCTGCTGGTGGTGGCGGGGAGAGGGAGGGCGGGTGGGGGGACATGCAGGGGAAGTGTTTGCATTTCGGGGGAAACACGCATCTCTGATACTGTCCGAAGCGGCCAAGGAGGATCCCATTGCGGCGGTGGGAAAAAAACGCAGTTTGGGCGCAGACGCTCCGGAGGTAGGCAGTGAAACGTTATTATGCTGACTGCTGCTGCTCAGCGTGCCGTGTGTGTGGTGTGAATACAGGGAGCGAGGCTCTGTTAGATATGCACAGACAGCTTCATTAAACACACACTGATTTATGTCGCTGCCTTGCTTTGATTTGATCTGATCGAGACATTTTATTCAAAGGGAGAACACACCAAGCATGCGGTGTAGTAGCTGCCCGCCTCTCGGGACAGCTGTCGTAGCCTACATTCATTCGTCTCTGCTCCATCGATTACCCAATTCCCTGCGAAAAATACCCCCACTTCTTTGCAGCACAGGCGATGACTTATTCGCTTGAGGATCTGAAATGAACCCCAAATATCTATGCCACGTGTGGTTGTTCATATTGAAGCACTGTTTGTATGTTTTGAAGCCAAACAGTGGCCTGTGTGTGGACGTCATTTTGAATCAACGTTATGTGCATCCTGAGCAGTGCTTCCCCAAAAATGAATAAGAAAGGAATAAAGGGAGAATAATCAATAGTCCAAAGTATTGAATAATTCATGAATGGGCTATAGAAAACCAATGGGATAACACATCATCTTATAGCTAGGCCCCTACTACTGTGACATGGCGAATAATGATTCAAACGTTTATAGCACAATTCATCAAAATTGGCCTAAACATCACCATAGGCGGAGCACGCACATGTGCAGGGAGCCATTTATGAATGCCTGCACTGTCGGGTCACTAGATCAGTAGCTTACTGTGTCTGCTCCCCTTTAAGGATGCCTCCTGACAGATGTTACTGGATGTCCCCGGCAGCCACAGTGCAAGCCAGACAAGCTGTGTATGCTGAAGAATAATGAGCTGCAGCCCATAATAATATCAGCCCCTGTGCTCTGATTCTGTGGAGGTGTTAGGGACCAGTTGTTAACTTTTGTTTTGGAATGGGGTTTAATTGGATTACATTTAACAAGCTGGGGATTTCCAAGGCGGATGTTTATGGAATGCTTGTAAAATGGGATTTTCAAAATAAGAAGGGGGTGCCACATAACGATGTTCTCTGCATGCAGATATTTTGTCCTAACATGGCTTGGCCTTATTTATGTGTAGATTCAACTTGCTTTTTCTGAGCTGTTTCAGTGCTTTTTGGTCTGCATATTGCTTCTTGAGTAAACAAGTACATTTGTATGATGTCTTTGGAACTTCCAGTCTGCAGTTTGGTCTATGTTTGGTGATTTCCACAAAGAATGAAAATGTAATGTGAACTCTATTGTTGTGGGCCTGTAGTGGACTCAGTCTGCATTTATATTCTGTTGTTTGCTGAAAAAGTGAAACATTCAAAACTTTGCTCTTGGATTTGGGCCCTTGTCTGCCAGTTTGCTTGAGCACAAATCTCATCTTGACCCTTTAGACTTTCATCTTGAATTGCAGTCCTTGTTGGATAATTTGACAAAAAAACAATAGTATGAAACCTCTGGGCATTTAATTCTGCATTAGGGTTTCTTTTGGATAATTTGCCTTAAAAAATAATATTAAGTGAGAATAAAAAGCGAAATAGAAGAGGATGTGTTCAAACCTTCAGTTCTGCATTTGCATCCTTTTTTGTGAATTGTTTGACAACCATAAAGTAAGGTGTAAGTTATTGGGACACTTTGTTTTGTCTTTTCAGTCTGCAATTGTGTCCCCATTGCAAGATTCGCTTTGAATCAACATGTTGTATGGAACCTTTTCGGCCTGTATTTTAGTCCTTGTTGGTGTAATATGAAACTCATAGGGGTATTTGTTGTGAGCTGTTGGTTTAAAACGCCTGTCACTGTCTTCTAATGTGAAGACAGCAGTGTAAACCAGATGGAAGGCCATGCATTGATTGAGTCAAAGAGAGCCATAAGAGAGCCAAATTGAGTTGACATGTTGACGTGGGAGTCATTATCATGTGTTATCATGTGTGCCATCACACCAAGGGTCTGAGGCCATGTGACGTTTAGAGAGGGCCTTCTTGTTTTGAGATTATAGCTGTCCAAACTAACAGGTGCGTTTTTACCTAACAGTGTCTTCATTCTGTCATGTCCCACTTTGGTTTGCCCTTACATAGTTTGAAACACACATCTCCACTCATGTGCCTTTCTCTGTTCAGTTGAAATCTGGTGAGAAATTGAGCCCAAAGACACATTTCAACACCATGACTCTGCTCCACCGTAGCAAGGACAGTGCTGGAAGGTTTTTCTGGAAATGTGTTTAAAATGCTTCCCGAGCGTTATGTTGCTGCAATAAAAACCAGCAGCTTGTGTACATAGCCTCTTATCTTCCCCTGCCCATGTGTGCTCTGTGGCTTCTCCTCTGCTTCAGCCTTAGGCACATGTGTTGGCTTCTACTACGACCATGTCTGTTGAGTGGGAGAGAGTTTCGATATACAGAATGTAGTGATCCTCATCAATTGTTCTTTTTCTAACCATGTGGATTGGTTATTCATAAATGAAGAACACAGGTTTGATTCAGATTATATATTCTCGTCTCTCTATAACGGAGGATGAAGAAAAAAAGAAACCTTCAGGATACAACACTGCAGAGACACAGAGATGCTTCTTCATATGATAGGCCTTCTTTAGTACTAGGGTGTTGCCTGTTAGCATGTTCTGCAAGTTCTGACAGCTATAAAAGGTTAGAAACATCTCATTAAGCATACAGAGAGGGGTTTCCCTGCCTATACGGAGCCCTGCTGTGTTTTTTATGTCTGCAGTTTCCCCTGCACATTGTATCACTACAGTGTGGAGCACCTTGGCTCTGTCCCAGTCTATGCAGAAGCATGCTGAGCCCATCAGACCGTCTGTAGATTTAATGTCAGGTCACTGTATGCAGAGGCCCGCTGCGTCGACCCAAGGCCCTGTGTTTTGGGTTGTGACATGCTGGCTGTGGCCCAGCAGAGGCACTCGGTCTCTGTGTTGCTTCTGCTGCTGAGTTTCTGTAATTAAAGACAGAGGTAAGTCCAGGGGAGAAGGCTAGGCTCTGATTGCTTTCATGGCCGCGAGCAGAGAGCTGCAGCATGTCCTGAGGGACCGAGGCGCTGCTGAGCTCTTTGCTGCCTGCTCTGCCCCCCCAGACAGGAGCTGTTCCAGGAAGACACACACACACACACACACACACACACACACACACACACACACACACACACACACCACACACACACACACACACACACACACATTTGTAGTCACAGGATACTGGCATACTCATGCACACACACGTAAACAAACACATTCTCTTGCACACATACACACATAGTGGCTGAGTGAGGCAAAAATTACATCTGTAGCTGACAGCAAAACTGTGCTAATCTACTTTAAAGAATGCCCCGTTTTTTAGCAAGTGTGTGCCAGTACGAGGCGTGAAGCACATGAGGCAAAACTGTTATAAGCACAGTCATAGTAATGAATTAAAACCAGCGCAATCAGGCAGACATTTAGGATCTCTGTCCTCGATTGGCGCTGGTTCAGCATTGACAGAGCAGTTGAGGTGTGATTGAACTGGTTGTAGATGTGAGCAGTGTGGCAGTCTTGGACCAGCACTCTGCAGGGGGAGCTGTACCTCTCCCTCACCCTCTCCCCCTCCTCCCATACAAACTGAGGGGGGGCCTCTCCGCCTGTGAGGGCCTGGCAAACATGGACATGTTCACATATAGGGTCTGGGTGGGCCCCAGCACTTTTAGAAGAAAAAATTGGCCTCCACTCTCTTTTTTCCTCTAGATTCATTCATTTCAGCCGGCTGGATAAAGCACACTGAAACCATCACATGCCTTGTCAGAGAGATTCCTGAGGATGAACACTTTGAGGATGGGAGTTTGAAAAGAAAGAGAGGGAAAGCATTTGGATGCTGTTTGAATGCCTGGTCCAGTGTTCATGAATTAGTTCTGCCAGGATATTGAAGTAATGCATCAGGGATTTTTGTCATTAACAAATAAAGTCCAATTAAACCTGGGTCTATTAAACCCCTTTTCCGCAGTGCCTTCTTGATCTCGATGTGTAGGCTGGGGGTAGCCACTGGGACCACAGGCACCCGGGCTTGACGTTTTCATTAGCTCATTTCCTGCTTCCACATCAGACCCATTATACAGAACCCCACGTATTATTACAGATGGATAGATAATGTGAAATTTCCCTGTTTCCTCTGCTTGCACTCTCCCGGGCCCCCCTCGTGTTCAACTCGTGGGACTCTTGGAGCAGATAGCAAGATTGTGACACAGGGAAATTGAAAAGCAGTCGAAGGAGTAGAGGAGGGGATTTAGTGCAGTGGACACAGGTGCACTCACATGAATGGTGTGAAAGCGACATATTCACAACATGACTCGGGAGGGAGGAAGCTATATGACAGGGCTGGATTTTAATTGGTTTCACACAGTGTGCTCCCATGCATTGTTCCCTTTGTAATGGCACACACAGTGACAATAACATCTCTGCTTTTTTGTTATATAATAACCCTAATAGATTCATCCCCTCTTGTCTAATTTGAACTTTATTTTTTTTCCTCTAGAAGCTACCTATTCATGTTCTGCTGGATGTATGTGCTGTCAGCATCCTGAATGCTGAGATAAAAAGCCACCTTCATTAGCCGTATCTTTGATTTGGTGCATGGAAAAATGGTGAGAGGAAGATGAAAAAAAAAGAGGTGGATGATGAGAAAAGAAGCAAACATAAGGAAGGGATGTATACTGTCAGAGAGGAGAAAGCAGAGGAGCTGCAGAGAAGAGGGGGGTTGGACGTGGTGGGAAGATTAGAGGAAAAGCGCTGGACAGACGGAGGGAGCAAGGGGACAGAAAAAAGGGAGAGACATAGTTACTGTTGGTGGTGGGGTTCAGGGGTGCGCCCTCCCAGCACAGCCAGTTGGAACAAACAAATGGCCGTGAGGACATACAGACAGAGCTATTTCTAATGGGAGAGAAGCTCGCTGTGCCCTGGATGTTTCCCTGCACCTTTCATTTTCTAAATGCTGTTTGTCTGTTCACCACTTAACAAGGCAGCAGAGCCTCAGAAAAGACCACGCTTTATTTGCTGCTGTACATAATTACCAGCCATTCAAGACAGGCTTGTTTTCTACTCTAAACGATGTTGTGAATTTATGTGCAAATACCAGACAGGCTATATTTTGCTGCAAATCTTTCATGGCGTACAAGTTGAGTGTTTGAAATCTATTGCACTGCTTGCGTCGGGGCCTATGATTTGTTGTAATTCATTTCACTTTAATTGTGCTGCTGTTTGTGGAGACTGCGCCATTCGTGCCCTAATCAAACATTAGTGATAATTGAATGGAATGGCTGTTCCATCACACGTTGCGGTTGATGCAGAGCGCGGGACGACAAAAGCCTGTTGAGCAGATGCAATAGACTTCCTGTCAGATACAGTCAGCTGACGATTGGCGCTTTACTTTTCAATTACCATTGAACGCCTGAGGCAAAACATCATCCATGCACGACACATCTGAGCAGAAGTCAAATGAGAAATGTTTTTGAATATCTTAACACCCGAGAATGTGAATTGAATTGCATACATGAATTTCAAGTTGGATTTGACCCTGATCTGTTGGATGATGTTGCTGATGATACAGCAGCATGACTGCTATTCTTCTTCGAGTAATAATTATAATCATTCACAGCTAGTGGTCCTTGTCACCGGAGTGGGGCACAATGGAAATAATAATTAGGACTTCTCATTTATGATGCATCACAGAAGAGTGCATGAAGTGTGTACTGTGGCTCTTTGGCTTCTAGGGATGTACAGCTGTGTGTTTTCCTGCTTGTTTGTGTAGTGGCTGCATGCCCTGGTAAGATATTCTGCCGGCTCTGGTTTTTTTCTGCAGCTCTGTGACTCCAGTTTTGTCAAACACTCACACAGACACACAATTGTTTTACATTATGACACTGACCCAGTCTGTGCTGTCATAAAGAAGCAGCTAATTGTAGCATAAAGAGACACAAAGGGCCAAGATGCCTGCTTCGCCCCTGACAGCAACACTCACTGATGTGCTGAAGCTCTGTCATGCGCAAATACACATTTTTCAACTCACTATCTCTCAGTGCTCTTCTAACCCATTTCCCCAAGTCATCATTCAGCAACACTGTCAGAATACAGCCGCATATATCACAGCAGAGCCACTAAAATGCTCTCCAGAAGAAGTCAAATATGCACCTCAGCGTAGCCGCTGCTGATAAAAGAGCTAATTCATCATTTAGTCACACAAAGCCTCAGAGATTCTTTGTAGTATCTTGTGTACTGCTGGAATTCAGCAGATCTGAATTTTGCTGAATAATTTCCAGGCTGTCTGTGTTTGTTCCAGTTCTGTTCTTGAGAGTATTACACTTTGTTTTTGTTTGAATTACAGCATTTTCGTATTTGTGTATATTGTGTTTTTTATTTTGATATTTTTTTGTCAAATGGTTTAAGTTTTGTTGATTCTAGGAATGTTAACAAGGTAAAGGGGAATGGGATGTTTCCTGAAACCATGACACTCTTTCAACTGGAATAGCTAGGCCTTGGTCATGAACCTTTTTAACTCCTTAAATCCAGACTTGGCTGTCAAGTATTAACAGTTGTTTTTTAATACTTTATGTCATTTCTTATAACATTTTTAATAGAGTTACTGATTAATCAGATGCAGAGGCCTAATGATCACAAGTTTTTTAGGATCCTTAATTGTTGTATTTCATCGAATACAAAACAACATCAACATGATACTGGCATAATATATTAACCATCGGCCGACCTGCTCTCTAGCTATTGACATTGACATCAACCATAAAAAAAACCAACATTGGTCTGGTTTTTAATGATTGGGGATCCCAATAAAGGGTAAAGAATGATGAATAAAGGAGTCATGATTAAGGACATTTTGGACAGTTTTTCACTGAAGATCAGCTCCTGTACATCTGCGTTGTGTTAAAATTAGAGCTGAAATGATAAGTCTGTAAATTTTATTGCTCACTTCAAAGATAGTAAATTGATTTTTCCTTAGCCTTTAGCACATATATTGTAGGGATCTACTTTTCTTGTCTTGTTTTAATTTATATGAGGCTTTGGATCTTAAGTTCAAACAAACAAACAAAAATAAGTCTGGAATTACTTCAGGTGTAATCTCTATTTACAGATTCTATGGGGTCTGGAAGTGTTGGTTTCCATTTGTAGTATGTTCGTAGTCTGAGTAGGATTGATCATCTTTCCAGGCTTTGGTATGAAGGAAAAACAGTCGGATGGATGTAAGGTATGGAGAGCAAAGGCAAGCAGAACACAATAATTGGTAATGACATCCTAGCTCCAATCAGCAGTCATCTGATAACTTTTATGACAGACTGGACAAAGCTTGAATTTAACATATTACAAATCTGAATCATGATCATTTTTTGAGCAAATTGAAGTTGAATCACAAGAAATCTGTTTCTTTTTGGGTTCATACCACTGAAATAAGCTAGAGTGAAGCCTCAGTGTAACATCAACTGTTGAACTGAGACCTACTTTGCACCACTTTGGGGATGTAATAGAATTGCTTGTATACTCCGTGTACAGAAGCAGCACGCGAGATAACAGTTAGCATCCAATCTCTGCAATCGGATGATAGACGATGATTGTTGATGGTAATTGCCTTATGTGTGATCTACTAAATTAAAACAATAGATTGATTGAAATAACTTCGGACAAATTATTTAATAATGCAAGTAATGATTTACATTGTATTACATTTTTGTCATTATTAAGACAGTACTTCTACTTGTTTGGCTGAATTTAAAAGGTTTGGCCTTTTTGAAATAGATTTTTGAAGAAAATAGCAATGTTCAATTCCAAGGTGAAATAACTTACAGTCTTTGAAATGAGATTACCACATAAAGTGGATGCTTATGAATATAATTTTCTACCTCTCATCTATTGTGTCCAGTAATCTGTCCAATCTCCAATGTGAGCATTTATTTTGCTCTTTCTGTTACTCTCACAATACAGAAATGTTCTGTCACTCATGACTAAATACCAGGTAATATTGCAACACCAGGTATTTTTCTTTAATATTCATATGACGCCGTGTATAACTGGCTCCTTTGAGATCTGTCTCTCGGGTGCATATAAACTGTGTGGTACTGCACCAGCTCTCCTTTTTGCCTTTTGTGTGCAATATTTGGGATTGGCTTGTGGTTATTTTTGCCGATAATTCCATTGAGAGAAACTCTTTGCCAAGGGAGAGCTATAGTCTGCAGTGTGTGTGCATATTTATAGCTATATGATCTAATAGGTTTAACACTAGCTATCAAATATGTACGCTGCTGCAGTGTTTGGACTTCAGTGATGAGGCCTCTGGAGAGGCAGAGGAAGGTATATATGTGCATAGTGTTTGTGTGAGATGCTGTATGTGTGTATAAATTATCTGTTTCAGGGGCAGCCAGTGCTTACGGAGGCCCTCTGTGCTGACTGTTAATCCCCAGGTGCATGGAGCCCACCTGGACTCTGCAACCTTACAGAAAATTAGCAATAAGAAACCTCCGTCCTTCTCTTGCATTTACTCTCTTACAAACCTGCCTACAACTGCTGAGGCACAGTGAAGGCAATGCCAGGATGCCAGTTGGAAATATGAATGAGTATGTACATATGTGCACCCCTGAGCTTTTATGTGGGCATAGATGTTTGTTTTTGTGCATGCACGAGTAATTCTACATTCATATAATAACAGAGTTATTGTGTGTTTTTTCATCTTACGCTGAACAAAAATGATAACGAGCCAACTCTGTTATTTGGATACCACAGCGTGCCTAAGAGGAACACATATTCACAGGACAAAGGCTCCATTGTCGAGAGAAAAGTAAAACATTTTGTAACAATTTACACTTTGACTCCATCTCTGGGGGCTTTAGGGAATGTTAATTTAAGCCCCCATTATAAAATGTATTTAAACCAGAGCAAGAATTAATTCCATTATTCTCGGAGGCAGCTGGGGTTTTCTGTATCCGTCGAGACGGTTCTGCTGCTCCCTCCTGAGACCTGTGGGTTTTCCCATCACTTTTAAAATCAATTACCTTTCTACCTCCCTCGCCTCTCAGACTCTCTCTGAGTACTCTCCTCATATTCTTCATTAGAAAACCCACCACTTCACCTATAGCTCACCACCAACACCTCAACCCCAACTCTGTGTATTTTAAGTGTTCATGGCACATTTCAGTGTCTCTCTGATTTATTAATATGTCTTAGGTATAGCTCTTGGTCTGCACAGATTGTTCCCGGCTAGCTTTTTTTTTTCTTGCAGTATCTAGAAAATGTCTCTGCCTCGGATATAAATAGGAAGACAATCTGTGGCTGGGTAAGACCTGTTAGCCCTGTGTGACACTAAAGCCACAACAAAGACTCTGCTGTACTGCTGCTGAGGAGCGGCTGCAGCCCTCGGGAGGGATCATGTTATTCTCCCTTGTGCGCCATCTCACAAACATCTCAGCGCACTAACTGAGGGGAATAAGCTTGGATGGGCTTGACGGCTGCTTCCTATTTTAGTCATCGGCAGGTAGGCGGATGAGTTGAACTGCGGAGGATCTCTGTGCAGCGAAGTCTTCGTCTAATTAGTTTGTCTAATTATGTCTTTGTGCTGGAAATTTCTCAAATTAGTGGTATCGTGCAGAATGTGAGCATGCTCATTATGGTTGTCATGAGAATTGTTGCAGTGGCTGGAGAAGAGAAAAGAAAGGGAAGAGACAGAAAAAAAGAGTGTCACTAGAACCAGACACTCTCCTCCATCCAAATCCCCTTCATCAAACACAAATATCTTGTAATGGGAGACTAAGTGCCAAGGTCTGTCTCAGGAACTTAGAGGGAAAATGTTACTTTTGCATGTGAGACACTCAGCAGCCTCCTATCCTTCCTGTGCAAGGGGGTCTCTCTCTCTCTCTCTCTCTCTCTCTCTCTCTCTCTCTCTCTCTCTCTCTCTCTCTCTCTCTCTCTCTCTCTCTCTCTCTCTCTCTCTCTCTCTCTCTCTCTCTCTCTCCCTCTCTCTCTCTCTCTCTCTCTATCTGTGTGAGTGTGTGTGTGTGTGCGCGCGCACCTATTTGTGGCAGACCACAAAAAGGTCCCCTTTGATTTTCCCTCCTTGTGTGTCAGCTGCAAGAGTGTCACAGCATCAGGGATGTAAGTGTCTCACATGGAGACACTTTTTGATTTTCCCTCCTTGCAAGGTGCCACCGCATGAGGGATGAAGCCCCCCCACCCCACCTCCCCTCTCCTCCTCTTCACCATCACTCTCAACTCTACTTGTGGCCACCAAGTGAGGACAAGCCTTTCCTTCCCTTCTATTACCTCTCTCATCTGCTTCTCCTCTTTCTTCACCAACTTCCTTCTTCCCTTCCTTTTTTCGCAGTGCTTCCCTTCCATCCCTCTTTTGCTCTCCCCCTCTCTTCTTCTCCCATTCCCTCTCTCCCTCTCTCTCCCTCTCCTTCCCCCTACTCCTGGGCCTACAGTAATTGGTATTCCGAGTGGCAGCTGGGATCCATACAAACACGGCAGACAGAGGGAGAGAAAGCGAGTGAGGCAGAGTGTGTATGTGTGTGTGAGGAGGAGAGAGAGAGAGAGAGAGAGAGAGAGAGAGAGAGAGAGAGAGAGAGAGAGAGACAGAGAGAGACAGAGAGAGACAGAGAGAGAGAGAGTTGAGGAGGCAGAGAAAGAGAAAGCTAGCAAGTCAATACGCTGGTTCATTAGAGCACTGAGTCACAGTGGCCGCTGCCTCGTTTGTTTGTGTTTGTCCAATACTCTGTCTTAAGCAGAGCCCACCGCCTCGGTCCGCTCACACTGGCAAACCTGACAGCCACACACCCCAGGCCGCCTGGCCGCCTGTGATATGAGCTTTTCTGGGCCTGTGAGTATTTGGACATACCAGCTTATGAAATAATTACCAAATCAATAGCTGTGAATTAAGCAAAGCGATGTCTTCTGTCGTGATTCTAAGCAATAGAAGTCAAACTTCATGCCTAGAAGAGCCACTGGCGGTATGAAAATTGGCATCAGCATGCCTGTAGGTTATTCCACAATCAGGCTGTGATTGAGTTACATTTTCCATTTCTAATTATATGTCAGAAACATGTGATATTTTTGACTGGATTAGCTGAGGTGTTGATGAGACAGGCAGGGACAAAAAATAGCAGTTCTGTTTATGGCGATGTAAAGAAGACAGGCCAGTTCCTTTAAAAACAAATTTAGAGATGAGAAAGACAGACAGACAGAGAGAGAGTGAGAGAGACTCCATCAGGAAACAAAAATAGGATTCTGCAGTTATTGAAAATATGAAAGTGGATGTTCCCAAAAAACAAGAGGGAGGAGTGTTGTGCGGTCAGGGCGAGCTGAGAGCAGACCACTTGTCAGGATATTGAAAAAGAGAGGAGAGAGAGGCAGGTTAAGAGAAAAAGGCTGAAATGACCCGGTCCTCTCGTCCAGGCCTGTTTATTTTGGAGGAAGTAGTAATATGACGGCGGCTTTATGGTTGTCTGGCCGAGGTCTGAGTCTGGCTCCCAGGGCCCTCATGGTGCATGGTGACCTCTCATTACCACTGCTTGAGGGAGCGTGAAACAGGGGAGATCAGTCCAAAGGGCAGCTGTGTAGATGCGCCTAACCTTTTAAACCATCGGAATACGTCAACCATACAAATAACTCATTAACCTTATCCATTTAAATGAAAAGCTCTTACTTTTACTCCTTCCTCCCCCTACTATTAGATTTGTTTAATTGGCCATTGCATGTGATGAAAATGGCACGTCCCTTTGCAGTGTGGTGTGGTCAAATCAAGCCATGCAACCGGGCGCAGGGGATTTGGCCCCCTTTGGCCCTGACACTTAACAAAGCTGGCTTAAGACTCTGGGGGAAGGGAGAGGAGGAATTGAGGGTCAGGGAAGTGATAACATGTTAGCATGTGTGTGAGTGTGCTGTTTAGGAAGCGGCCTCCGGCTCTGTCCAGCAGCACAGGAGGGCATTGATTGGAGGAGCTCAATAGCTGGGGCCTTTTAATCACCTCGCTCAGAGGCTGCATTGTCCCACAGGCCTGGAGAATAAGCGCTGCTAATACCCCTGTGCATATGCACACAGCCACTGGCTCCCAGGGCTCTGCAGCGCCTTGCAGACCCACACAGCCGCTAATCAATAGGCTTGATTACCTGCAGGGAGGCAGAGTGGGCTTTGTTCTCATTTGTCCACAGAAAAGCTCACCCCCTTTCCAAACATCTAGCAAACCTCCTCTTTGTTAAGATGCAGTGTGCCATCATTTAAAGACCGAAAGATTCAGTTATTCTGATGTCAAATTGTAGATGCATCACACGGTGTAAGATGGCTACATGCTTGTTCCTGGAGTCTGGAACAATGTGCTGTTCTGACCCAGTTGTAAACAAAACATTTAGACTTACACATCAGGCATCTAAAAATGTCATTTCTCTCACTCTCACTTTGCGCTGTGCACTCTGTCTCCTTCTCTCCTCCTTCTCTCACCCCCTCCCTCAATCTGTCTCTCTGCCTTCTTGGCTGTCATATCTCTTTATACTGTTTAGAAATGCTGTACATTGTGTTACAGGGTTGTGACTGATAGCCTGCCAATTTCAGCTGTGGCACATCAGAGAGGCTAACCTCCCCCCTCCTGAAAACAGAGAGACACACATTAAAGCTGTGACAGTGTGCTCCTTTTACCGCTCTGACACATCCTGATCAAGTGTTTCACAGGAAAGCAGCGTTTTGACTTATTACTGGTAAAGGTTGTTGTGTTTTTCTTCGCCAAAGTGCAACATACATGAGTGTCCTAAAGCAGGGGAAGACAGAAGCTCCCCTCCTGACGTGGTTTGCAGCTTCTTCAACACATTTTTTTGTTCTCTCTCATCAGACTTTGTGGGATCATTTATATTTCCATCTGTGCAGCCGATCAACACGCCTCTAAGCCCGGATTCAAAAAACTAATAACATCAATGACTCTAAAAGGAAAAACAAATATCAAACTAAGGCTGGCGCATTAGAATCCAAAGATGACGGGCGAATATTGAGATTTGAGTTTGTAGACGTTCTGAAAGGCAGAGTAGAGCTGTTGTTTTCTGTCCCATCATGCCCTCCTCATTATTACACACCCAAGACATCCTTCTCTGTTTTTTTTCTCTCTCTCTCTCTCTCTCGTCTTTCTCACTCTTTTTTTCTCTGTGTACTTCCTTTCTTCTCCTTCTGTCCTTTCCTTCTGCCCCCCCTCCCCACCCTCCCACCTGCCCCTGTCCTTTGGTTTTGAAGCCAAGTAAAAGGAGTCGCCTTCTGAAGCGATGGGGAAATAATTTGTGGTGCGGAGAACAAAGGGAAATCTTCGCTGTGAGAGTAATGGAATGGATTTTTTGTGATGCAGAGGAAAACTGTCTTCATTTTAGACCAACACTGGAAAACAAAAGATTGTAGCAGAAGAAAGATAAGAGTATACACACAGGATGAAATATATCCTCGTCTCAAGATCATGATTATTAGACCTAAAGGAGTGACGTCACAGTTATTGAATTTTGTGGGGTCAAAATCAGCGAATGGAAGCCACACCACAAGTTCATCTATTGATGTGAGATTCCTCAAAGCCCTCGACAGACCTCCATGCTCACTTATTGAGTTGTTATCAATGAGGTGCTTTTGTCTGTGCTCCAGAGACCGTGGACGTATTGAGGCATTTATTGTGTAGAAAAGAAGGAACCGTAGAAGGGCCACATTTTTTTTTTATCACTTGATGTCAAATTGTGTAGATTTCTTGTTGCTCCTTATCACATGAGGTAGTTTTATTTTTTCACCAATAGATCGCTTAGAGCCAGTGTGCTGTTTTCTTCTTATTCACTAAACAAAACTAGATTTCGGAAATTAAATCATAAGGTCAAGCTTCATTTTTTACCAAGAAGAAATAAATGTCCTGGCTGAAGAACTAGCTCAGCTTTTTAAAAGTTTGCCTCCAAAAATTAGACTAGGACCCTTTTTAATCCCAGATTCTCAAATCTGAAAGTCGTTAAATAATCAGAATCTTTATAAAATGTCAAGTTGACTTCTTTCTTGTTTTTTCAAGATGTTTTATATCTGCTGGGCTTCATAATGACTGAGCTGTTTATTATTGAGTAAACAGAACAAAAACGTATGACACTCTGGGAGCAAAAGAACCCACTCAGTGGAAAATAAAGACCATTCAATGTGATTTCACCAGCATTCAGTCTGTCCTCTGCATCTCAACCTTGGACAGAACAAAGAGTTGAAATATTTTTGAAGACATTGTTAATGTACTTTGGTAGCGATTTGTGCTGAACATCTTTTTAGCTTATGGAGTGCTGGTCTAATGTTCATGGGTTAATTTGACTGAATACTTGCTCAAACATTTACTTAACAAACAGCCACACAGATAACAATACTAATTTTCTATGTTTTTTGACTCAGAGAGCAGAAAAATGAACCGTGTAGAAGAAGCCACTTGCTAATTAGCTAATGAACTCGTTGCTGCTAACTGATCAGCTAAAAGTACCGTTCACACATTCAACACACACTGGAACATCATTAGCAATTATTTGGAGTCTAGTTGCTTTCAAACTGACCTGTATATCTGCTTTAAGCTTTAGTTTGTCTCCATCATTATCTGAAAATAGTAGCCTTAGCGGGCTAATGCTGAGCTTTGTTCATGTGCTAGTTGCTAACACTGTTTGCTGGAATCAGGCACTTAAAAATGTGGTGTAGGGCTGGGGAATACTTTGAAAATTAATCAAAACTGACATTCAGAACCTCTAAATGACCTTTTTTCTTTATACCTCTGTTAATGCCGGGGATGTGCAATAGAATTCTGGATTTTCTGACCTGAAGATGTGACCCATGAGATTCATGGATATCCTAACTAAAGGCTTGATTATGAAATTATAATTTATGTGTAGAAGTTGAAATCAACTTGTTGTTTTTGAAAGACAGCGGTGAGCCATGATTGCTGTTTGTGTTTATTAACAGGATCTGATGCACTTCAACATACGATCAAACTGAATCAGCAGCTAATGACTCATCTAGTGTAGTTTGATCCCCACTTTGTCTTTGTAAAAAGATACCACCAAGGTCCAGAACTCTGAAGCTATATCCACATTTAGAAACACAGCAGCATGAACTGGACGTTCTTTCTATTTTCTTTGCATGGTTGCGTATTTAGTGACGCAATGATCAGCAGCAGCACAACTTTCCTCTCTTTCTCATGTGCAGGTGCAAGTGAGCATTGCCATAGCCACAGGCATGGTGCTTGTCAGTCACTTGAACTGTCTTGCAGGCCCTCACTTCATCAGAAATAAATCAGAGTCTGAATTATGACTAAGTATAGAAGATTTTTTTCCTTTCTTGTAAATGCACAAAAACAAAATCTAGTCAGTTTATACAACCCTACATTAACAATAGCAAAGTACTTCTTTGGAGCCTTCAACTATAGAAATTCAATGTTACTGAAACAGTATTTAAATGTATATAATTGGTATTCACGGGTGTCATGGTCTCATTCAAAGTGGTTTACAGAAGACGTCACAATTTCACATTACCTTATATTGTATGCTGAATGCCATTGAAAAGCTGTTTATCATTGTGTGTGTGTGTGTGTGTGTGTGTGTGTGTGTGTGTGTGTGCGAATGGGGGTTTGGGGACAGATTTTCCTGCTTTATTAATCTGATGTCAATCATCCTATATAAATAGTTCATTTGTCTGTGTTCTTCAATTATTCTGAATTCACAAAGATAAGATTTACAGTCTTTCATTAGAAAAACTGTTGCAGCTTTAGTAGTTGAGCATGTTTACAGTATAAACCCTGTCGACGAACTATGAGGGAAACAACAAAAACAAACATAGCAAAAAAGCCCCAAAGTAATCATTAATCGCAATCAAGGTAAAATGTTGAGATAATCCTGATATTGATTTTAGGCCACTTCACCCAGCACTGACTTCATCAAACCTTTTTAAATGGGGAGTGGTGAAAGCATCTCTGGCTAAGCTGTAAAGTATTTGACGCCAAAACGTGAGTAATTAAGTGTTAAGAGAGGATTAAAAAGTTCAAGAGTTACTGAACTCTTTTCTTCAATCTTTGTCGATATACATCTTGTGCTGATTGGTAAAAATCATAGACTGTATAAAATATGGACGTAGTATCCGTGACGCCGACCATCTGTTTCTGAAGCGCTGTTTTGAGGCCAATTGTCGGCGGCAGCCATATTGCTGTTGTTGAGAGATTGTGAGGTAAAGAGGCGGGCTTTGAGCCTCCTAGCCAACAGCTGCAGTGTTCCTGCCTGTCAATCAAGTCAGCTGTGCCTCTCATTGGAAGACTCGTAATCTCAATATCTTTGAAATTGCTGTGTTAGAAAAAAATTCACCCCCGTACAGTGTGTGCTGATCAACCAATGAACTATCCAGACTACACTCATCTTTTGTACCAGGCTGTAAACATGTTTATTATTGCTGTAAAGATTGGCTTTTTATAATTGGTGTGTATGTGGTTTCCGGTACTTCCGAAGCCAGCCTCAAGTGGATCCTTGATGAACTGCAGCTTTTAGCACTTCTGCATTGGACTCATATTTTTAGACCGGAGGTTGCCGCTTGGTAAAAATGTGAATGATGGACAAAGACAGGCAAGCTGTTTCTCCATGCCTCCCATGTCTATGCTAAGCTAAGCTAATCTCTTTCTAACTGTCTTTGAGGTGTATAAACAAAGAGAGAGTAAATGCCTCTTTTGAACAGCAAAATGTTGATATTATGACTAATTCTGTGGTCAGTAAAAAAAAAAGTTATATCCAAGATAATTGTTCAGTTGCATTTTATTTCAGGAAACTGGGTTGTCTTTGTTTACAGTTTGCAGTGCATTTTTATTAAAAGTTGCAAAAAAAAACACCTGGGAAATTGTTTCTAAGTTGGTGAACGAAATAAAAAGTCCATGTGTGTTGAATGACTGAAAATGGAAACAATTAAATCCACTCACAGAGAGTGAGTGTGTTAAAGTGATTCATAGTTTCAACCGGTTCAATATAACCCCCGACTGTTAAGCTGTATGAATGTGAGTCATTTTAAATGATGAGAACAGGTAAAACTCTCACTCTTTGTGGCTCAAAATGAAATCAGACAAACTTTGGATGATTTGTGGAGCTTACTTTAGGCCACAGAGCAGATGGAGACTCTGTTATCAGAGTGGCAGCAGCAGCAGCAGCAGCAGCAGCAGCAGCAGACAGACCTACATCCCTTCAGCAGTCCTCCTCATCCTGGCTTTCACAAAGTGGATGAAGTTTTTAGGGAGTGACCTCATCTTCCTCTTGGGTACCTGCTAGGGTCAAAGCCATCTTCAGCGGTTGCCCATAAATCCCAGTCAGGTGACATAGACCTAAGAGTAACATTAATGTCATATTATCTCTATTAATTACACAGGTTTCTGTGTTATTTACAACCAAAAAAAAGCTGCCCAGCTTTAAAACACATGCATTTATTGCAATTGGCACTGACATACTGCCAGTAAGTGTTTTAAAATTTGTACAATTACATTAAGACTGAAAATGATCTAAGCACAATTAATACATGATTTTAAATCCATTAGTGAGACATCTGTAATGCACATTTAAGTCTCTTGTTTGGATTAAATCTGATTTGTAGTTTTTAAATGGGAGAATAAATGAGAGTTGTTGTTTTTTTGTTTTTTTTTCTCCTTGGATTTTGGTGCAATCAATGACAAACAGTAGGCCACTAATTGCATTAGTGTGCAGCAGACACAAGCCCACTACACTACACTACACTGCAGCAGTAAAGAAATCCAATGTGAATCACAGCTGTGAATTTCTTCTTCATGCCTGATTGTGTTATGTTCATTTCTGTCTGCAAGATGTGTGGCTTTTTCTGTGGCATTGGCTTTAATGAATTTGCTGAAGTCATTTAGTTAGTGAGTGATATTTGGTCTGACAAAACAAACAACAGTAGGTGATGTATCACAGAGTGCCCAAATCATCACCAGCCTACATTGACATTGTCCACAAAAATTGATGACAACATTTTCTGCCAATGAATTTAATTGCTGATAATTAGCTGATTACGTCATCACACATGTTTTTCATGCTGTGAGCAGACACAAAATCATCTTCTGTAGCTGAATTGCTGAAGAGTGACCCATGTTGCATCCTTTTGTTTAGTTGATTGTTTGATTGATTGATTGATTCTTTTTGTGGGTATGTTTTGCCTCTGTTAGATAGGACAGCTGAAGAGAGAAGGAACATTTGGGGAGTAGAGAGCAGGGGGATGTGTAGCAAAAGGTTGGAGGTGGGAGTTGTACCATCGACCAGCAGTTGATGCTACAACTCCCGCAAAGGGTTGAACATGCAAAACAGCAACAGATAATTAAGCAAAATGGCTGATGATGCAAGCTCATCTAGCGTTAAAACCATAGACTGTATGAAATATGGACGTAGTATCCGTGACGTCACCCATCTATTCTTGAGCGCTGTTTTGAAGCCAATCCACGGAGGCAGCCATATTGGAAATGCGGAACTCAACCAAGCAGAGTGTGACATGAAGAGGCCGTGTTTGAGCCTCTTCGCCAACAGCTATATGTTCCCGACCGGAAGTCAAATCAGTCATGTCCTTATTTGTGAAAAACTTGTAATCTTGATATCTTCGGAACCATTGTGTTAGAAAAAATTCACCCTCCGTACAGTGTGTACCGATAGAGAAATTAGCTACGTAGAGGCAAGACGTTTTTTGAACCAGGCTGTAAACATCTTTATTAATGCTGCAAAGATCGTCTTTTTTGAATTGGTGTCTATGTGGTTTATGGTGTTTCTGCAGCCAGCCTCAAGCGGATTCTTAATGAATTGCAGTTTATAACACTTCTGCATGGGCTTCATAGTTTGAGACCTGAGGTTGCCGCTTGGTTAAAACCTCTTAAGAGTGGGAACATTTCACCCTCAAAGCTGGAAAGAGAGGGATTTCATGTAAAATGTGTTAACTGGTCCTTACTTATCACGGGAGCATCAACTGTGATAATCAACTTAATAGACCAAAGTTACAGCCATGTTGTGAGGATGTGTTACACTAGTGATGTTTAAAGCCAAAAACAAAACATTGCTTGAACTATTTATAATTTCCTGTTTTTGTTTTAAAAGAGCTGTGGTAAACAAAAAAACCTGATGGCCAACTAAGGGTCATTAAGTAATTTCAAATTAATTATCTGATTTTTAATTGCTTTAACAATCAATGACTTGTCAGCTATTGAAATTGTTGTTAGTTGCAGACCTGATTTTCTAGTGACATAATCAGAGAAGAGAGAGAGATAATAGTTGTGGTATGATTGGTCAGTAGGTGCACGAAGTTTGAAATTGTGTTTACTGGTGTGACAAAACCTAAAGCGTATAAGAGGTATCTTGATAGAGGTGATCAACTTTTTTGCTGACTCAGGTTTTCTTTTGCCAGCCCTATGCACATTCCCATACAAGGGCAAGTTTGTTAAGACATTTGTTTCCTCTTCAGCACAAACTTATTTTGTTTTTGGTTTTAAGGATGGAAAAGATCAACAGATAAACAGGGTGGTGGGCAGCACACTTCATCAAAAGCATGCTATAAAAGCCACAGTGTAATGTTTTCAATATGATGACGGATGACGCAACAGAGACCTACACTATGGGGACAGTTTTAGCATTTATATCTATGTTGTATGCCAACGGACAGATGCACAGACATCTTTGCATCACTAATCCAGAAAATAATTCTCCTTCAGCCTCAGATGTTTTTTGTTCCTCCCACAATGCTCTTCTTGGTTAGCACCAGTAATATGATATAGACGTCATCACTCATGCATGCTTGCTTGCAAATACTTCCGAATGCGTTCTCTCATCAGCTCAGAACAACACTGTGTCTTGTGGGATTTTTGCCAAAGGGGCTGGCAGGAGAAAGTTCAGACAAAGTCATGAAAATTTTGCCTGGTTGCTTTCACACATGCTTCCCACCTGGACATTCTTGGGAGTTTTCAGGAGTTTTTTGCAAATGTGTATACAGCCAGAGTTACTCTTTGACATGTTTACACTCAAAGATTCATATGATCAGTAAAGGAACTCTGACGTTACGCTGAGCTGTTTTTGTGAGTAAATTGAACCAAACTTCACACACAACACTGAAAGCCATACGTTTATGAAGGCAACATGCATAGTTAATCAATATCTTTTGTTGTTATGGAGGACTTGTTTGGCATATGAGGGTAAGAAAGATGAAATACTTAATATGTCTTACAGAGGCAGCACTTTGAGAGCATCTCACTCTTGTAATTTCCTGTTGAGTTATGATGATAAAATGTTGTATTTGATGGGAGGAGAGGAAGGGCTGGATTATTCAAGAATCGGCTTTTCATTGATGTCCTGGGAAAATGATGAATCTTCAGATAAGGTGGTTTTGAGCTTATGATTAAATGCTCATTTATGGGATAATAATATTCTCCTACCCCATTCCTCTTTCATAAAGCTTTTTAAAAACATTCATAGCAGGGATGTTTTGCTTGTAACTAAATGTTAAGACCCTAGGTGTATGAAGGATATCTGCATGTTTGTGAAATATTTGGAAATGTATGTACATTGTAGCATGGAAAATGAAATTTACAAAAAAATGTTTTACATATTAATTATTGTTAGAGCAATTTTCAGTTTTTTCGCCATAACTATTTCAAACCTCTCCCTCTGCATCATTATCCTTTCATCAAAGCACTAAAATCTCAGTCAAAGCGTTATCACAGGATGTTCAATATGTCCCTATATTTTATGCTGTGTTATTACACACTTATTTGTCATAGAGGCAGCCAGGGAGTCAAGCTGGGTATGTCCCTAAAAGATCCTACAGGAGCTTTCAGAATATTTCATCCTGGTTGTCATATTGTCCTCATCTCACTCACCATCTAAGCGGCAAAAGCGTCTGCGTGGAATAGGAGTCTGCCTGTGCATACAGCCATTAATCACAGGCCCGGAGGTAGTAAACACTCTCTGATGGTCATTAGAAAACAGTTCTATTACAGAGGTTACTGTGTCTAGCGGTTAACCTTCTCCTCTTTGATGTATAGCAGCGTAGGTTTTCATAGGAGGAGGAGGAGTTGGGGTATAAGGAGGAGGGGAGCAGCATTTTCACCTAAGCTGGAATGTCCCCCTTCAGCAGGGTTGTGCAATCATCGTGCAACCTTTTGTTTCCCTCCTCTCCTTTTGCTCCTCCTGCAACCCCCCCCCCCCAGCCCCCACCTCCAATCATTCCCTTTCCTTCCCCCCTCCTCCCTCCCTCCCATCGTCCCTCCGTCCCCCCTGTCATCTGAAATGTGCCCTGCATAAGTGGAGGCAGCTGCTTAAGTGCTGAGAGAGGGAGGAAAAGGGGAGAGTGGAAAGTGGAAGGAGGGAGGTAAAGGGCCGAAGAGGGAGAGAAAGAGAAAGAGAAAGAGAGAGAAGGAGAGTCTGACTCACAGTTAGCTTTGCTTTCCCTCCCTGAATGCTGCAGCATCTACTCCTCCCTTTGCACTCAAGGTCTCTTGCTCCTTCTCTTTCTCTCTCTAACACACACATACAATCATGTGCGCACACACACAAACGCACGCATTTTTGCAAGCATAAAAAAACTGTTTTAGTATTTTACTTGAGGTTTCTGGGTTGTTGAAAATAATTTTGTACTGTGCCGCCTCAGTGCATTATTGACTTGAGAGGCTTTATTGTCATCGTGTTTTTTTGTTATGAAATTTTAATGCGGACCCTCATAATTAGGGTGGCTCTATTTGATGCAGCTACCAAGCTTATCTCTTGCCGCTGTGCTTCAGTGTTGGCGGTAGAATACGCAGAGCCGCTGATGCAATACAAGAAATAACACTTGGTTAGAATAGTGACAATTGTCTCTGTCAATAAAATGTCAGATGAAATGCTTCTGGAGCTTAAGGGCAATTTGGCGAGGGGTTTGTGCCTGTGTCTTTAGTGCTCTTGTGGCAGTGGGCTTCATAGCTAAAAGCACACTCCCCTGCAGTGGAATTACATAGTGCCAGTGACGCCAGCAAAAGCCCAGGGCTTTTATCAGCTGTCATTCACTCAGGAGGAGCTGGATACAGGCAGCAAGGCCACCGCGGCACAGCACAGGACAAAAGCCTAATACTGGGCTGTAATTGTCAGGAAAAAGGGGCATCTAACAAGGTCAGAGCGACGCAGAATGAAGTCGATGCACAGTGCCAATGACAAAACCGCACTGAAGCCTTGATTTGGATCAGCAGATGCACTTCCAGAGATTATACGTGTAATACTCTCACATCCCTCATGCTGTTTGGTTCTTAATGCGTGAACTAATGTCAGATGTGTGTTAAGATCTTGGCAGGCGAACAGATAAGCTATATAAATGATTAAACAAAGCATATACTGTACACTTATTATGATACAGGTGTTTTTTTTTCTTCACTCCAGCAGCCTTTGAATAATTTTGGAAACCAATGGATACCTGGTATCAAGGAGTAATGCATTGCTGCTTTTGATGATATTTTAAAGCTCCTGTGAGGAGTTTTGAACTGGTTATGAAACAGAGTGAAATCAAGGATTATGCCTCTTTATGACATAAGCAAAAAAGACTATTAGTGAGAACACTGACAATTTCTATTAATTCATTTTTACAGTCTGAAACCAGTACAGCAGGATAGGTGTCAGGTGAAGTGAGTAACCACATGCCCTAGAAACAGCCTTTGTTTACATTTTAACACGGCAAGTGAGAAGTGATTGTATCGTGATGAATGTAGAGGGCGCTGATTAAACTAATACAGTAGATTCAGCCTGCATGGGAAATGTACTGTATGGTAATGTAAAAGTTTGAGTTGAGGCTTGATAAGTTGATGATTTATTTATCTCTTCTCAGTAAGTGATACTCTACCTTCTTCCTTTTTTGACGAGATGATTAGATTACCTTGTGAATGATGACGCTTAAAATCTTACTTGAAAGTAAAAATCATTCAGGAAAATACTGAGTGCTGCCGAAAGGAACACAGTAAAGTAAATAGACTGATATGCTAACTTGATAAATTAGCTTGAGCAAAAGTACTCTTAACCTGAGTGTTGTTTTTGTTTACCTTTTCAAACTGATGTTCACTTCTGAATCAAGCTAAAACAAAGTCTTATCCATGTCAACATTCTTGTTTAATGTCACTTGTACTTGGCACAAGTTGGCCAAATTGCACACACAGATCTGTTTAAAAAGGTTCATAAGAATCCAATGGTGTATTAACCATTTTTACTTGTGTACTATACTCTATTAAACAGGAGAATTATTCTTGTTGTTCTGGTCCAGTAACATGTAAAATTGTCTTTAAATAAACCTGAAAAGAATGGTGATAAAACTGAGATAATAACTCTGCCAGAAAAAAAAAATCATGAGATGCTATTTTTGCCATATCACCCACCTTTAGTACCTATCATAGACTGTATAAAATATGGACGTAGTTTCCGTGACCTCACCCATCTGTTTCTGAAGCGCTGTTTTGAGGCCAATCGTTGTCGGCAGCCATATTGCTGCTGTTGAGTGATCATGACGTAAAGAGGCGGGCTTTGAGCCTCCTAGCCAACAGCTACAGTGTTCCCACAGGCAGCTGTGCCTCTCATTGGAAGACTCGTAATCTCAATATCTTCGAAATTGCTGCGTTAGAAAAAAATTCACCTCCCGTACAGTGTGTGCCAATCGAGAAATGAGCTATCCAGACTACACTTGTCTTTTGTACCAGGCTGTAAACATGTTTATTTCTGCTGTAAAGATCGTCTTTTTTTTTATTTGGTGTGTATGTGGTTTCAAGTACTTCCAGAGCCAGCCTCAAGTGGATTCTGGATGAACTGCAGTTTTTAGCACAATCGCATTGGACTCATATTTTTAGACCGGAGGTTGCCGCTTGGTACTTATACATATATGACACATTATACACCATGCAGTCATGACACCTCCATGTGTCACATAAATTCCTCTTGAATGAGCTCCCAGTTAGCAGCACACATAGTTAAGCCACAGATTAAACTGATTTAAAATAAAGATTTCTGCAGCCTGTTGTGTTTGAATGTAGAGACTTAAAATGACCTACTGCAGTGTAGAAGTTTGAAGGTTTGTTTTAAATAGGATTTTGCTGAAGACTGTGCAGAGTTAGATGTGTAACGTGTGAGGTAACTGCCCTAGATATGTACAATAGATGTTTATGTACCATTATCTGGTACAAAACAGGTTTCATACAAGATATATCTTCTTGAGCTTTTTTCACAGATATGTTGCTCTTTCAAGAAACACAATTTTCTGTCACAAGGGTTTGGGAGGTATGCTTTGACGTGAGCTGCCACAACATGAGCAGAATATAGGATTGTGCATTCATATACTCATCGTCACACAGTGACTTGTTTAACACACGATAATGAACACTCGCCTTACATTTGACCTTTTTAGAAGCTGTACTTCCATAAATACCTCTTGTGAACATGATACGTTGTTGCTGTGCAGTTTAGTCAATAGTTGGGACACAGTGTGGAGTAGATCAGTAGAATCCTGTTGTTGGTTTACAATTTAAAAATCTGAGATTGTTCTGATTTATGTTGAGGGGAGCAGAGTTAATGTTTCAGGGGGTCACCATCATTAAAGTGGTGATTATGATTCAATTTTGTAAAAGTGCAGTTTGAAAGCATTTCACACCAAAGCAAAGAAGTGTGATCTGTGATTTCTTCCCCAGTGAAACAATGTGGATGAATCTATGTAGACAGTGCTTTCCCCCATGTGGAATATAAGCCAAAGATGATATAAAATGTAGTAAAGGATCATTCTTTGCGAAACTTGTCTTTGTTTGCTAGAGGCAAATTTAAGTGAACATGCTAACAATCAAGTTTGGATTTGAGATGGTTATATTACTTAGCTGCTTCAAACTGGAACACAGTGAAGGTGTGTGTGGGATTACTCACTTTTGCCATTCTTTATCAATGTTCAGTGTCGGGCGGGGGGGGGGTAATCATCTATTAAATCAGTCAGGAACTAAATCCATAAGGTGAATGAAGAAAACAGTGAATAAGTATTTATATTTTTAAGGAAACATGCTAAGGCACAGTTCTTATCTCACTTAAGGTTCATAGCAGGTGAAGAAATTCAATTTATAAAGGCTATTTCAGAAGTTCAAGCAAGAACAAATCAACAAGCTAAAATGTGAAGATAGTTTAAACTCCAGGTACTCATACATGAGGCCCAAATATATTTAAAGTACTGATGACCATAGATGAGTGCTGAACAATCTGTGTTATCACACAGTGATTTTAAGTGAGGAACAAATTATCAGCATGACAGCTTCAATTCACGAGGACAGTCCATGTTGGTTTATAAGAAGTTTTAGGAATTACAAATTTGTTTCCGTATAAAATGACATACAATAAAGTACCTCTAAAGAGGGGATGCCAACAATGCAGTTAAGTATTTGTAGTTTTATTACTTAAGTGACAGAAAAAACACAGTCTGCATTCAATACTGTAACAACTTGTTTGATCAGGTTTTTAGACTTCCGTATTATACCAGGTGACACCAGCTATTCCTCTTGGGATTCACAGTGACAAAACAAATCACATGATTAGATCTAATCATGAGAACACAACGTATGGCAGCTACACCCATGTTACAATTTCTGTTTTATTGTAGCAGCTGACAAGTTTACATTTCTGCTATTTCAACAACAAACCTGTTTTCATGTTGGAAAACATTGTTTTGGCCATATACAAGATAAGCTGTTTGTAGTTTCTTGTTTTCATATTTGTGACACTTCTAGTGTCTGCTCCAGGTTTGTAGAAAAGTGTGTTGCTCCAGTGCAAAAAGGGTGTTTTAGTTGTATTGGGTCAGATGTGCCACCCATTTTATAGATTAGAGACACCTAATTGGATAACCTGACCTCACCAAGTGCTGCTTTTCAATGCTTCAAAAACAACATTTTGATCAAGGATATACTCATAGATATACCATGATGTCTTATAAGTAGAGGTTTTGTGATTCTGAAGCAGTTTTAATGTGCACCTCTACCAACAAATGCCATGAAAACAGCTCTGTAGCCTTTAGTAAGCAAAAGTGAAGCACCATTGTTGGCAGAAAGTGGACCAAGCTAAATTTCATGCTTGAACAGGGACCAATATTGCAGAACTTTAGAAGGGACTCTGCTGCAGCACAGCAGTTAACTCTGAAATGGTTTTACAGCTAAAGCTAACTGGGCAGACCTCTCCACCTTGAAGCTTTTCAGAACTGCTGTTTTCTAGTTATCCCTGACCTGTGATGCTATGAGTCACCGAGTAGTGCAGCTGCTAGTAGCAAACTCAGCCTGCTTGCATTTTCTGGATACACTCATGCATGTGTGCTTTTTTTCTCAGCAACTGGTGCTTTCATTTGCTTCTTTCTTGTGTGTCATATTTTCAGCAGCAATTACTCATACACAACACAACACACACCTACTCACTGACACGCCCTTTGTAAACACGACCTCAACCACGCTGCAACAAACTCATGCCCAGTTTATACTGAAACTGTAATTTCTGATTGAGATGCTTTATTAGGACATAGACTTATTAACCTGATGTTATCATTTATTTAATCTGCACAATGCCCTCTTCAGGATAAACACATTCACATGGCACTTCTACAATCAGATCAGGCCAACTCAGGAGGCCTGAAACAGAAGCACGTCCACAATTTGAGAGACTAATGAGAGTAAACAAGGACAACATAAATCTACAAATAAACAAGAGTTTCCTTTCCCAAACTGATGTTTTAATTTTTGACTTTCACACTGCATCTTGCTAGCTTGTTCTTGTTTTCTTTTCACACATGGACATTTTCACTCCCTCTCACGTTGATTTGTTCAATTTAAAAACACCTGTTTAGTCAGTGTGAATTTTAGTCAGGTAAAAACAGTTTGTTTAAGCACTGATCTCTTTAAGTTCAAGCAAATAATTGCATCAGTGTAATGAGTTTCCCATTCTTGTTTTTTTTTGTACGCCTGTGCCTGTGAGCCAGCACCTCACAAGAAAGGCAGAGGCTTCTCCCCTCCTGATTTTTCTTTTAGCGCAATCATAAACAAAATGCAGAGTGCTAAATGAAAGATATGAAATGGAAATTAACAGAGTCAAACTGCTTGACATGTTTCATTTGTGGAACAACTTGCCGACAGCAGAGTTTCTGCAGTAAGCATGAGACTTATTTTGATATCACTACTTCTGCTATTACTACCACCATGAAAGAACAATTTTCAGAGTTTGTTCCTTTTGTCGCTGCACAGTGCATTACTGTCACACTGACAGCCCAGAGAGAGAACATTTTCTACATTGTTTTCTGACGCCGTACCACCTCCAGTACTGACAGAATATATTCAAAAATGTAGTATGTGACTGTGTGTACTAGAACATTATAACCCAATGATAAAAAACAAAGTAATGGTTTTATGATTGAACAAAAAATGATGTAAATGTTACTCCCAACCTTTTTATGCAGCTGCAGAACAGATTTTATATTTTCAATTATAGCCCTTATGTTAGAGAAGGATGGTTGTTTTTGTGTAGATTTTTTTTTTAGCAGACAAAGACAGAGAAAATGCCCCAAGTTGAAAATACAACAGATATGATTTCTGTTTGTTGTTTATGTCTTTTTTTTTTAAACAGCATTGTTAATATCAGAGTGTATAGACTCAGTATTCCAAGATATTTGATGGTTGTGAAAAGGGCTGCAACCAATGAATACTTTGATAGTCGATTCACTAGCAAGGACCACGCCACACAAGGATATAAGTTGAACATTTAATGAATTAGTTGTGCATGGTGTGCCCAGCAAAAGGAGACTCAGGATGGGGGTTCCGTCTCAGCGTTATCCTGCCAGAGCTGATCTTGACCCAGGTTGTACCTGGAAGTAGACTGAGTAGGAGAGGACAAGGAAATAGATTAAGAGCAGTAGAGTAAGGTGAGTGAGGGTGGGTTGAAGAATCACGGACGAGCAGTTGGAGTAGGCTGGCTACATTTAAGAAGGCTTGTCAGGTGATTGAGGGTGTGGTTTAGGCGTGGTCCTGCTCCCGAATCTAAGTTAACACCTTAACTTCATCTAATCATCTATTATCAAAGTAATTAACTGACTTAATGGATAATAAATCACACAGTTATTGAAGGGCTAACATTTAGTTACCAGGCTTTATATTTTAACATTATTCCTTCAAACTCTAAACACAACCATTAAAAATCTTAAACCAAGTCATATTTTTGTTTTGTGTTGAACATGACTAGCGTTGATGTAAGACAGGTGGTTTAGTTTTAGTATGGCGACTATGGTAACATGATAAGTTTGCTCAACTGTCAAGGAAAAGGAAAGAAAAGTAGATAAGGGAAAAACTATTCAGTTATACAGGAAAGACAGACATTATAAAACTCATCGAATGGCTCTAACTTTGGGCTGTCAAGTTGAATGTCCCTGATCATGTTTGAAAGAGGCTCATAAACATGCCTTTTCTTGAAATGCTTGTGCCTAACCTGCTGCCATGATAAGCAAGTTCCGATTTACAAGTCTTGCAGGCAGCTCTCAGCGCAGGGAGTGAAATGCTCTCAGTGTTTACCATAGAATGTATAAAATATGGACGTAGTATCCGTGACGTCACCCATCTGTTTCTGAAGAGCTGTTTTGAGGCCAATCGTTGGCGGCAGCCATATTGCTGCTGTCGAGCGATTGTGATGTAAAGAGGCGGAGTTTGAGCCTCCTAGCCAACAGATACAGTGTTCCCGTCTGTCAATCAAGTCAGCTGTGCCTCTCATTGGAAGACTCCTAATCTCAAAGTCTTCGAAATTGCTGTGTTAGAAAAAAATTCACCCCCCTCAAAGTGTGCGGGGGATATAGAAATGAGCTATCCAGACTACACTCGTCTTTTGTACCAGGCTGTAAACATGTTTATTTCTGCTGTAAATATCGGCTTTTTTGAATTGGTGTGTATTTGGTTTCAAGTACTTCCAGAGCCAGCCTCAAGCGGATCCTCGATGAACTGCAGTTTTAACACCTCCGCATTAGACTAATCTTTTTAGACCGGAGGTTGCCGCTTGGTCTTTACAAGTGAAAGACACAGTGATGTTGCTTTGGCCTCTGCTACCACACTGCTGCGTTTTGTTTACCTATCGCTTCCTGGCCATTGTTTAACATGTGCCCCTCACAGCAGAGATAGGAAAGATTTGAGAAGTCTCACTCTTCAGTAATTTAAATTTTGAACACAATCTTATTTTTGAGCCCAGCATGAAGTCATCAACCAGTTATCGTTGATTAATTTGTTCTGCAATGACAAAAAACTTGACTACGAATCATTGCACATCCAGTGATGTGAAATATTTGGATGTTTGTCACCCTGAATGTTTTGGATAAGTTAACTGAACCTAACACAATATATAAAAATTTATGAATATAGATATGGTTACCATTTATTTCAATATCTATCTAAAGTTGATCCCAGAAGAACTAAAAATTTTGTGAGTATGAAATCGCTTTTGTGCTCAGAAGTGTTCATGCCTGCTTTTTTTTATCGATGCTGCTGTTTTGATTGTCCTGCACTTACCTGATGTCAGATAACAACCCTCCTTCAATTCAAAATAGGCTGCCAAAACCCAGATCTTTTTTCCTGCTATCATAAACAAAACAAGAACACAGACAGAAGTGCCAACAACATGCTGCAGATATCAACAGAACTGACATGCAATCTAGGTTACTGTGTTTTTTTCTTCTACCTGAGCTTGATTTAAAGGAGCCTGAGTGTTTACGAGGCAGGAAAGATAATTGTGGTATCACCTGCAACAGAATATAACCATAATAGCAGATATGATCTAAGAAGGAGAACTAACCCACTGCCCTACATTTATGGTTTATGTAGCAATGATAGCAAATCCTATATGTTATTCGAAAGAGAGATTTCAAGGAATGTGTTCTGTGGGGCTGATGAGAAATAACGTTGCAGTGGAGGAAAAATTCAGAGCCTTCCTGTTGAATTTTTCCACCCTGGATGTTTTTTTATTTCATAAGGGCTCATCAACAACAGGGCCGATCTATTGGAGGAACTATTTAGGATATGAGAGAGGATCTGTGCTGCTGCTGCTGCTGCTGCTGCTGGGGAAACATCTCTGAATGGCTGCCCTGGGCTTTGAGCAGAACAAGGCACAGAGTGAGCTGCAGCAAGCAGCTCTGCACAAACAGCAACACTCTGTTATTCAGCCCTTGGCCTGTGCTCCAGAACATTGTGTGTACATCTGTAATCTTACCTACCCCCTGGGCTCACAGAGAACCCTCCCCACCACCACCACCTCCTCTCCTCTTTCCCTTTCTCTCTCTTTCTCTTACTCCAACCATCACCACCATGTTCTCTCCGTCTATGTCCATCCTCTCTCTCTTTCTCTCTCTTGCTCAGTTGCTCTCATCACCACGTCATTCCTTTTTTTCTTTTACTTACACAAAGATACAGTCAAGCAAATACACCCACACACTTTCTCACATTGACACCCATACACAAACACACCAAGGGCCTTGAAGATACACTCATGTGTGAAGATCACAGTCTTAATGTGTCGGAGCCACTACAGCCTGCTCCATTCTGGTATTAATTAAATGAAACAATGACGTTAAGAAAAAGGATCCATCCTTTGGGGTCATCTGTGACTTCGTCTCGCCCTGATATCTCATATATTTATGTATGTGTGTGTTGTTTTTAGCTGAAATTGAACCGGAGCTGAGAGTGTTTAAATATACATGAAGCAGAGGGCTACATGAATGCGATCCTGTCCTAGATGGCGAGCAGTTATGGGCTGTGTCATGTGTCTGCGCTTTCGACTGCTCTGTGCAGAGCTTTCATCAGCCTCTGCCTCTGTCACTGAGATGTTCCTCCTCTTCCCTCCCTGCTCCCAGCTCCACTTCACACACTGTAATAAGGCATTCAGACTCTCTCTCTTTCTCTGGTGCCTCGGCTGTTATGCTGCACCACTACATTGCAGTCCGAGTGTAAAAGCCTGCTGTTGTATCAGGGAGCATGTGCAGATTCACATACACTTACATGTACAGGATTTAAGACTTTATTCTGGAGCATTTTTAAAGCTCTCTGTCTTTTCTTGGACTCATAATCTTTGCAAGCCAAGGGCTTGTAACAACAAGGATATCTTTGCATGTGATAATCCATGTAATATATGTCATATTCTGCTGGTTAATAAGTACTGGTGTCTCCTTTGGGATTAGATGGGGCTGTCATGCTCCAGGTTAAGGATATCATGAAATCATGCTGCTGCAAGCTTATTCTTTAATAGACCTTTATTGTTTTCATTACATTACCAATCAATCATCATTTGATGCAATCACAGTTGTATTTTTTATATTTCAGTGCATAGCGAATAAGTGTGCTGTTAACTATGTTTCTGCTGTAAGGGTTTGTGTGTTTCTTGCTAATGGGAGGCATTATAAAATGCATCTTTCAAGCTCCCACCGAGTTCAAAACAACGGGGATGTATTTTTCTTGTGCGTCTTTTCTTTTCTCACACAGCAGCAGCTTTCACAATTGAATTTGAATGCCATGCTTTTAGCGCCAGGGTTGTGTGATTATCCACAGACTGGGAGCTGTGCTGGATTCCATTCCTTTCATCATGCTTTAACCACTGCGAGCTGGCTCCCCTGTCGTATTTTATGAGAGGTGATTTTAGTGCCTCTCCTTTATGCAGATGATTTTGGCTACCGCTCCCCGGTCTAGTCTTCAAGAGGTGGATATTGGTTTTGACAAGGAAGCTAACCCTGCTACCTTCCCTCTCGCCGGGCTGTCTTCTTGACTGCTGCACTAGGCTGGATATTCTGGACCATATGCTAATGCGAATTAGGCTAAGTGAAAGGGAGGATGGTTGATGCATCTACAGGTGTTTTTCAGAATTAGACTCGGTGACAAGAATATTACACTGGGCTGGAAACCTCATTGACCCTTTGCACTCCCACAGGGATGAGAGTGGCTTTATATTCTGCCACTGAGCCATATACGCTCTTTTTATGCCGTAATACTCAGTTGATATCCACATCAGATGACAGTGGCGCACATGTGCAGAGTATTCATCCAAACATACATGGATTACAGGTTGGCGTAGAGCCTTCATGTGGGATCATGTGCTGTCATTTACAGGATTTGTTCCTTGCTCTGCTAAGTGTTCATGTTGTTCTGCCTGCTGACAAAGACAGGGTGCACAAAGACCATGCAAGATATCTTTTGTTGTTGTGTGCAAAGATATTTCATGTCTCTTTGCAGAGGGCACTGACTGTACAGGGGATGGTTGTTCTACAGCAACAATTAACAAATTAACAAAATTCAAACATTTCCCTTGCATTCTACAAAAGTGGCAACCTCCGGTCTTAAGATATGAAGCAAATGCACAAGTTTTAAAGACTGCAGGCCATCCAGCATCTGCTTGAGGCTGACTGCAGAAGCACCAGAAACCACTTACACACCCTTTCAGAAAAGCTGAAATCTTCATATAAAAAATAAACATGTTTACAGCCTGGTACGAAATTTTTTTTTGGTCTGAATACCTTATTTATCTATCAACACACACTGTATAGGGGGTGAATTTATCTATAACTCGTTATTTTTGAAGATTTTAAACTTACAAATTTTTGCATGGCTGACTTGAATGACAGGTGGGCACCCTGTAGCTGTTAAAAAATAGGCTAAAGAGCCTGCCTCAACTCCACATCTTTGCCTCATACTGGATCAGCCGAGAGGTAAATTCAGCATATCAATATGGCAACGGTTGACGATAGGCTTCAAAACTCTGCATCAGAAACAGAGGGATGAAAAAATGTATTCTACAGTCTATGATTCTACAAGACCTTGCAACTTTCATTGACCAATCACCCTGCTTCCCCTGCACATCGTCCTGTGTGTCACCAAACTCACTTGTTTGATGTTAACCCTTTCAGGTCTGCAAAGTTGTTTAGAACATCTGAGTGTATCATTCCTTTATCTTTAATATCTTTGGAACACTGTATGCTGGAGACTTTGTTATCTGTTTGCTCTGAAGTAGACAGCTGTGCAGCACTAACTTACTAACTTCTTTCTTATCTGGCCTTGAACTTTGTTGTCTTTTCAGACACTTTGTACAGTAAATCCATCGCAGATCAAATCAAATTCTAGATGTCTTCTTGTGATTCATAACATGTTTCTGAGTTAAAAGCGTTTAGCAGTCCACCATTCTTTGACGTCTTTAGTTTAAACTTCTGGCCATGAGAGACTGTGGCTGAGGCTCTTTTACTGATTAGAATGTCAGGGCGTACTTTAAAAAGTAATCATGCAGTCAATGCACTGTATAAAAACATCGACAACACAACTGCTACCTTCAAGTGGAGCAAACATTTTTCGATCACCTCCTCAGTTATAACATGTGGAACAGGGGTCAAACTAGAAAATTTAAATATATGTCAAATAATTTTTTCTCAAACACGCTTTATGTTATTAAAGTTGGCTCTTGTCATGTTGAGTTATGTGCAAGTGCTGATTTTTTTCTGAGGTTTAGTTTTAATCTATTTGAGGTTAAAAACGAGGGAATGTGATGTCATGATTAATAGCTCTGTAGATAAATTAGGATACTGCAATAATCTTTGCTGGATTAACAGAGAGGAACAGCAAGAGACTATGTAACAAACACTGACAAAGTCATCTTTTCATAACCAGCTTCAAATCAACACAAAATTCTGTTTTGTTGTGGACTGTTCTGATCTGACCTGAGGTGTCTGTGCTGTTCATTGGAAAGTTAAATGTATGACTGTGTCGGCGAAAGGGTGTGGCACAATCCCAAAGCTCCTCCAGCCTCTGCATATGTATTAGCTCAAAAGTACATCACCAGCGCAATATGCCAGTACCCGTCATGGCTGTAATTTTGCAATGATACAGTTAAAATAGTAACCCCCTTGTTTCTCATGAAAGCTTTTCTCTTATAGCGCATCAACCAATACAACAAGTTGACAGCATACATGAAATAAACATGTAGATTCTTCTTTGCATGTCTTATTTTGGCATCTCTTCTGTCATGTCACAGTCACCCACAGAACATGTGTAATGTGTTATATGAAAAAGAAGTTTAAAAACATCCCAAGTTGTATTGCAACTTTGTTTGAAAACTGTCACAAAGACAGGAATTTTAGGAAAGAGCAATCACAGAAAAATCCCAATTACTCCTGGAGATACTTTTATAAGTTCATAGCATTGTAGTAGAAGTTTAAACATTCACACAGGATCACGTTTCTGCCTTAATACTGATGCTTGAACTCTGAAGTCAGTCACAGAGCATTTGATAATCACGACCCCCTCTTTCACTCTCCTTTTTCCCTGCTCTACTAACTAAGTAGAGGGCTTTGCATGATTGCCTGGATGAGTGTTTCCCCTCAACGCTGCATTGCTATTGTCCACTTGTCCCTCCTTCATCTGTGTAATTGTATGCATGAAGTTCCAACTGTAAATCCCAGCTGTTGGCAGGGTGTCTGCTCCTACACTGCCGGGTATTCTGGTAAGCCATTGGCTGGGGGGCTGTTGGTTCTTCTTAAGCTGGCAAACATCATGAAAGATAACACAAAGAGAGCTAGGTAGGTCGTTTTTTTTCCCCCCTGCGTCTCCAGTCAAATGGATTGTACAGAAAAGCAGGCTGCGTTAGAGTCTTCTCTCCCTTCACTGAAACCGATAGAGTAACTGTGCGGAATAAAAGGAGATGCTTCTCTCTCTATCACACTCCATCAGCATTATTTACCAGACCTGCCAGTTGCTTTGTACAGCACCTCTCCCTGCCAAGTAGGCGACTGGCGTACGACCAGGGGCTAGTGACAACAGGCTACAGTGGAAAGCAAGGAGAGCTGTATGGACGAGCCAAGTCTATTCATTCCCTCAGGCTTGCTGAGTGAAGCACAGAACTCTATCTGCTCTCACGGAGGAGAACATAGCACTTTATGTTTTCCTCTTTTATTTGTATCGTAAGCTGTGTGCTAGAAGTGAACATAAACTGGACTTATCTTGTTTGAACAGGAGTAGAAATGCCACTGAGTGCATCATTGTAACATTAAAAGGTGTACAATGGCATTTAATAACTTTATATGTTAACCCTGAGGTAAAGTTAGAAGTTGTGAAGTAACCATGAGGCATGTACTGTGTATGAGGTGAATCACACGTGTTTGTCATCCACAGCAACACTCCCATCAGCCCTCCTTACTCAACCTATATGGAAACATCAGCACTCACGGCTTGGAAACAGAAAAGTGATTTTTTTTTCCACTGCGTGTCACAGATGGTGGGAAAGCCTTTGTAATGCTAATATAATATCACACTGTGTCGGCCTAGCACTGCAGTTCGCTGTGTGTGCCAAGCAGCCTGGCTGTGGAGTGATTTACCAGTATGGAGAGAAAAAGACCTCCCTCGGCTTACACTGAAAGGCTGCGTGGTTGGAGGGTCCCGCCGCTTGGCCTGCTGCGACCGGGCCTGCCTTGACTTTATTGATTCCGTGGTCCGTCCAGCGTTGTGTACCGTTAATTAACTCTGTTTCCGTGTATTTGTCACATTGTGTGCGCTTATTAAAAAGGATATTACTAAGAGGGGCTCGGCATTAAAAGCAGCAGGAAGGACATGGTAAATTATTTTTCAGAATCAAAGCATAGGACAGCCATATTCAGGGTTACGTTAGGCAAAAATGAAAAGGAGCACATTAGCCTAACGTAAATACCCATTTATCCCTGCATAAACAAAACATTTTTATCCTGAAGGAAGCAAGTGTTCACAAGAAAGAAAGGCACCTTACTATCTAACACTGTGGCTCCTACTAAGTATATTATGCCACCTCCCAACAAATGAGCCAATAACAGGCCACTTCCTTCACTGTGAACCAATGACTTTATGCCTCCTGCAGTGGCAGTGAGTCAGCTGCCAGAGAGGAGGAGACAGTACACATTGATGTCTTCTCTGCTTGCTCCACGTCACAATGTTGTCTTTCGATTTCCAGCCCTCATCCTTGGTATTTGAATCACAAGGGGGAGCGTTTCATATCCTTGCTGGGAGAAGAAGGGTGATCTTGTCTATCTGAAAGAGCATGGTGGATTAAGGGGGTTATTTCCCCAGAGGGGGGGATATGAGAGTGAGTGTCACTCAGAGAGCACTGACTCTCACAATACCTCTGCCTCTGCATGTTGCCAGGGAGCCCCTGCTTTGACTCCTTCCCCTCTCCTTCCCTTTCTCTCCTTTATTTTACTTTCTCTTCATCTCCTCTTTTTCAATCTCGTACACCTCCTCTTCCTCATCGTCACTACCATCTCGTCACGCTTGCTTCCTTCCTTCCCCTGCTGGTTCAGTGCTGCCCTACAGGGAGTGGAGAATTGTGTGGTTCGGAGGATGGTTGTTATTCCAATCACACCTCCGATGCAGCGAGGGTCCAGTAAAGTACAGAATAATTGGCAGGTTACAGCAGCTACAGGCAGCCCTTCTATTCTAGTGTGTGTGTGTGTGCATGCGTGAACGTGTGTGTTTGTGCGTGTGTGTAGCTGTGATGAAAGGGGGCTGCTGTAGGTGCAGCATTCAGAGGTCATTTTGTTAATTACTAGCTCTTGTGTTGCGTGCGTGTTCTCACATTCTGTTTAACAGTCTGTGTGGCGATGACATGTGCGTGCCGACAAAAGAGCGTGCTGCTGTCAAAAAAAGATATATCAACCAAGTGATACATCACGGCTGATGTAAAAAAAAAGTGAAACCTGCATTTTCACTGTTTCTTTAAACCACCCGATAACATATTTTCAATTTGGCTGCAGTTTTTCATCTGTTAGATATCTCACTCAATAAACAGCCCACCTCTGCGTCATAACTCACTGATAGTATTTGTGTCTGTTTTGCAAACATGATTCTGCTTTTAGACAGTGGAGTAATGATGCAAGTGGAGCAGATGTTTGGTAAATGTACACCTAATTAACTGAGGGTCATCTTGGGTCGGAAGTTAGGGTCAGAGGTTACTTGTGTGCACCCTGCACCTCCTGAGAGTCACTGACTGATGGGACTCCAGGGGTGACTACTGATACACATCAATGGAGCCAAGCAGGGTAGATAATAAAGCATGCTGGGTAAAGGGCCGGGACAAGCGTCAGAGAAAATCAAACCGTGCTGTCTGCTAGCAAACACATTGACCTGCGGACTTAACGGAACATGTCTCCCATAGGTGCTCTGCTCTATTGATTAGCCATTGATGGCAGTTGTAGCCAACACTAATATTGAGTGTAATTTTACACTATCTCCGCAGCAGGTTGCACTGATCTTGCAGAGGTTGGAGTAATACGAGTACAATCTAATTCTGTATCACCGCCTGATGTGTTTTTTTTCCTCCTCTGTGCTGTGATTGGCTGCCCCAGAAGACAGCACCATAACGACCATCATCACTTTTTGGTCTGATGCCCTTTCTTTTTGATCCAGCCTCACCTTTAAGGGCTTCTCATTATGAAGGGCTCTAATTTTAAGTTCTTACATGAACAGATGTTCGTGGCGTGCTCGTGTTCACACAGACCATATGACGCAAATGCAAGCGCGCGCGTGCACACACACACACACACACACACTGGAGTACACAAACATGCAAAGTTGGAGGCATATCTGTCTAGTACAGATTAGACAGACATGTTCATTTATATGAAGTTACACACACACATAGATACATGCAAAGACATGCACACACGCTCACTTGTTGTAAAGAATGCAGAGAAATTGCATAAATGCCAATTATTGTGGAGTGTACATGAGAGAGGTAGAACAAAGTGGTGGTAATAAAAAATATTGATCTCTTCAGCCCATAATGTGTCTAATAGGCATTGTTGAGGCAGAAACAGGCATTGACAGAGTGCCTTCACAGACGTGTAAACCTGCAGGACATTATGTCACTGTATTAGTACTGATCACTGCGGCGTAATGGCCCTCGATCCCCCCAGCCTGATTTAGATTCAGCAAAGCAAACGAAGCATAGCTCTAATAAATGCACCTGTTAGAAATATGATAATTACATCTCTGATGGCTGACCTTTTTCAATGTTGCAGTAAGAACTATTTGATGCATGTGATGCAAATGTGTGTGTGTGTGTGTGTGTGTGTGTGTGTGTGTGTGTGTGTGTGTGTGTGTGTGTGTGTGTGTGTGTGTGTATGCGTGTGTGTGCATGTGTTGGTATTTGTGTATTAGGTAGACATTTCATCGGAATACACACCACACTGCACGGACATTTTGAATTATGAGGACATGTCCAGAGTCCTCATAATTCGGACACTGTAGAAGTGTTTCTATAGGTTAGGGGAGCTCTAATTCAAATTTTCTCCAAAAGTCCTTTTAGTACACAAAACACTGATTCTGTGTATAATCTGTGTATTGAAAGTGCGCTCGTACTGCTGGATTTTGGTACTGCACCCGCTCATGAATATTCACACATGTGTATGATTCGCGGCTTCTGATTGGCTGACGGCCGGAAGTCCCCATAATGTTGGGTTTTGTCAATACTGTGTATTAACCGAATTTCATCACAGACTCTTGTCTGCTAGAGATTGATAAAGCAGCAGACTTTTCCTTTTAAAATAAACCAATATAATATATTAAAGTGTAGAAGTAAGATAAAACCATATAGGAACAGGGTAATCCAGACTGAGTAACAAAAATCTTATGACATTTTTTGCAATTAATTAATTACAAAGCCTGTAATTTGTCATATTAATTTATTATTTTTTACCGTAAATACAACTGTCAATGTAACTGCCACTATTACTTTTTACTAAGCTTTATTTTGTAAATATCTTATTGTACTATTGTTATTATATTAGGCACTGTCTTTTTGCATCACTCCGACGGCCCACTGGCGGGCCCTGCCGACTTTTTTCTTTCAGAGGCTTCTGTGGGCTGAGTTTTAAAGATACAGCGAAGATACTGATATCATATGAAACTAGAAGACATAAGGAATCAATTAATGAATCAATTAATACCAACCATGCCATGATAGGAAGGGAAGTGGGTTAACTAACGCTCCAAAGTTAGGCTAAATTTTGGCTATCAAAAAACTTTTCAAAGTGGTCCCCTGACCTCTGACCTCAAGATATCTGAATGAAAATCTTTCAGTGGGTTCCCACAAGTCTCCTCTTTACATACATACCCACTTTATGCTATTCCCATTCAGTTTGAGGCAAAAACAAAGCAGGTTTCTGCATGCAGTACAAATGTGTTTTTTTCGCCTAGTCTAAAATGGTGTTTCTGCATACTGGGGTCCCTAAACCGTGTTTGATTTGCATACATGTGATATCACTGGAAAGCTGAGACTCTTGTGGATTCAATCCCTATTGTATTCATGTGTGATGATATTAGAGCCCACAGTAGCCTTTTCTCTTAGTGAGACCAGTTTTTGAAACCTCGAGATCACTGTATAAAATGACCTCTTGTGACCTCTAGGATAATCACAGCCTCATGAAACATTACACATAAACTAGAGACACAGGGCTCTCAGAGGATGTATGGCTTTCCTAGGTATGTTGACAATAAGGGGCTTTCTCAGCAGCCTCAAGAACAGAGGTGCTCACCAGCCAATCGTCGAAAAATGCGATTCTTGCGAAATCTCCAAATGATGTAAACCACTTCTATGTGACATATACTGTTGACCTGTTATCTATCACTGAAATTACCCGTCTTACACCCTATATTACCATTAAAAACGCCCGGAGTGCTAAGAGGTTAACTTCTATACACTCTATATTGTATATTAAACTTATATTTGAGTTATTTTGTAACTTGGAGCAACCTGTTCTATTGTATTTTATTCTATTAATCTCCTGACAACAGTAATTTAAAGACACATTTTTTTACTATTCTATGCAAGGAACTTTTGAAATAAAATATATCATTGAAAAGAGTAAATAAATAAATAAATAAATAAATAAAGACCCCCCACCGCCCAAACATTTTGGATCCACCTGACTCTTTCCTCTTCCTGCTGCCTACGTCTAGCCTGGCATGGCCAGAGAGATTGCAAATACACCTCAGTGTGGAAACAGTGCAATGTCTATGTCAAGGGGGCGTTATCAACAGGCACAGACCAAAATGCTTACAACCAATCAGAGCAAAGAAACGTGACCTGTCACTCAAGGAGCTGTCACTGAGCGTGGTGGTGAGAAACATGGCTGCCTGATCACAAACGATCTCAAATTACAGCTAAACAGTACACTAAAATGTGATTCTGAAAACATTTGAGGTGAGAAATAGGCAATGCAGTAACGGAATCTTGATTCAGATATGATCAGCACTGCCTAGTTTTACAGTTTGATCCGAGTTTCGGGAGCTGGATGTGTTGCACTGGACACAACTGCAGACTAACAGCACCTACAACCAATCAGAGCAGAGAAACGTGTCTAGAACGGTGACTGTGATTGGCTCGTCTGTTTCTGGAAAAGATATCTCCGAGTAGAGGAGACTGTATACGTCCAAGGAGGAGACGCACCGCATCTGCTGCAGGTAAGACAGGTGACGAAGTCTGAATCACACATATCACCGCTAAACTTTAAGACTAAATACTACTATGAGCTTTTCATGCTATTTTAAATGACTAGTCTCTGTTTTTACAGAGATGATCTGTGGCTGAGTTGTTCAGGGAATATTTTACCTCAGTAGTATACTGATTTAACAAATTGCCATCATGTGGAGATGTTAAGGGGTTAACACTTCGTATTGAGTCCCCTGTTGCACTGTTTACACACCAGTCAAGGAACAACAGTCATACAGTTTGGAGGATACAAGAGATTTTTTTTTTCTGTGTAAAACGGACTTGGCAGGAAATTAGGACCACTGTTTGTATTTAGAAGTATAGATGAACTGTCCTCATAAACCTGCGAGGTTACTCACACTGAGGACTGTGTGTTTGTATTTTATTGGTCTGTATGCTAGTAAATCCTCACATTCTTTAGTTGATAACTCACAGTATCACCTGTGTTATCTACCATTCTCTAAATAGATAGTTGTGTTACAAGCTTAAAACATCAGCATGTACTTCCTTGGTGTGCTTAATAATGTTCAGTGATTTAAGTTTTTCATTTTTTCCCCACAAGATTTCACCTGAGACAGACCCTCAGCTGAGACCGAATGGTGGCATTCAACAGGTGACTTATTACATTATAAGTTTTAGAATAGACAAGGCTTTTTTTCTAAGATAAGATGTACTTTAATGTGGCCATAGGGACATTTGTTTTGAAGTTTGTTCTGAAGGTCCACAGAGGGTAAAAAAATACATTCTCTAGAGAGCAACACATACGACATGTTCTGTCATCTTATGTTCTTGTCGTGTCAGCGTCTGATGATTTTGAGTTCAATCTTTTAGGATGGATGCATACTCGAGTTAAGAATCATTTTTTTGAACTTTGCTCACATTTTTCCACTTGGTTACAGAAGAACCCCTGCAAGGCTTGGTTAACAAATGTTACTTTTTTTCCAATTTATGAATATAATGAAATGCTGCCTAAGTTAAACACTTAATTTGCATTGAATTATTGCATACTAAATGTTGCTTCATATTTCACAGGGGACTCCAGACAAGGAAGGCCAAGGCCAGGCCAGCTCTACGGCAGAGGATGCAATGGGGAAGGTAAATGTCTGTGAGGTGTGCCTCTGACCCGTGGAAATAACTTTAGTATTTGGCAAAATAGAATTAAAATGTATTTATTGAGTAGATTTAATCTGTGATAAATACCTACAGACCCATCAGTTTTATTATCTGTGTTTAAAACCAGCTGTGTAAAACGGACTTGGCAGGAAATTAGGACCACTGTTTGTGTTTATAAGTATTCATGTAAGGTCCTCATAAACCTGCAAGGTTACTCACACTGAGGACTGTGTATTTGTATTTAGAAGTATAGATGAACTGTCCTCATAAACCTGCGAGGTTACTCACACTGAAGACTGTGTGTTTGTATTTAGAAGTATAGATGTAAGGTCCTCATAAACCTGCAAGGTTACACACACTGAGGACTGTGTATTTGTATTTAGAAGTATAGATGTAAGGTCCTCATAAACCTGCAAGGTTACACACACAGAAGACTGTGTATTTGTATTTAGAAGTATAGATGTACGGTCCTCATAAACCTGCAAGGTTACACACACAGAAGACTGTGTATTTGTATTTAGAAGTATAGATGTACGGTCCTCATAAACCTGCGAGGTTACTCACACTGAGGACTGTGTGTTTGTATTTAGAAGTATAGATGTACGGTCCTCATAAACCTGCAAGGTTACACACACAGAAGACTGTGTATTTGTATTTAGAAGTATAGATGTACGGTCCTCATAAACCTGCAAGGTTACACACACTGAAGACTGTGTGTTTGTATTTTATTGGTCTGTATGCTAGTAAATCCTCACATTCTTTAGTTGATAACTCACAGTATCACCTGTGTTATCTACCATTCTCTAAATACATAGTTGTGTTACAAGCTTAAAACATCAGCATGTACTTCCTTGGTGTGCTTAATAATGTTCAGTGATTTAAGTCTTTCATTTTTTCCCCCACAAGATTTCACCTGAGACAGACCCTCAGCTGAGACCCAATGGTGGCATTCAACAGGTGACTTATTACATTTTAAGTTTTAGAATAGACAAGGCTTTTTTTCTAAGATGAGATGTACTTTAATGTGGCCATAGGGACATTTGTTTTGAAGTTTGTTCTGAAGGTCCACAGAGGGTAAAAAAATACATTCTCTAGAGAGCAACACATACGACATGTTCTGTCATCTTATGTTCTTGTCGTGTCCTCCTGAAATCCTAAAATTTTATATATTTAAAGTTTAACATAAAAAAAATCATTTTGATTTAAAATTGGCTTAACTCTGTTTTTCTTACTTGTCTGAAGTGGTGGAGATCTTAAATTTGACATCACATATTCTTGTCTACCAATCAAAGACTTAACAAAACTACAGAAGTCTGACAAGTGAAATTACTGAAACTGCTCACACTTTGACATAAATTGATCCATTTATTTAGGACTGTACCCTTGTTAGTATGATATAGTAAGAAAAAGACTGTAGGTTTCAGTGCTGTTTAAATCACATTTACATGTCAGAGCATCTGTATATCTAATAATGTGATGAACTTCCAGGTCAACAATGTTTTTGTAAAGTGCATTAATGAGGGGATTTAAGTCCAGTTCTTTAGATTTGGTTTAAAGTAGGCAAGGCTTTGTAGATATAGCGCTGTATGTCCATGAACAACTTTATCATATTTTGGAGCTGCAATGATGTCACACTTTATAAAATGTTAACATAGAACAATTCAGACACACACCCACCCTATATTGTTGTACAAGCCCTTTACCACAAGCTAACAGCCAGTTAATGATGGGCAAATCACCAATCCTGTTTGTGACATTCATGGACAGGATTTCAAGGCGCAGCCGGGGGGAGTGTCCAAAACATACGGCCGCAGATCAGATGATACGACCACAAAGTCGATCATCGATCTTTGGCCTAGGGTGTTCTGGTACCAAGTACACTTATGAACATTCCTATGTTCGAACATGGTGTTTGTTATGGACAATCCATGACTAGCACAGAAGTCCAATAACAAAGCACCATTCGGGTTCAGATCAGGCAGGCCGTTCCTCCCAATCACTCCCCTCCAGGTTTCTCCGTCGTTGCCCATGGGAGCATTGAAGTCCCCCAGTAGAACTATAGAGTCCCCAGGCGACACCCGTTCTAGGACGCCACCCAGAGACTCCAAGAAGGCCGAGTACTCTGAACTGCTGTTAGGCGCATAGGCACAAACAACAGACAGAGACTTTCCCAGAGCGACACGAAGCCTCATCGAGGCGACCCTCTCGGTCCCCGGGGTAAACTCCAAAACTGTGGCGCTCAGCCGTGGGCTTGTGAGTATTTCCACACCCGTCCGGCACCTCTCACCCTGGGCAACTCCAGAAAAGGCAAGAGTCCAGCCCCTCTCCAGGAGTTTGGTTCCAGAGCCGGTGCTACGCGTGGAGGTGAGCCCAACTATATCTAGCTGGTATTGCTCCACCTCCCACACCAGCTCCGGCTCCTTCCCCGCCGGAGAGGTGACATTCCACGTACCAAACGCCAGTCTGTGCTGCCAGGGGTCGGCGCGCCTAGGTCCCCGCCTTTGCCTGCCACCCGGCTTACATTGCACCCGACCCCGAAAGCCATCCCTGCTGGTGGTGGGTCCACAGAGTTGCTCCGTGTAGCTTCTTCGGGCTTGGCCCGGCCAGGCCCCATGGGCAAAAGCGAGGTTGATTATCATGGTACTACCACAGAGAATACAGCTCTTTGAGTTGAACGTGAGTCACAAAACACCACAAAGGAAAGGACAAACCAAATCCCTGCAAAGCAAAATAAAGGATAATTTAATCTGCAATTTTAACTGTACGTCTGTTTGAGATGCTGAAGAGATATTGCCAGAGATTGTTCCTCTATAAAGAAAGTGTAGAACAGTTTGGGATTATGAAATGTTTGAACATATGACACCAAACCATTCATATTGAGTTTTGTTTTTCATGCTGCAGGATTGGAGACAGCTAGCTGTCCTGTTGAGGAACCTCCAGGCAGCTCAGACGGTATGACCATCAACCTCAGTTCAGCAGCCCAGTGATGTTTGAATATTATGACTCAGCAATCACAGCTTAAAATTCAATTTATGTGCGGAGGTTGTTTTGCAAAGCTTACAGGTTTTTTTTAACATGAGATATTTTGACACTATATATTGTAATGTGACAACTTTGGACATTTAACATAATTACTAATGCTGTTTAAAATAATTGTTGAGATATTGGCCCAGGTGAAATGATCATATGACCATTCATATTGAGTTTTGTTTTTCATGCTGCAGGATTGGAGACAGCTAGCTGTCCTGTCGAGGAACCTCCAGGCAGCTCAGACGGTATGACCATCAACCTCAGTTCAGCAGCCCAGTGATGTTTGAATATTACATGTGGTCATGTAGACTACACACTGCTGCTGTTTGTTAGGGTGTATTCAATGTGTACTTCTCCATTCACAGATTGTGACTCTGCCCTAGAAGGGACATCTCAAGGTATAACAAGAATTAAACATTTTTAACTGCAGAGCTATGGTTAAAGATATGTAAATGTTGACAACAACACATTTTGAAACTTAAACAAGTTCCATTAGTCATCATCTTGTAAGCAATATTTTGCAGTATCTATGAAGTGTTGTGATCTTCCTTTCTTGATGGTTTTATATATATATGCTCATTAGCTGTAGGATGCTCTGAAGCTGTTAAAAAAATACAGTTTAGATGGTTTGGAGATGTAGATTTATAACATCCTGTAAATGACATAGCAGTTAAGATGACAATTAAATGGTAACCTTAATGTCAGGATTTAAGATATTTTACTAGTTTCTCCCCTCTTTTCAGCAATCAGCAAAAAGACTGTTGGGAAGTGCAAAGTGCCCAAAAGAAGAGAAGAGCAGGAACCACTAGGTAAAAGCACAAACACAAAGGAGACTACAACCGAATCATGTTGATCGATTTTTCTCGTTTTTCACTGTTTTTTGCATTGCTTATTGGCAGTATAAAAGCAGTATAAAGACAAAACAAAATATATAGTTAATACTGAAATGGGACATGTAGCCTCCCCGGCTGAATGATGCTCTGACTCACCAACGGATGGTTCACAAATCTTAAATTTTTTAGAATGTAGCTCCAAAGAGCATGCTGTGACCATTGTGTGAACACACCGTCAGAGCTACGGAGAAGACGAAACAAAATAACAGATTACCATTTTAAACTTGACGAAATGACAAGCTTTGATAGAGTGCTAAATATAAGCATATTTATCTGTAAATGAAATTATTAGCTTCCTTTTAAACTAACATTATCAGCCAGGTGCTAAAACAAAGAATACAATTTCGACACACTCCGTTTGGGAGACATTTGTGTGGTTTCAAGTTCGTCTATTTTGTCCTTTTTTTACCGAAAGTCTGCCTCTACAATGTAAATAAACATAAATAAAAGCACTCATCTTAATAATGTAACTTACAGGAATTTACATAATGAACAAATATGAAAACAAGATTATGCAAGGACCATGATGAAGGTCATTTACAGGACATCAACCTGCCTTGTTTTCAACTCAGGAAATGCTAATCATAAACTGAAACATTATATGCTCTTAATCATACCCACTTCAAACAAATATTCTTCTGTTGTTATATTAGAGTGATGTAGAGCTAGAACCTAAACTAAACAGTACTTTATGATATAAGCTGACAATGCAGATGAAGGCACTGTAAACCTAGAATATATTCTTTTTATGGCAGCTAACCGTTACGAGATTATTGGCCCAAAACAAATAAATCAGCCTTTTGAGGCCTCAGAAAGTAGGTATGTTACTGTAGGCCCCAGTACTGAACAGCCTTTCAGAGGGAGAACAGTGAGCTGGAATACACAGGTGCTACCTGAACAGCTCACAGAAATGTATTGTGTTATCCAGTGATGCTGCAACTCTTCCAAAACACTGCTTAAATACACTGACTCTCTTTGTCTTGATTAAATAAAACAAATGTTATTGTCCAAGGCACAGTTTCACACATACACACATGCCTAATTTTTCTTCAGGCTGATTGGCATTTAATAGAGACTAATCAAACCATTATCATCTGATCGTTATAGGTTGCAGATCAATAAGAGCACACTTAGTTTTAACAGATATAACGCAAAAAACATTTTATGTTACCTTTACAAATACAAGAACAATGAGCTCTATGCAGTTAGGTGTGCATAGTTAGATGTGTTATCACATTTTAAATATGGGAAGGGAGAGCATTGGTATCTGATCTGCACCTTGAATCCAGTGCCATGATCTGGGATATCAGAATATGTATCAGGAGATACATTTTTTTATTTACATTTCTTTGAAATTGTAATTTTAGTAATTCACAAACAAATGTAAAGTCAATGAATCTCTTTTCCTCTTTTATAGAGTTACTTGAAGAAGCTGCTGAAAGGGACAATCCTCGGAGGAAACAAAAACAACAGTGGTCTCTAAAAGAGGTCTCAGCAGTGATCAGACACTTTAAGAACCTTCCTAAAAAAGAGAGTGAAGTCCAACTCCCTTTGTGTTTGTTGTTCTCAGCCCTCTGATGATGGCTGCTGTGCGGCCAAACAGGGAACTGACTGTCACTGTTTTCAAAACAGAAATAATTAAACATGGCTTCTTCTTTACTGAGTATGCTGTGATATGTTCTCTTGTCTATTTAAAGATCATACTCAATGTAGAAAAACAGTCATATGACACATAACACTATATAAAAATCACTACACATACAGGTTTGGTTATATTGTCTGTTACAGTAAACCAGCTCTGCATTACAGACATACCTCATGTATGGGGATATACTTTGTGTTTTATAGAACAGGCAGTCCTCATATATCGGGTGTGTCCTTTTAAAGCACAATGTCTTCACTGTAGTGTGTGTGTTTTCCCGTTCCATTAATTCATGTTTGACCCTTTAATACACTTCAGTGCCGTTTTTGTGTGTTGTATAGCCACTGTCCTCACAAATGGTGTTAGTCCTTATAATAACACTTTATGTCATGGGTGGGGCTTATTATCAAATTAATTATTGTCCACATAATGATGCATATTGTCAGGTTGTTATATTTCCAGTTGTGTTGTGTGTATTCAAACTCCGAAGTGAGATCTGTGTTGTTGGGCTCAAAAAATAATTTTTGATACCACCCACATCTCTGTGGGGCAGCTGGAAAGGGGTGCTCCCCTAATACACCACCAGACTGGTTTGGAGAGATGTGTCCTTGTAATACATATAGGCGGGTATGTGTGTGTGTGTGTGTGTGTGTGTGTGTGTGTGTGGAGTTAGGAATTGGTAATACAGATCATAATTGGTTGTTCTAACTATGGTTTATAGCCATCTTCTTTATTTATCAGCAGTTACTCATACATCAGCATCTTTTTAACCATTCTGAGTGGGAGCCATGTGTGCATGTGTGTGTGTAAGCTTGGATGCAGAGCCTCATTAAATACGCAATCGTTTCATAAGACTGACCCTTCAAGAGCAGTGGGTGGACCAAACATAGATTTGCTCAAATGAGCAAATGAATCTGCAATGTGAAAGTTTATAGCATGTTAGTCCCCTTTGTGTGTGTGTGTATGTGTGTCTGTGCGTGTGTGTGTGTAAGCAGCGCTTACATGCATGCGCACTGTGGTAATGCATTTTTAAATTCTGTGATCAAATAATTTAGCTTCACCCAGTCTTCCTCTGTACTGTTTGTTCTTCTGCACTGCAGCTCGTTACAGCAACCTCCGGCAAGTCAAGATGGTTTTTTTTTTGTTTCTTTCGTCATAGTAACCGGGTGCTGGCGTATTCACTTGTGTACCATAAGAAAACTGCTATACATAGGAGCAGGATGTATCCATATGTTAGTGAGGATGCCATTGCTTCTGTCTCATTAGCAGCAGTGCTGAGGCCCTGAGCTGCTTCTCCTGCTCCATTGGGACAGCTGATGAGGCCTGACTATGTGACCTTTAACAACCTAATCAACTTTTAACACCTCGCCTACTGCCTGCATTATTGCCATTCTTCTCTCTGCCATTCACCGCCAGGGCCCCATCCCCTTTTAGTCTCCATCACTTATTTTTGTTTTAAGCTGGAGCCTTGTTTCAGTACTGATGATCTGTACATGTATGAATGAAGCAGCACTGTAAACACATGCAGCAGCAGCAGCAGTGGTCTCTGGAGGCTCACAGTGATGTATTGTAATCGTCTGTCTCTCTCCACACTCTTGACCTTCCCTCTGCTTATTTCTCTGCTCTCCTTATCTCTCTCTGTCTGTCCTCTTCTCCTCCCTGCAGAAGAGCTCAGGTTGTACATAAGATAAACAAAGAAATAGTTATTAGCTTATATAAGACCATTTTAAAATAATGTCTTGTGTCACAAGTGCATTTGTTACATGACAACTAAATTAAAAAGGTCTATTAAATGTATATGCACATGGTTAAACTTTGAGAATAATAGATGTCGTATTCATTTCCACGTATCCTTCCTCTTCTGCTGGAAACTGTTCATCTTTTTATAATGCCATGTTCATGGTAGAGAATCATCTTTGATTTAATTAGCAGCAGCAATGATTTGCTAATAAGTGACACTGAATGTCAATATTAAACCATTTCAAATTACATTTCTTACATTCAGAGCATGCAGTGTTATAATTTTGGAAGAAAAGATGTTACACTTGTTCTGAGTGGTTAGACAGTTAAAAACTTTAAAATGAAATCAAATTGAATATGTGCAATATATCATAACCAAGCTCTTAACCCCATGACCAATGCTAAAATCTGCAAATATTTTTCAGTTGACAATGACAAACACACTGATTTCTCCTTAAAATTGGTGGTGAAATTTTTCCATTAAATCATGAAACTTTTGGCTAATATGATGTAAAAGATAAATGAACAGAGATGAGATAATTAAAATCCACTCAACTCTGAAGCCATGATGGAGCTCGGATTAAATCCTGCCTGAAGTGTCAGTCATACTGTATGAAATAAAGAACAAAGGATTAATTGGTCACAGAGCCTCCTGAGAAAAAGCTGGAATTTGACTTACATTCAGACCTGCAGCTTTATCCTAGATCAAACCGAGGCCTCAGATGTAACAGTGGCTACAATTGTCCCGATCTGGCTCTGCAGGTTTTGTCGTACTGATAAAGATCCAGCTCCATAATCCCGATTCATAGTAAATCTCTACCTATCAGATGCTTCCCTTGCCTGCTCTTCAGCAGCCCATGATTGACGATCATTATCTGAAGATACCATATCTCTGCCATCACTGTGGCTCTGTCAGGGATTTTAGGTGAGCATGTTTGATCAAATACAGCAGCAAACAGCTGACAGAGGAGATGCATTGCTGTAGAAACACATGTAGATTGGCATATATTGCAGACATATAGATAAAGAATGTTGTCTTTCATTGTCTTCGCATGTCAGGGAACATTTTTTATTGAGGTTTGTGTTTACCAACAGCACAACTATGACAAAATATCATGGCAGAGTGAGCCAGCCTTAGCTCTGTGTATAAGAAATATGGTTAAACAATACTGTACAGGATGCACTTCATACTGTGGATCTGTAATGGCCCTTATAGACAGGAACATCTTGTTAAGTCCTTGAAGAATTAAGCTTAGAATATGTACATGTGCTGCCACCCTTTTGTGCATCAAGAAAAGAAAAGAAATACAGAAAGTGAAAAGCTTAATAATATTTACATGATAGCTATTACAGTAGGTAACGAGGACATAAAAAGGTAATTTATTTAAATGTATGTGTTCCCACACATACGATGGCCATCCCTATCTATGTCAGCCTGGACATGCCCCTGCTTTAACATTAGCCACCCATCAGGCACTCAGTGTTATGAAACAGAAGTTGTTGTTTTTTTTCAATGCTCTATAATGTTTTTAAATTAAATAATCTTTTTTTTTTTAAATTCCTTAAAATTTTGAATATTGTTTGATTAATCAAAGGCCAAATTTGATGACAAATTTAATTAACATGATTTAACACTGCCCCAATACCTATGTTTATTCTAACATTGCATTAACACTAATTATTGAGAGCTCTGCAGGAGTTTACACCTCCTTGGAGTCAATGCTTGTCTCATGGCTTGCCGTTGCAGCAATTACAGTTTAGAATACCTCATTCTGTGCCACCTGTACAGCACCAAACTGCAGACAGGCCGAGTTAACGACTACAATATGAACACAGTTTGGCTTTTACTAAAGAGACAGATATTTCCATCAGCAGATGCAGAAAAAAAATCTGAGCTAAACAAAAGGGTGGAGACTGTATGTCAGGGCTATTCAATTAAATATTTGGTCGGGCTGGATTTTCAGACTAAGGACATGAGCTGGGCTGGACATTTTTAGCAGACAGTGAGCAAAGTTAACCATTTAAAAGAAAAACAAATAGATAAGATAGCAAACACACTGGATGTTTATGAACGTATTGCCACATCCAAAAGGGTACAAACACAATAAAAGAGCAGCACTTTTCAGTGTAAGTAAAAGATGTTTTTCTTGCCGGACCCAAGTCACAATCACTTGGCAGTCGCTGTCGGTCCGCTCGAGGGTTGCTTTCGGGCCGCATGTGGTCTGTGGGCCGCTAATTGAATAGGGCTGCCTATGCTGTATAAAACATGGATGTGCTCTCAGTGACGTCACTCATTGGTTTTCCAAAGCTGGCAGTCGCCATATTGGAAATTCTGGTTCTACCTAACTTTCAGTTGACCTAGTAAGAGGCAAAGAGGCAGGGTTGAGGTGGGCTTTAGGCTCTAGGCTAACAGCAAAGCCACTAATTATGCATAATCATGCAAAACTAACCTTCATTTTTCAAAACCAATGAGTTACACTCCCCCCCACCCAAACCCCCAAAGTATAGTGAGAATGAAATAGGCTACTCAGACCAAACATGTTCTTGTACCTGGATGTAATTTCTTTTTTCTGCTGGAAATCTGGGCATTTTAACATGATTGTCACCTCGACATATCGTTTTAATGCTTTTTTTTATATGCTCTAACTTTTACAGCTTGGACTTCATGCTCACTTATTTGACCACGTTACATTTATCCCATTTATGTATATGAGTCAGGAACTGATGTGGTCAGTGTGGTATTCATAGGAACATTCATCAGATGTGAGGTGATGCACTGCATTTGATCTGTCGGTCACGGACAGTGCTGTGTCTCTGAGGTTGTGTCTGTGCCCTCTGAGGAAGAGAGCGCTGACATATCAGAGTAGTAGGCCGGTTGACCTTTGACGGGACAATGCTCATGTTGTGAGGGTGATACAGGAAGAGATGGAGGGAGAGAACTAGAGATGTGCTGCTGCTGCTTCTGCTGCAACAGAGAAGAAACAAAGGCTTGTGATATTATACAGGATATTTGACAATGATTATTAGATAATGACAAGGATGGAGACACAAAAATAAGCTGCATGATGGCTTTTTGAATATCACCTTTTCCAGATAGGAAGCTAGCAGAGGCCTTTCTGTGTGGAGTTTGTATATTCTTCTAAAATCAGAGAGTCTCTGCGTGTTTGAGAATTTGACCTCTTCATAACTAAAGTTAAATTCAGAGGTTAAACCTTATCGTATGAAAAAATATACTCAACACAAACAAGCTCTACTTCTGTTGAAAAGCTGTATAGAATGATTGTATCTTTATACTAGCTTTCGTTTGAGTGAAGCATGGACAACATTTTCTTAACCGCTATTGAAAGTCTGTAAATACAGTGTGGAATTTGTAGTTCTATGATTTTTTTTATGTACGTCAGCCGATGTCTGTTTTGGATGCGTGTTTCTCTGTTCACACACCACATTTTGCTGTGGGCTCAAAGGTATTACCACGAGTTGCGTGTGAGGCAGGTTACTTCAGCTGTGTGTGCAGCGAGCCAGTGAACCTGCTCTGAAACAGTATACCTGTGCTGAAAAGAGGAGTCGCCATTTCAGCGCTGTCTGTTTGTATCAGTGTTCCCAGTGGCACTCTGCCCTCCGTGAGAGCTCCTCTGTTGGAAATCTATTCCTTGGCCCCTGACTCTGTCCCTCTGTTGAGACAATAGGCCCTTTGTACCTGCATATACTGCTGCTGTGGGACCTGGCTTCGTATTTTCGGCAATTATACACGATCCCACTCCAGCCGTGCCTCTTGATGCCGCTTCATTGGAGAGAAATGCAATGGAATGGAGGAGAAATGCAGTAAAATGGGGACGTGGAAAGAGGCTTGCAGGAATTAGATTGCGTTGCTGATAGGTTCCTTATAGAGCGAGTAAACATGTTCTTATCTTGTTATCCAGCTTGCACATTAACACATGGTGTGTGGAGGAAGGGGAGGGGGGGCTTGAAGGGATAAATCAAATTCTAATCATTCTGTTTGGCTTTTCTCATTCTCTGCACTTTGTCTCTTTTTCTGTTTTCACATCATGCAGAGAACCCTGGCGCACACGCAAGAACAATGGAAGGGTCAGCAGCACTAGACATTCTCCTACACCCGGCGAATGCTCCAGAAATGAGTGCACAGTGATTACATGCCCTAATGTGAGGTGTTTAAAGAGCGGTTTCCTGCAGCAGAGTTAAATAACGGTGCCCTCAGTGAAGTATTAATGATGTGGATGGATGAATCAGGTCGGCACAAACCTGTTGACGGCAGCCGCGGCGCTCTCTTAGAGCTGCGCCCAGACATCAGGCTTAACCGCTCGGCAAATTGGACATGCTTGTTGGCTGTAGCTCCAATTTATGTGCACTCTCTATTGCAGTTAGTCCGTCTTCATTATTGAAATGGCCTCTCGTCAGGTCCTGACAGAGTGGTGGAGATGGTGAAGGGAGGGAGAGGTGGGTCTTATACAGGAGAATCATGAATAATGCGGAAAATAAACACATTTGAGGCTCTGGCAGGAGGGGTGTTGGGCATGTTGTGAAATGCCCGGCTTTCAATTCCCCCCCTATCTTTCCCTCCCTCTCTCTCTTCGTGTGATTGTATGAGCAGCTTCTGCCAGTGGATGCTGATGCTGTGGATCCTCAGCCTTGGGGCTTTGTCCAGCACACATATACACACACACACACACACACACATATACACACACACACACACACACACACACACACACACACACACACAAACAGATGCGACCCTGCAACACATCCACAGGCAGCTCCAGGCACTGAGCTCTGGCAGGACCTCTGCAGCCTGACCAGCATCCCAACTGTGTGTTTTGTCACTGCCACTCTGGAGACACAATGCTCACTGGCTGCAGCCTGTGTCTAATATAATGCTGCTGTGACTTCACATTCTCTTGTTGTATTGATACATCTGTGCTTAGATCCTGTAGGTTCAGCAAGTTCAGATTGGGATATCCAATAACATGTTTTTTCAAAAGTGGATGTTTTTATTGCTGGATGTAGAATTTCAATTTCTCTGTGTGCTGAATTTGATACAAGATGACCTGAAAGACATCTCTTAGCTCAGTAAATGCCATGTGCACTTGAGCCTGAGCTTAAGGAGTAATAGGGCTTTTCTGTAAGGAGAGAGGAACGGGGTCTGGATGGGTCCTCCAACAGGGTCCTGGTACCTGCTGTACGCATGAGCCGATGTGATGGCTCATGAGATAATTACCCACTGAGCCGGCGTGAATGTAACTGTAAGCTGAAGCAGGGGTTCCCTTCAGGTAGCTCTGTGCCACTCAGGTCAGTGAACAGCTAATGACATTTAGAAGCAATAGCACGAAAGAGGAGGCAGTTGTTTGTAGTCAGCCGCACACTACCTTTGTCTTATTGTCTGCAGTCTGTCTTAATCTCCCAGCCGACGTTTTCACACCACGAGGAGATCATGTTATTAGATCCCCTCCCCTGGCTCATTTGTCATCCTGCAGCACTGCTCCTCCAGAGGAGGACTGCAGGAGCGGAAAAAAAGGAAAACAATATGAACAGGCAGGAGGCCACAGCATCAAATGTTCATCATTTACAGGGCCACAGTGTCTTGAATCATCATTATTCTTCCAGAAATTACACAAGGTGAATGTGCCTTTTCTTTTATACGCTACCACACCTGATTTCCAGAGGCTGACAAGTTTCTGCCTCTCCACACTTTATTTAAACATATTGTTTTATGTTACATTTGTACATCTGCATCCTGCTTCAGATACACTCCATCACCCCCCACCCCTTCTTCTCCCATCATCTCTTCCTACAGTTAAAAAAGGATTGTAAGAGTGTTCGCAGTTAGCTGTCACAGCTTCAGTCATATCTCTTCTATCTGTCCTCTCGGAGCCAGGTTGGTTTTTCCTGCAGCTGAGGCACGCAGAAACGAAGGAGTCGGCTAATTACAATAAACAAATATGCTCAGAGCTGCCTATGTAAGGCTCGCATAGGTTAACAACTTCGCCATAAATGTTAAATGAAGCTTAAAATAGGATAGTATGGCATACAGTTTCCATAGTGATCTGGGATCTGTGATTCCTTGTGTACTTTCTTGGTTGGTTATGTTTAAATTAATCTTAGACACGAATCAGAAATACAGAGAAGAAATGAGAGATTGTTTGTTGAATCTGCAGAGCTGGTTTGATGATTTTGTTATGTTTAGAGCTTTTTTAAATATTTCCTGCAACTTTATGTTTGCCTTTCTTTGCTGTGATAAAAACCTAGTGTATCCGTGTTGATCTTATTCTATATTTGAAGATTCCTCTCGTACTTATGTCTCTTTCTCTTTCCTCTTTCCACCCTCCCTGTTTCTCTGCTTCTCTTTTTCAACAGGTGGGACAGTCAAAATGATGCATAGGAGGTGAAACGTTGAGCCGTATCGATGGATGTGTTAACAGACAGCAGTCTCACATTGATCGTGAAGACTTCAGAACCGGAGAATGCAAATGCAGTGGAGAACACAGGTGAAAACCATTCACTTTGAAAAAAAGTTTTGTACCATGCATACATAGTAGTCATACATTTTATTTCTTTTTAGACGAGAAATGCAGATTAAATAATTATTTTCTGGATTCTTTGTGATTTGCTTTGAACATTTAGAGATACCTAGTTGTTGATCTCAATGCAGAGGTTTTAATTTCCCCAAGAATCATCAAGCATTTCTTTTCGAATAAATGACAACATTTTCTCACATCTGAGAAAACTTTTTAAAAGTCAATTTGTATTAGCAAATACCATGGAACTAGATTTTCTTAAATTAGCTTTTAACCCTCAGTTTTAAGCTTTTTGACAAGATATGTGGGATATGAAACACATCCTGCCTTTTCTCAAAATGAGAAGTGGAGAAGAAACATTAAATGAAGCTTATTAAGCTATTGTTAATCCCCTCTCCTGATGCTGCCACAGCTCTCTTTTATGACATCTACCTTTTCTTCTGAAACCGTTCAGATAGGTGCAAACATTATTTCTCTCTCATTCACCCATTCTTAGAAGCAAGAGTAAAGAAGAAGAATGTAAAGAAAAAATATTGTGATTATCTGTTTATTAATTATAGCCTTTTTTAGGTTGTGACAGTTGCTTGTTTGTAAATTCCAGTAATACGGATGTATCACTGTATGGCAGCTTTAACACAAAACATTTAAAATCTAGAGCCTTCAAATGTTTCAATTGTAACATTTGAAGGTTCTAGATTTTTAATTTCTTGCACGTTCCTGCAGTGCAGACCTTCTTATATACACCTGTATATTGACTTTTAGAGAAATTGTGCATTTTCAAAGGACCTTCAGCCACTGCCTCTCACCTCTCAAGCACCACTGATCTTTAGATGAGGTTTATCTTATTGTTTCAGCTCAGGTCAGGCTCAGCAGGGTCTGAGCTGAGCAGAATCACACAGATTATCCCCAGCACTAGCCTGTTCCTTCAAAGGAATAGAGGAAAAGAGAGTGTGGAGAATGAGAGTAGGAAAAGAGTGGTGGAAAGGGTGAAAGTGTCTCCATTGAGCAGGGAATAGGGCAGCTCTCTGAGGAGGATAGCCATGAATCATACTGCAGTTACTCACCACTTATTATGAACATCCTGTACTGGCTGGATTGATTTCCCCCCACCATTCACAAAATGTCATATAGTGAAGATGGAGCAATAGGTAGCAAGAGGCTTGTGTCTGGCCTACCAGCTGGATGAGTTAACGCCCCGGGTGGCTGAGCTGCAGAATGGCTAGCTCTGCATTTTACGAATGTGAAAGCCTCCTTATAACAGGGATAAGGAGCAGGGAAGTTTGAAGTGAGGGAGATAGCGAGTAGAAAAGGGAGGAAGGAGGAGATGGAAAGGGGGGATGGGGGTGAGGAATGATTTGAAAAAGCCATTAGAGTGAGAAAAGGGACATGTCAGCTGTTTTCATTTGCATTGTACTTAATATTGTGATATTTGAGCTATTTAATTCCTTCAGCCTGATGGAATGGATGTATGCATATGAAACTAGTTTAAAACTGGTTATAAAACAGACCCACAAAGGCAAACCGGACCATCAGCAAGACTGGCTATATGGATATTTTTATTCTGGTCACCAGGTTCCTGCAAACAGCAAGTAGTTTGTAAGCCAGTAAAAAAGGAAGGAGGAAGGGATGTTTCTTTAGAGAATGCTATGCATATATGTACAGGACAGGAACAGAAAATAGATCGCATTCGACGAGAAATGTTTCTCAAAGTTGCTCTGTAATAGAGACTGATTGTTGTCACAAAGAAATATTCTTCAAATGCTGTTTTTTATCCAGATAAAGCGGCTAAAAATGTGCTGTAAACAAAGAAAGAAGCATAGCTGTCTAATTTGTGCATATATGCATGTGTGTGTGTGGATGCGTGTGCGTGTGCGTGTGGCATCTGACACACTAATAGATAAGGACACATACGCCAACTTGTCTCTCTCTCTCCTTGTGTCCATGACCATGTCCCTCAGCATGGGCTCGTCTCCCTGCAGAGCCGGCTGGCACAAAGCAGCTCAGACTGCTCAGGTGGGTGAAGCCCTGAATGTCATGGCTCGAAAGATAAACCAGACTCAGAGAGCTCCGAGCGCTAACTGGTCTGGTCTGGTCTGGTCTAGTTTGGCGGTGGTCAGGCTGTCTAGCATGGCTGGGCTTGGCAGGGCTGAGATCAGAAGATCACCACCTCCTGCCAGCAGCCGGGGTCCTTCCATATGCTCTGTGGTGACAGTCCATGCCAGCTTGCATGAGTTGTGTCACATCCAGCCTTGGTTACTATTCAGTAACAATCCTCAAAACACTATTACAAAACTACATCTGTGGAGAATGATCTCAGAGTGTAAGGCTTGTTTTTTATTTGTGAATAAGCTGCTCTTTTTGTAAGCTAGATACTGAATTCTGGCAGCAGTGAGTATTTTGGATGTTTATCTTGTTTACATTTGCCAGCTCAGTTGCAGTCCTAATATTGCCGTAGCATATCTGTGAATTTGTGTCTGCTGAGCCCCCTTTGACCTCAAATGTCAAACTTGATTTGTCATCTACAGTCATTGCTGTAAGACCCTGTCTGTGTGTGTGTCTGAATGTGTGTTTGTGTACCTGTCTGACTGACTGATCTGTGGCACATTCTGAACAGCTGAAGAGCTAATGGTCCAGCTGGAGACAGATGGCCTCTCGATAACACTATACCCTCAAGCCAATACTCACACTCTATCACTCTCCCTCTCATACACACGCATGCATCCACGCATGCACACACCCTCTCCCTCTCTCTCCCTCTTACATGCACACACACATTGGATAGGACAGATTGTTAATCCATTATAAACCCTGAGGAAACACATTTTTCAATATGAGTTGAATGTTTCACAGCAATTTTAACAATCTTTTGGCAATATTAGGTGGCAGCTTAAGTTTCATTCGGGCAGGGGAGGATAAAGGAAGTTAATTTCTCCACCTTTTTTGTAATTTCCCTCTCTCGGTGGCTTGGCGTCTTTGCGGGGCTAATGAAAGAGATAAGTAATCATTTCTTTTTATTTCCCTTATCTGTGAGTCCTGCAAAATTACTTGTTAGATTTCAGGCTTTGGCACTGTTTACATAAAATTCCAAATAAAGCCAAATTAACTTTTCCACCTTGGAATTAAAATCATTACATCAATCCTCCAATGCTCATCTCTTTATAACATATGCAATAGAATTGACTGTCTGGAAATGTAACATTGACTGACATTGACGCGTCTAACCCTACTGCCGTTGTACATTAATAAATACCTTAGAATGGGCACTGACATATTGGTGGTTAACATTATTTTGGAGTAAGAGTCTGCCCTGTAGGGATTGGCAGGTGGAGTCGGGGACAGCCGGCCTCTTTGGCTAACCAAAACAAACATTTAACTTACCGATAATATTGCAGAGATCCTTCAGGTTGTTACAGACTACAGCATATCAGGGTCTTGTGTCAGTTTGAAGCAGACTCTTGCCAGGAAAATTAAATGACTCTTGTATGTTTACTAGTCTCAAGCTGTTCCTCCTCTACTCGGCTATAACGGTGGGCATTGGCAGTGGGAGCTGCAATTATCGACAAAGCTGTCAATCCTATTTATAGCATCATATAACTAATTAAAAATGTTTTATTCTCAGAAAAAAGAACACTTGGACATTCTTCAGCATAAGACATATTAATTACAGAAACTGTGTTTTAAACTAATTTATTTGACGTGTATTTTGATTTAGTAGTTTGACCCATTTCCCATCAGCCAACATAAAGTTGGTACGCTTTCTAACATGTACCACAGCCAGTCAGTCGGGGGATCTCCAAATGTTTTGATTTTTTGGGGGAGCTGTAATGTTTTCCATCCTTTATACAATCTATGAAATGTACTGAAAAAGTATCTGGACATTTAGGACAAGGATAATAGTCCTGACTCTCCACAGAAACATGCTTTTACTCTAAGTTCATTTTGGCTCAGAGCCCCAAAAGAACCGATAGTAAACATCTCACTGAGATGCTCCTGCAGCCGAGCTGCAGCTTTAACAGTTTTTGTGACTCTGGGAGGAAGAGAGAAGGAACATATTTCTCCTGAGGTTTTCTTCATTACCAGTGACAGCAGCACAGTTGTATGCTTTTAGTAGGCGTCTTGGTGACTCCGATGTGTCTGCAGGCCACAGCCCTAGACAGACACTCTCATAAATTTCATTACCTTGATAAATCACTCTCAAATCATATCCACACTCAAAGGGTTGACTCACCATCAATTCAGCTATGCTGAATATGAATGACGAATACTTTGTGTTGTGCAGTTGTCCCCTCAAGCATTTGTTAATACCTTAATAATGATTAGGCGCATCCATTATAGAATGGGGAATTTTACTAGTTAACCTTGGTGAGCACATTAATTGCGATAGTATGTTTCCCAATTTGTTTTTTTTTTCTGCAATGATTTTTAGAAATAAGTGTGAGGCAGCAGCTTGAGATTGTAGAGGGAGGCAGGTGTAGATGATATTGGTTATACAGTCTCCAACATATGGGCCTGTCGTGTCCCATGCGTACGTACCTGCCTCCGCTGCTGTCATCTAATTATGCAGAGCAAACAAAGCTATCTGCCTGCTGCTACAAGCCCGCTTCTGTGGGTTTTGATTGTTACTCATCAGATGGATGTTTTCAACTGATTAAGATATTGTCACAATCGACCTGGAGGAAATCACTGAACTTACTTTCAATTTATTCATTACTGCTGTTGTTCCTGCCATGCATAATTTTATGGTGTCTTGTTACCTTAGAGCTAAGTTGGATCTACGTTTATATAGATGGCATCCTAAAGGGAGGGGGGGAGGTAATGCAGGAAGACTCAGTAATTTCATTTCAAATTTAGCTCTCATGTTGATAAAAGAAATCATGTCACAATTATTTTTGTCTTCTTTCCAGGAAGATCCGTCCTTTGCATAAGTAACAGTATCTCTCATTAAACCTATGACTGACATTGTGGATTGAATTCTCATTTTCTCTGTCTGTGAATGAAATGAAAAAAAAATTAAACCAGAGTGACTACTATCTAAAACACATGTTGCTTAATTGTGGAAATCACTTCTTTGATCACACACACCTACTTTAAAGACATTCAGAGTGAGTTTTTTCACACTACTTCATGCAAGCTGGTGTTAAAAATTGCTGGCTTTGTGTATTGAATTAACAACTGCATTTATTCCAGCTCTTTGTCACTTTCACTTATGGCACCATTCTAACTTCACATGAAGGTGACCCCGTTTGTGAGTCACCTTCATTGTGTTTTATGTGTCCTGAGAATTAGCAAGGAATTTTAATAACTCTGTCACAATTTACTTTGTCTAGAATCTTAAATCAGAACATCAAACACTAATGGGCAAGAAGTTGTCCATACAAATTTGGCAACGCTACTACCTTTTATTGAATCTGCTACCCAAAGAGTTAAAGGCTGGCATCACTAAATGACATTTTAAGCTCCAGGGGGTTAATTGACTCTAATTGCATTTCGGGAGCTGAGAAGAAATGTCAGAGTAACTACAGAACAAAAACAATGTAATTTAACTTCAGACTTACTGTTCAAAGAGTTGAAAGAGCTGAAATTCCTTTTTGCTTTTCCAACAGGGGTATGTGAGCCGAGTTGTGATCTGAGTCTGTGCGGGCTCGTCGATGCTGCTCTCCCTCCATCCTCATCTCCTCCTCCTGCTGCAGAGACTTCACAGCAGGCCTGCCCAACACACCAGAGGACCACGCCTACACCACCAACACTCCCTCTTCCCCTCGACACTGACTCCTCTCTGGGCCTGACAGCGGCCCCCTCCCCTCCCACTGATGACACCCCAACTGTAGTCCCGCACCTTCACCACGCCCCCACTCCCACACCACATCCTGCTCAAGCTGTTGGCTCCTGGGACACAAAAGGGGACACCCAGAAGAGTTCCCTTCTGCTGCCTGTTGCCCTCCCTCTGCCAACTACAATGATGGAGCCTGGCACTGTGTCTGCGCTGACAGAGGAGTGTCTTCTTCAGCCTGCACGCACCTGCCTTGGCTGCTTCATTGAGACACGGGATGCTACTGACCCTAATTCCATCCAGAACCCACCCCATGACCCCAGCACCAACCCTGACACAGAGACTGTGCTGAGTGCAAGGATAGAAGATGTGAGCCGAGAAGACTTCTCTGACATCAACAATATCAGCATCCAGTGCCTGAGCCATGCGGGGGAGGCAGTGAGTCATTATGGAGAACAGCTCCTCTCTGACCAGCTACTTAGCTTTCCTCTACCGAAAGCCCCAAGTGAGGGCAAGAGAGTGGATGGAAACAAAACAACAGAAGACTGTGATGACCCCGAGGATGATGCAACAGCTAAGAACCTATACGAGGGACTGTTATTGGACAAGGTGAGCGGAGAGGAGGTTCTGCTGGCCAATGCTGGCCAGGACTGGGGCTACTTTGAATCCTTCATCAGCGAGAGCAAAATGGAACTGCTGGACCTTTGTTCTAAGAATGAACTGTCTGTCAATCTCTTCTCTGAGGAGGATGTTGACAATCTCTTTGACGATGAAGACGATGACTCGACCTTAAGCAGTGATGTCTGTTCACTGAAAATTCGTTACGAGTCTTTCCAGGACAACATGAGGGAGAAAACAAATGTGCTTCAGGAAGAGACACAGTTCAACTTCTTCCCCAGTGTCCTGGCCAACTGTGCCAAGAAAGAGGAAGGAGTGGGAGTCTTGAGGAGGAGTGCTGAGGAACTTCAGCCCAAAACTGATGAGCTGATACTGGAGACCGGACAGGATGGAAAAACAGGGGACTGCAGTGGTAGGAGCCCCCTTGATGGTTCCCAAGGGTCACCCATGTCCACGCCCAAAGTCAACTACCTAATGGACTTCAATTCAACAGAGGAGTCAGGTGAATTCAGCGATGACAGCTCCTGCACTGGCTCCTCCTCAGACACCCTGCAGGAGGGCAAATTTAAGAAGGGCCACTCAAAGAGATTGCTCAGCCCCTCTAACCCTCTCAACTACGGTCTGCGCTCCAAGAGAAAGGTCAGATACAGTGATGATTACCTATATGATGTTGATTCACTCGAAAGTGAGAAAAATGCTGAGAAAAAAGAGAAAGCTCCCTCTGGTCAAAAAGAGGAAGAGGATGTAGACTGGTGTCCTAAAAAGCGTCGGAAATCATGTCGGAAAGAGCCACCAGTGGTCATCAAGTACATCATCATCAACAGGTTTAAAGGAGAGAGACTCATGTCAGTGAAACTGGGCAAGTTAGATCCTGTGGATGCGACTGTGAGCCTGAACACCGACACAGTAAGCAAATATGAGGCACTGGCTCCTCTGAAGGATTTCTGGCAGGAGAGGCAAAGAGAGAGACAGGAACAGCTTAAGCTGGCTGCCAGAGATAAACAACAACGCGGCGTTCATCTAAACGGACGCCACCATCGCCCTTTTAACTCTAGTCATCCAAAAAGGAAATACAAGATTGCAAACAGGCTTAAGGTTCAGAGGATTCACACTGTCGAGCAATCAGCAACAGCACAGGGCTCCCCTCTCTCTGATCAGGGCCAGAGAGGTGTCAGCAAAGAAGAGGCCACCCCCATGGTAGCAGGAATAACAGCAGCCCCAGGCCTCCCAGTGACATTAGACACAAACTCTATCACGCACACAGTCACAGCCAAGAGCCGCTCCCAGGAGAGGGAGGAGAGGGAGGGGAGGAGATTGGGTGGAAATAAAACAGTAAGGATAAGGAAATTCAAAAGCGAAGCCAGGCTGCGGAGCAAGAAAATGAAAGAGGCAGAAGGAGAGGAGAGGAGGAGCGTGACAAATGAAACGGATGTCTGTGTCGCTGCGGCACAGATTGAGACCCTTACTGCTGGGTTAGAAGAGGCAGGCATTAGAACAACCACAGTCAAACCCCATTTCCCTGTCAATACCACCACAGCTCACACATCTGAGGAGAAATTCCCCTTTGTTTCGTCCAACTGCTCTCCTGAAAAAGCTCCCTCCTCAGAGGCGGTAGAGGCGGGTGTCCCTGTTATCCCGGGGGGCTACCTGCAGACCCTGTTAGATGCTACAGACTCCTCCAATGGAGCAACTATCTCTTATTTCCCCCAGCAGCCCTCTAGGCAGCAGTATCCTCTGGGGCTATCCCTAGAGGAGAAGCAGTTTTCGTCTTTACAGCTTGCTCAGAGCTGTGTCCTCTCCCCTCCTTCTGAGTCAGAGCTCCAACAGTCTCCCCAAAACTGCCCCAGCTTTCCCCAGATGTGGCACCCACAGCTCTGCCCAAGTCACAGCCAGAGCTTTGGGCCTGAGACCCCTGAGACTCCCATCTTACCCAACAACTTCCCAGCTACTGTGCCCCTGAATGACAGCATGCCAGTGTCTAACTACAGCCAGCTGAGCCCTGAGGCTGACAGGCTGCTATATGAGAAGAGCTACCTGACTGAGGCTGGGCTGCAGCCGGGGGCAGATCTGCAAGTGTGTCAGCCTCCATGTGTGGAGGGCCAGGTGCAATACCAGAGAGGGTCCCTGTGCACAGACAATGGCAGGCTCATCAGCTATGACTCAGTGGGTTCTCTGTCAGCCTCCTCCAGCAATTACAGCTCCCTCAGCCTCAAGTCTTGTGAGCGAGAGGGTGAGGAGGAGGGCCGAGACAGCTTCTTAGCTCATTGCAGTCCTAAAGTGGTGATTCAGCAGAGTGTGGATGCCCTTACCCCACTCAGGGAGTCCTCAGACCTGCTGGACATTTCCAACTTCACCCCTGACAAGTTTAGACACTCATCACTGTCAGAGCTTTCCCCTCCTGAAACCCCCAACCTGTCCCCCCAAGTGGTGGGACGTGACATGAAGATGGCAGGCAATGCTGGAGAATACCAAGATGTTAATGATATGACTATGGACTGTAATAGAGAGGCAAAGTGGAACTGTGATGTTATGCATCAACAAGAGCACACAGCAAATTCATTTACAGTGGAAGACAGCCAGTTCCCGCTTCACAACTTTAACAGTCAGGATGTGTTGACTTTAGATAAGAAGGAACTGGAAGCTACAGAATTTGATGAACAGACCGGTGAGATGTTGACTGGTGCAAAAAGCATAAAGTCAAAGAGGAAAGGCAATTGCAAACAGACAGCTGCAGGACAGAGCCCAAAGAAAGTCCGGGCTCCAAGAGCTCCAAAGTCAGAAAAGGTCAAGACCCCCAAACAGAACTCACGTTCCACCAAAAAGATAAAGGCCATGTTGGAGGGTAAGGCAGCAAAGAACCAGGCAGGTGGTTGTGGCACAGGCCTGACTGACAGTAGTAGCACTGGAGACTGGTCTGGCACCGGCTGGTCGGAGAGCAACAGCCTGGTTGGGGATGACCAGAGAGAATTTGAAGAGCCCTCCAATATTCTGTCCAACATTGTCTCGGGCATGGCTGAGGTCCAAAGGTTCATGATGGCATCTATTGAGCCACTGTGGAATCCAATGTCTGAGGCCTGCATGCCCTCTGAGGCCAACAGTCTCAACCTAAAGACCCTTAAAATCTTGGCAGGCACAGAGGCCGACCTGAAGAAAAAAGGAGCTGTGCTCACAGGGGCTGGGAGAGGCAGAAAGGCAGGGGGTAAAGGAGGGAAAAACCAGGCCAAATTCAACCCCTCCCATCCCTTATTTCCTCAACTAGCTCTTGGCTGTAACATGTTCGATAAACCCAACTTTATTAACCCCGGCCCAGCACACAAAAAGCTGTACCGCCACAAGACCAGTGCAAAGTTCCCTCGGATTGAGACACTGAAGGGGAAGCGAGCTGAAAGGGACCCAAATAAGGACATAGCACTGATGACCTCTTTTGAGAAACTGAGGTAATATTTTGTTATCAGCTGCTGTTGCACCCCCTTCTCACTATTCCCCACTACCTGCTCAGCCCCACCTCCCAAGCATACCTACACTGACGTTATGCCAGAGCTGCATGAGTACTACGTTCCCTCTGACTACTCCCACTTCCTTTTAACCCCACTGCCCTGAGGAGGAAATTAATATCTGCATGAAAAACTTCTTGTACTTTGCAAACTACCTATTGAGTGATTGTGTCAAGCTTGATTGAGATTTGAAACGACCATGGCTGCATTTTTCTTGCTTTTGTTGTTTCTGCCTTGTTTGTTCTTCTAGTCGGTTTGTTTTACTTTTGTCTGAAAAAAAAAGATTAAGCCTTGAAAAAAGTTCTGTCGCCTTTTTGAGGAACTTTGTTTTTGTATTTTCTCAGCAGAACTAGCTCCCCAGAATTATGTATTTATTCCCCTTTTCCTAAAGATGTAGCTATATACACAAAAGCATTGAGTGACATCTACGCACCCCACCTCCTCATCTGTTTTTGTATGCAGAATATGGATGTCCTGTTGTTGCTGTCCGTCATACACTGCCTGGCTCATTTCAAGAGGGAAACCGACAATTAATGAGCCCTATTTAAGCTCAAGACATCTTGAACACAAGATGTGACCATTTTGTATTGAGTACATATCAGACGTTGTCTTTTTTCCCTTCAAAGTTGGAATGATTGCCCATTTCCTTTTATCAAGCATTTCTTTTTCTTCTGGAGTTGAGAGGAACTGGTTATCTAAATTTACATTTTTACGCCTCGCAAATTCATAAAAGCTCCACCCTCAGAGTATTTTTGTCAATGTTGTTGTACAGGGACATGCAATATTTGCAAAAAAAGATGATTATAATCTTAAAATCAATGTGCCAAAAGTAACAATGCTGTGTAAATGACCTCTTATATATGTGTGAATATTGGCTGTTCCTCTTTTCTATCCATTGGAGTATTGGCTGCTCGGGTTGGAGACTCCTCACAGAGACTTGCCACCACAGGAAATCTTTATTTGGGACTTTTCTCTCTTCTCTGATGAAAGGCACCAACAGCTGGCAGTGGTACACCACCACTCACTAAACCAAATCAGAAAGACTCTGAATTCTCCTTGTTTTCCCAACTTTGTTTGCCAAATTCAATTTACCTCAACATCGCCTGGCACTGAGAAGCAACAAAAGAGAGGCAAAGGGGAGATCTGCTCTGAAGGCTACAGTAGAGGAAGAAGATAAAAAAAAGAGGTTCACATGAGCTATCTCTGGACCAAGGAGAGGGTAGGGCAGATGTTTTAGGGTAAGCAAGGAATTTATTTTTCAGATGGGGCTGTGCCTCACTGAATAGCTGTTTTGTACTGAATATTCAAGGCAATTTATTACTCATAGAGATTCTGATGCACACTTCAGCCATGAATAGACAGGGCAATTTTTGCAGTTAGACTAAATGTGAATGTGAAAGCAGTTTTCAGTACAAATCAAATTAGTAATCTTGTAATTGAAGGAAAGCATGTCTTTGCATTAGCTCCACTTGGGAATCTTACTTACATGTTACCTGACATGGTAATTGAAACAGTAATTTTTCTAGGCATTCTCATGTAATTCATTTCTTAACACCGCCATCTTTTATATATTGCACCACCGGTGTATTTTGGTTTCTGATTGTTTTGATACTTTTCTACATTATGTCCAAATTGATTTTCTTTCCTCTGAAGGTACTTTACTTTTCTTTTTTTTTACATTTGAGTTAATTATCATCTCAGTTTGATGGGTTAGTATTTAATCAGAAAATACTGTCAACTTAAAAATGAAGGCCAAGTAAAGGCACAAATTTAAAGAAGTAATGGTGCTATTTGATCCTGTGGCTATTTAAATCAGTTACTTTGGGCTTGTTCACTGCCACAATATCTTAAAAAAACTTTAAAGTGAATCATACAATCAAGTTTGATAGGGTATAAAATGTTTTGATAATATATACTGAATGACTAAGAAGAAACACAGAACCACAGCAAATGGCTATGAAGTCTATATCTTTAAGAGTTTTAAACTCACACAATAGGCCTATATTTTCCCTTTGCTTTGAACGTTGAGTATAATTTTAGACACAGCGGTAATTACATCAGACTACTCTGTGATGTGTGGACAAATGGAAGCTTGATGTAAAAACAGGCCTTGTCACACTGGATATGATAATTCTTACGCACAGGTGATGGTAATTGATTGCTTGCATATGGCAAGAATCATAATCAATCTTTCTCTGTCTCTTTTTTTCTCTCCTCTCTGCCATGATCCTTTGTTTCTTTTCTCCAGTGTATCAGGGTTAGGACCAAGACAAGCTGCTGATGGGAAGCTCCACATGGGCTGCAAGCCTATTAAGTCTGCCTTCTCTCATTTCTGCCTATTGTCAAATTGAATGTACTTCTCTGAGTTCATAGTTTCTTTTTTATTTTCTTCTTTTTTGTTTCTAAAATGTGCCACTGTTGAGCTGCCTCATGTTAATGGTGCTAAGAAAGCCGACAATTGTTTTCTTCTTTTGGTTTGGTTTCTTTCTTTTCCCAGATTTAACAAAAAAAAGAAATGCAAAATAGATTAGGTACCTAACCCTCTTTATGAATGTATATTCTAATGTTATGTTTGATGTATTCACTTCATGATTCTTTGACATTGATTGGAATTACTTTTGCTCTTTTCATTAAAAGATTACCGAGCTTTATATATACTGTCTAGAGTTGTTACCAGAAGGAATCTTAATGAACTCTTGACACTACAAAATCTTGTATATTTTTTGTGTGCCAATTTGTAACATATTTTGTAAGTGTATATTTTTCTTAGAAAGTGCTGTGAAGTATTTGTGTGTGTGAGTAACCTTTTATGCGCCTCTATGGGCAGTGGAAAGGATATACAATGACAAGTTTCTGGTTTTAAAAACCAAAATATGAAAGTATCAACAGAAAACTAGAAATATTTACATTTTGTTGGGAGTTTTGTAATAAGACCATGATCTTGTTGTGAGAGTGTTGTGTTACTGTGCAAAACACAAATAAGCAAAGAAAAAAATACAAAACTTGGAAAAAATATAATTTGTGAACAATTTGCTGTTTTATAGATTTTCATGTAAATTATTTGAGTATTATTTTGTTTTTGTTTCGTTGTAAACTGTTGCAAAGGTTTTAAATATTTGTGATCAAGCCTGTACGGTGATAATGTAATATTGGTAACTTGCTGAGTTTTGTAATAATGTTTATGGAGTAAATATACAAATTAAAATAAGATTTTGAATGCTGCTTTCTGAAGAGAGTTGGGTTGTGTTTTTTGCCGCCCACCTTTTGCTGTAGCTGGCAACTATAGCAAAATCAGCAAACATCAAAGACCCACATTTTTAACTTCCTAACAAAAATATTCAGTCGAAAATAATAATTACAAGAGATTAATGACAACGTTTTAGAGAAAACACTGAACTTTACCAAGAACTTCTTCAAAAAGTCAGGAGTGATGTTACATACTAGCAAAAAAAATAATTCTACGACCCATCCATTTGTCCGTCTTTGCAGTACTTCTACAATAATAGCAATAGGCAAGAATTGAATCTTTATATCAATGTCTATTCTTACCACAAAATGTGAAAGCTTAATACAAACCTTCTTACTCCAATTAGGCTGTCCTTATTTGTTATATGGGAAGATTCTTGGACGAAAGGCATTTTAATTTCTGCACAAGTCTGGCTCTGGCTCATGTTATTTTAATGTCATATCTAATTAGCACACAGGGTCAGGCATCGCTAGAGTGACTGCTCATCCATAACTCTGAGCTGTGCTGCTGTGGTCTGCACTGCAACTCATTCTGGCATGCTTAATTGGAGCTGGAGATACTGTCTCACACCATAAACAGATCCTGTGATGTATGCCTCCAAAATTGTCAGGTGGAATTAGCATTGTGTTTGTTCTTTAGTCACCTGTAGCAGATAAGGGAGCAAGCAAATTATAAGACAGAATGCCTGATGCAACGGATCAGGTACACCTGTAGTTATTAAATGAGCTCCTGCTTGTTCTGTCGGTGTGTGTTTGCTGTAAAGACAACCATATACTCTCTCATTAGCACAGTTGTTTGCCATAATGGCCACTGTTTGTGCATTTGTTATTTTCTATCACAACTGACAGAACAATTTGGTAACATTTTGAAAGAATCAGCATTTCTTTTTCTGCATATTGTTGTAATACAGGCTTGTGCCTTTTGAGTTGGATCACAAGAAACACGGACAACGCAATTACAAACACAAACCTTTGTTTTTCAGGCACATTCATTCTGAAGGAGGCCTCTTAAAACACAGTCTTTAAAGACTAATCTGATGTGTTGAATTAGGTAAAAAAGACTCTAATTGTAGGTAGACTAAATCCTTTACGTGTGTGAACAATAGCTTGAAACCATTGCCAAGGTTTTCCACAACTACCCAAAGGCCCACTTTAATGATATTTGGTTAGTTCATGGTATTCAGAAATAAATAAATAAATAAAAGGGCAACAATACTATTTTCCCAGCCATGTGCCTGTTAAAGCTAGCTGTGGTAAGTACAAGTCCATGTAAGTATGCCACCTACTGCCTGAAGGTCACCACTGTCATCTCTGGCATACTGCTGTAACAGTATGGTCCCACCTCCTGCCACACTGAAGTCCAGAGTCTCCAAGAAATTCAGCGTTCTTTAACCTTTTTTAAACGATACATTTAAGGAAAGTACCATCCATTCAATTACTGTCAGTTCAAATCCTTATTTTTATTTCATAACATGAATGTGTTGTCAGGACATAGTGTGCCAACACTTGTATTTAATTTAAAATATTATAAGGAACAAAAATTGTAAGTGTTTTTACACTAGATTAACAGTAATAACTATTATCTATTACATATGTAAGAAGTGAACGTGGCCTCTTGAGCTCAAAAGTTCAGCTGAAGTGTAAGTGCAGGGACAACAGTCAGTTGTCAATCTCTCCAGACACTGACTTAAATTAGAATGCAACAAAATCCCTTTACACAAATATATGATCTTGTGTTGCAATTGTTAGACATTTTTTCTGAAATCTGAATTAAATACAGATTCAAGTTCTATTAAGTAATGGCTGTTGATTGGCCTTTGTTATTTTGTAAAATATATAGTTGGAGGTGTTCTCTTTAGACTTGGCATGATCCAAATGTCCCAAAAAATGTTAGGAGTACTTGTAAAACATGTAACTATGCTTTGTTCATCAATCTTTTTAAAACTTTTGAATTGTAAAATTGCTCACCTTCTGACAATGTGTGTATGCAGGACAACTGAGCAGGATGAGCCTTTCTGTCTGTTGGTCTTGAGAAGTTCAGTACTCACCGATGGCTAGAAAAGAAGTGGCATTAAGTGGACATTTGAGAAACTTTCACAAGCCATTCTGTAAACACTCTATGTTACATATTGTGTGTATTTGTGCCATGCACAAAACCATTGGTTATATAGCACTTACTTAATGACTTACCAAATCAACAATGCTGGACATAGGATTTTAGCTTTTTAGCTTTTGAATGTCAAGACACTATTAGACATTCCGTCCTAATGTTGATTACTTTTAGAACAATGCCTTCCTTAATGTCAGAATAAAAACTATTTTTATAAAACCTCCCCCATCAACAGCTGGATTGGAGAAATGCTCTCCATGCTGCAACTAGAAAAACAATGATACAACCAAGCCAACCGTCCTGAAAAATAGAATGCTATTTGGTCACCTTTCATCGAATATGTAAAAAACCTGAGTCCATCATGAAACTCTTTTTGTTTTTGGTAATGTAATTCTTCATGTTTCATTGTCATGTCTATGAATGTAAAGGAGAATTTGTTATTTTATGTATTAATTAAATTTTTGTTTACAATGTTTATTATGTAAGTGTTTGCTTGTTAGTCCACTGATTTTTTTTTTTATACTAGCAATGATTATTTCTGCATTTACTTTTATTTTTATTATCATTTTATTTTTGTGTAGTTTATTCATTAATTTTTTTCATTCTTGTCACTCTTGTCTCTTGTTTGTAAAATGAAAAACTACAAAAAAACCATTTAAAAAAAAAAAAAAATTATAGACACATAGACTTGATTTGTCAAATTGGGATTAAATGTTCCAATGGCAATAATATAATATTTTATTAACTTTTCCTTATGTGTCACTTTGCTAAGTCTTGTAGCATCATACACTTGATGCAGCCTGAGTACCTGCATAACTATGAACATTGAGGTGTATGACCAAACTTAAAGAATTAACATAATTAACAGGGCATACTTGTGTTCATAATTATCTTCATTCTGTTACCCCAGTTCTCCAGAGGGTAACAGTTTCTTTTTAAATTATTAGTAAAGGTGTTCATATACAGGTAGTAGAAGACAATAACACATAAATCAAGTGAAGACAGATTAAATAATATAAACATATATAAACTGAATACAGGACAACAATATACAAAGTAAATCAATCAATCAATCAATCAATCAATCAATCAATCAATCAATCAATCAATCAATCAATCAATCAATCAATCAATCAATCAATCAGTCTTTGTTGATAAAGCGCTTTGTTATACAATGACATTGTAACACAAAGTGCTCTACATATCTTCAAAATAGAATAAATTAAGAAAAAGATCCCACCCCCAGCCCCGACCCCAAACCAACACCATAATCCTAATGTTAAGAACACAATATGCAACAATAGTAATAAAAACAATAAAAATAAAATAAATAAATAAAATAAAAAAGAAGTTGCTGAACGAACTGAGGAAATGCTCTCATGATATCTTAATGAGGAAACACTGGAGGTAAAATAAGATGTTATAACTCAAAACAGGAAATTAAAATCACCAAAATAAAATACATTTCTAAGATAATAAAAGACTAAAATATTAAACCATTAAAATAACTTAAGATGCTAGACTTAAAATAAATAAATAAGTACATAAATAAATAAAGTAGAATAAAAGTGACTAAATTTGAAATAGATAATAAATAAATAAATACATAAATAAATAAATAAATAAATAAATAAATAAATAAATAAATAAATAGAACTATTAAGAATAAAAATGAAACTTAGTTAAAAGCAAGACTCAAAAGGTAGGTCTTGAGTTTGACTTTAAAAATATTTATGCTCTGGGCATACCCGCATGATAACAACAATTACATATATATAGAGTAAATACACTCATGAAAACAAAAAACGAAACGTATACAGAAATATGTAAATAATTGTTTACCTAGGAGTCTCAGGGAAAAAGGTGTTATAATAGTCCATGAATTTAATGCATTTTAATCATTGACTAAAAGAAATGATTTAATAAGGGACTTGAATTCCAGAAGTGAAATTGAAAACTTTGGGGCTGACTTTTAGAATTTCTGTTTGTGAATGAAAAACTTTGAATATAGTATAATGAAGTTAATGATGTATTCAAGAGCAGTATCTTCCTTGTTATCATACTAACAAACAACGTCTTTGAGTTTTAGAGAATAAACATAATTAGCAGCCGAGAAAAATTTGATTCAATGTCTGTCCAGAATCTTTTGGATAGTTTACATTAAAAAAAAAAAGGTGAGAAATTGTTTTTGTGTTGTTTTTACAAAAGTTGCACTAATTCTCAATATCTTAAAACTTAGCAATGAGGTTGTTAACAGGGTACATTTTATGTAGTATTTTGAAGCGTGCCTCCTTGGCTTTGTTTCTGATACAGTATCTATAAGGTAAAAGCCAGGCCCTCCTACAGTTTATGTTCCCAATCTTAGATCTCCAGAAAAATGTTCCTCTTGGAACCAATTTCAAGATTCAAGATTCAAGATTCAAGAAAGCTTTATTGCCAAGTGAGCTCGCACACACAAGGAATTTGACGTGGTGAATGGAACACTGGTACTTAACAACAAGACAGAAGGACACAACAAGACAGTAAGGACAATAAATATCAAACTAAACACAAATCCAAAAATTCTAAATAAAAATAGAATTACTCAGTACAAAGAAAGGTATGGAAATAATTGTAAAGACATGAAATAAGTTAACTTAGCCTAAGCCAGAGTGCACATTTAGTAGATGAAAATGATAATAAAATATGTTATGGAATAAATTACAATATAGTACATGATTATTGAGGTTTTGCCAGTGGTGGACAGTAACAAAGTATATTTACTTGAGTATAGTGATTAAGTAAATTTTTTTAGTATCTGCACTTTACTTGAGTATTATTTTTTGGGGATACTTATTACTTTTAGTCCACTACATTCAGAAGACAATAATTGTACTTTTTACTCCACTACATTTCTATCAGTGCTCTAGTTACTCACTATATGTCCTTCTCTTTTCTGAAATCTGATCCCTAAGACAGTAAAATGTGTTTGTGTAGTTCTGTTTGTCTCAGTGGTTTAGTCATACCTGTATATCATGCGTCTCCACGGTTGAATGTGGAGCAAACACAGAGCAACTTTCACTCAGATCAGGCAGTTCATGTAGAGGTGGTAATGATGGTTATAATTCTCCACCTGAACACCAATGTCCATATCTTCAGCGCGTGTTAGAGGTTTTTGAAATGAAGAATGATACGTATCATTTGAAATGTTCTCCCTGTTTCCCACTCTGCTCAAACATTCACAGTCCAACCTGAGAAAGTGTGTTGAGCTACATAACATTTGTTTCATTCCAGATGAATATTTCAAACTAAGTTTTCTGTGCTTGGAGTAACTTAGTGTCTGTTTTTATTCCATGGTATAGTTATTAGAGATTTCAAGTAATGGTTTCTAATAAACATAATGTAACAGAATATACTCATATGTATTCTTGAATGCACTCATATATAATATTTGACCAGGAGTATCTATACTTTCACTTAAGTAATGAAGCGGAGTACTTTGTCCACCACTGTCTATAAGGTAAAAGCCAGGCCCTCCTCCAGTTTATGTTCTCAAGCTTAGATCTCCAGAAAAATGTTCCTCCTTTATTGTTCCTTTGAAATATCTGTCGAACATGCTGATTGTTACATTTTTGATCTGACAGATACTATTTAGCTACTACTGTCTGTTACCTCTAGAAGGTAACAGTACTTACACTTACAGCCGCTTGGTGACGCTACAGCTGAACAGAGCAACACAAAAACAAACATCCTTCCCCGGCTCTTCTGGGACAAACAAAGAGGTTTCAGTGCCCTGGGTTTAGTCTGTCAGGCAGCCCCACGTAGCTCCGCCTCTTTCTCCACAATGGGCATTCTCGTAGCTGAGACGGTTTAGCTTGCTTTATCGCAGGGTCCGTGTCTACCTGGGAGGTAACACTCAGGGACAAATGTCGTCTTAGCTCAGTTTCCGGAAGATCATTGTAGCCTTCCTAAAAGAAAGAAAATGGAATCCTGAAATCGCACTCAGCTTAACAGTCAAGCGCTTTTCAGAGAATCTTAGAGGAACATTTGGGTTGGTGGATTAAATTGTTTCTAACATCATCGAACAGGTAACACAACACGCGTTTGGTGACAGACTGTTTTTCTTTCTTATTGGCATTATTTTCACGAGCTAGCTAATTTTAGCTTGTTAGCTTTGGTAATTTACTGTGAACGTCACTGGTTAGCTTGAGGAGATGCTAACTGTGTTGTCTGTGTGTTTTTTTAATCGAAACTCTCGTTTGTAATGATTGTCCTGTGACAGCAAACGGGAGACATGTCGAATGTAGACCATGTTTCCTGGTGTCACTTGTTTCTTGGCTAAATAAGTAATTACGTAAGCTAATTTCACTGGAGACTCTTTCTGAGAAGTTACTTTGCTGTGTTAGCTTTATACAGGATGTGAGCCACTCGGCTACTTAACATGGAATCTAGCTCACCGTCACCGGGGTTGTTTTGAAATCGCAGTGGCTCATTATGAGTGAATGTTACATATGGTGTTGTACTCTGTCGTCCATCACCTTTATGGACGGTCTCACTCAATGTCAGACTTCTAAATTAGCCTCAACTGGTTGTAGTTGTCACAGTTAGCCACCGAGCACAGTGCTACAAGCTAGCTAGCGTAAGCTTAGCCAGGTGATGCCATTTTGTTTTTATCTCGACTTTGTACAACATATTGTGTTCCTTTACGGCGTAGAACTTCAGTGCATCGGCATTATTTCCGAAGCTTTACCAACTAAATTGTCAGATTTTAAAATATTTTAAGTAATATGGTGTTATGGTAAACACAATGGCTCAGCTGGGTATGATCACAGTAACATAGCATGTCAAATCAAGCTAACATGAGCTACAGGGTCGATGGGCAAGTGACAAGTGTGTCGCATTGAGGTACTGAATTTCTCTTGTTGTTATTAATTCTCTGAAACGACTACTAATGCTGACAGAGTGGATATTTCTTGGCTGTTGTTGAATTAGGAGTTTTCATTTTGCTTCTGTAAGTGGGTCTCGGTCCTCGAAGTTAGCCCCAGTAACGTCACCTTGACTCATCTGGAGTCAGAGTTTATCAGTCAGTCTTTTATTACATCTGATGTTTTTCCCCTTTTAATCCAGTAGCTGGATCTTGCAGAGGATTGGAGAAGATCCCTCGACCCTCCTTCCCTTCTGAATCAATGGAGGGGTCTGACAGTTTAGATCAGAGTGGCAGTGACCAGCCGGAGTCACCACTCAGAAGACAACAGGACCGCCTGAGCAGGGAGGAGGCCTTCTATCAGTTTGTCAACAATCTCAGTGAGGAGGACTATCGTCTCATGAGAGACAACAATCTTTTGGGAACCCCAGGTAAAAAACCTTTAATCCCATTACACCAGTCTGTAGTCTTGTGACAGGAGTCTATGATTGTGGCGATACTTACAGTCAAACAACTCAATGAATAGTTTTATTACCAAATGTGAACTGGTTCAATTACAACAAACAAGTCACAGTGCACAAGTGAATTACATCTCTTACTTTCATGTTTAAAACATTTGGCTGACTCTGGTTCAAAATTGTGCCTATATTGCTGTAGGAAAACCTAAAAGAAAACCAAATAATAAGATTAATACTCTTTGGCTGACTCATAAATATTTTGATACACAGTATTGTATGTGCTTCCTCAAATTAAAGCTGCTGTTGGTAGTCACAGAGTAAACATCTGTTCAAAAAGAGGGACTTCGAATGTCAACACTATCCTTCCAAACCAGATTTCCTCTTAGCCCCCCAACACAGATTGGCGTATGCAGCCATTATAGTGCCGGACTCATAACCAATCGGAGGACATAGTAGGGGCCACCCCTTAACCAATCAGGACAGAGGATTGGAGATTAGCAATGACTGGTCCGTCATTACGGGAACGAGGGGAATAATAACATTGCTTGATACAAAGGCATTGGAAAACGCAGAGATTTTGCAATAGTCTCAAATTACTCCACTTACCAATGAGTACCGATGGTATTATGACCTTTTCTCCAAACCCAGCAGAAAAAAAGTAATGTTTTTTACACCATTCCTACCAACAGCAGCTTTAAAACTTACCCAGTGAGGCTATTAAGGCTACACTGCCTCTAGAATAAAGCAGTGATTCAGAGCGAAGGCCGATACAGCTGGAAAATTCAACATACCGAGGTATGTTTTGGTTATGGCTTCACTAACCCTGATGGAGGAGATCATGCGTTGAAGAGGTCCCTCAAAGCGAGTTATCAACCTGATGAGCCAACCCTGAGTTACCATGAGCATGTTCAGGGGCAGTGTAAGCAACATTTGACCAATCACAGACAAGAACAGGTCTGCCTTCAGCAGATCGCCATATTTTATAAATTCACTTCAAAGTAATGTATCAGCAAAATGTGAATTTAAACACACAATTCAAACTAAAATCATCACCACTATGTTTGCTTATTGAAGAAGAATTGGCAGATAGGTAAAAAAAAAGAAAAACAAAGGCAAGAGAGAATGTTTTTTTTACTTAAATCTATTCTTGTGGTTTGTATGAAAGTTTTAAACGTTTGAACTGCGCCCCCAAAGGTTTCACACAGGACTAGTATATCCCCTTGTGGTCAGCTCACTGAGCTTCACAACCAAGCAACTTGATAGATCAGTAGGCTGCATGTTTTACAAACTGGCCTCCCGAACATAACCTGCTAAGGATTCGGTTAGGTGTTCAGCCCAAGTTATCATGAAGGTCAACCTCGAAAGAAGTAAACCAGGTTCGTAGTATTGAAAACCCTGTGTCAACCCTGAAGTTACCTTGATAACAACAAATCCTGCTTCGTAGTATACCCCTCAGGCCTGTCTAGTTCAGAAATGTGGACATGCTCCTTTACCTAATTTAAGTATTGCGTACAATTAATTATTTGGTTTTGAAGGAACCATCCTCCATCCCAGTATCTTCTGCTTGTTATAGGGTTTCATATTTTATCAAAGAATGTTCAGCTCAGATGCAGCTAGTTTGGGATTTCTCACAATGCACAAAATGTAACAGACTATGAACTAATGAAGACGCCCCATCCGTTTCTGTCCCAGGACAGTGGGAGAAGGAATGTAAGTTTGGAGCATCCTTTAGTGGAGCATCCTGCAGGGAGAGGGCATTGAATGGACAGTTGGATGCCCTGGTAAGTCTGGAGGTTTTCCGTATTGTCCTGTTGCTGTGTTCAAAGAAAACCAAACAGCTCTGTGCACCAATACAGTACAAAACTTGACTACAGTTCTCTAGTGACATGTTCATCAAAAAAAATCTCCCTTTTCTCTTCTCACGCAAGTGTTTTGTTTTGCAATGTCTGTTTCAGGCGAGGCAACGGAAGATGAGCTGATCAGTAGACTTCAGCAGATAAAAGATGGTCCAGAGAGGCAGGAGGCCCCCCCCACCACTGAAAGTGGAGAGGATCCAGTTGGTAAGTTGTTTATTTATTATTTTAATTCAGATTTTCTGCCAATTTCAGATATGTTTTGTCACTTGTTAACCATGCTGATTTTCAGAACCACCAGAAGACTCTGAGGATCCTGCCAGTGGGGATAGCCTCTTGGACTTGCTGAACACTGTGAGACGAACAGGCAACACAACTAGAACTGGGCATCGTGGAAACCAGTCATGGCGGGCTGTAAGCCAAACCAACCCAAACAGCGGCGATTTCCGCTTCAGCCTGGAGATAAGTGTGAACCGCAACCTGGCTGAACAGCAGGCAGCTGCTGAAGGGGAGCAGCAGCCTCCTGAGGAGTCTCCGGAAGAGCCCCCAGCGGGCTCCCAGGAGGAGTCACCAGAAGTGTCACAAGCAGAGTCACCAGTAGCTGAAGAAGTGTTGGCAACTCCTGAACCTGAGGTCCCCATGGAGACAGAAGTGGTGGAAGAACCAGTTGTAGAGGAGTTGGCTGTCGTTGTGGAACCAGAGCCTGAACTAGAAGAGTTTATTTCACAAGAGGTTTTAGAGCCACCCAGCCCACCTGCTGCAGCTTCCCTGCCAGTACAACCCCCACTTCCTCCTTCTCCACGCAGAGGGCAAAGGAGACCCCGCAGCCGCAGTCCAGAGCCACGCAGGACTAGGGCCCGCACAGCCAGGAGCCGTTCCCCTCTCAATTTGGATCAGATGGATGGTCTCTCTAACCCTCGTAATGCTCATAGCTTTCAAGGCCCCAACTCCTCCCCCAATGACCCCCCCGTCCCCCAAGTGGAGGGCAGTTCTCGGACTCGACAACATGTCCTCTCCAGGCAAAGCAATGTAGAAAGTGAAGTTCAGCCATCTAGGGCTAGCCCAGAAACAGTTCCAGAGACTCAAAATGTCCCACCTCAGGAAGGAGAGGCTGCTGCGGGGGAAGGAAGCGCTGCAGGGCGCCGTCCCCCTACTATTATGCTTGATCTCCAGGTGCGTCGTGTGCGTCCAGGCGAGTATCGCCAGAGAGACAGCATTGCCAGTCGTACCCGCTCACGCTCCCAGAACTCTAATAACACATTTCTTTATGAAAGTGAACGTGGCGGATTTCGAAGGACTTTCTCACGCTCTGAGCGCGCTGGTGTACGGACCTATGTCAGCACAATACGCATCCCTATTCGAAGAATCTCTGATGCAGGTTTAGGAGAGGCAACCTCAATGGCTCTCCAGTCTATGATAAGGCAGATTATGACTGGTTTCGGCGAACTCGGGTACCTAATGGATTCCGATTCTGATTCTTCAGATTCGAACCGAGGAGTCAACACAACCGCTGATCTGGCGGAAGCTCTCAACAACCCAGATACTGCTCCTGCTGCCCCCCCTGCTGCTGCTGCTGATGTTGATGAGCCCCCAGTGGCTGCTGGAGTTAGAGCAAGGACAGCTGAGACTGAAATGGATGAGAGTCTTGCCAGTGGTCCACCTGCCCCTGGTGGCAGGGCTCGACCTAGACCACCTATTAGTCTAGAAGAGCCCAGCTCATTGCCCTTCCTGCGGCTCGCCCACTTCTTCCTCTTAAATGATGATGATGAGGACCAGCCCCAAGGGCTGACCAAAGAGCAGATTGACAACCTCTCCATGCGCAACTTTGGTGAGAGTGATGCTTTGAAAACTTGCAGTGTATGCATAACAGAGTATGCAGAAGGAAACAAGCTTCGTAAGCTTCCTTGTTCTCATGAGTACCATGTGCACTGCATCGATCGCTGGCTGTCTGAAAACTCCACCTGCCCAATCTGTCGCAGGGCTGTCCTGGTATCAGCCAACCGAGAGAGTGTGGTGTAGCTCACAAAAGACTGCAGGCCTTTTGTCACAACCAATGTAATTTAGTATCCTAAGTCTATAAAGAGGATTTTAGATAAATGTGTTTCCACTATTCACTCTTCATACCATTTGTGAGTTTGATTTTAACGAAGTCACAGGTTTGATTTCGGGTTTTCCATACAGTTATTTAAGGACATTATCAATCTCCAGGAAGACATTTATTGTTGCAGTATAAAGTAAGGCACAAGCAGTGCATGTTGATGGAATCAACCTGTAGTGACCAAGCTGTTATTGCATTGTGTAAAGACTTCCTCGGTTTAAAAATGCTGCACACCTCCAGGTAGTTCAGGCACAATTGCTCTCTGGTATTGGCTCCCTAAATGGTGCCTTATTTACCAGAAGGTGGTTTTGGTAAAGTTCTTAGTTACACCAGTTTAAAGTATTAGCTGTAAATAAGCTTGTAAAAAATAATTTTGATTCATACTTTGTATCAGTAATTTGGTTATGGATTGTAAATTATGTCACATGAAGGTCAGGGTGGTGTTGATGGAAATAACTATCAGAGCATCCCTAAATTTGGTGTCTGAACAATTCTTTCATAATGTCTTGACTGCGATGTCCAAAGGACGTAGAACATCAGTAGGCTCAGCATTTACATTGTCATCAAAATGAACTGCTATGTAGGTGTGGCAGATACCATGAGCACTGAATTGTTTTCAAAAATAAAATGTACAAAGGTGTAATGGAAAGATAAAGTCCACTTTATTTTTACTTTTGCAAAATGCAAGTTTATATTAGAATACTCTAACAGCTCTTTTCTTGTTAAATTAAAAATGATTTAGTATTAAGGCCAGAAATTAGGGATGTCTCTTTAATGGTAGTAGATATTTGGTTGATAACAAGTTCTTGGCATGTGAATTTTTCCCACCTGTAAAATACTCTACTAACAGGCATGAATTCAGACATTTGAAAATAGTTGCTGGCCCTTCTTCCACTCATAAAAGAACATTTACTTTTTCCATGTACAACAATGAGCTCACAATCATTTCTGTTTCATCAATTAGCTACTACTCCTTTTTTCAGGTACACATTGATTCCCTCATCTTACTAACTGATCAATTAAGTTCTCTAAGCTGGCGAGGCATATAGTGAAATGATCCTTTGTGACCTAGAATGAAATGTGGACTTGCTCTTCGAGATTTCTCTTCTTGCTGCTTCATCTAAATGGACAAGTTACAACTTAACTAATCAAACCAGAGTTCCAGGTATCCGGTGTACCAAAATTCACACCATCCTCCTGTCATTGAACAGCTTCAGCAGGAAGTCAAGAAATTTGTCTTTTATATCCTCCCTCTGCCTCATGAGCAGATGCTCCATATCAGTGTGCAATACATGCTAGGTTAAAGTAGGGAAAATATAAACCATGATATTAATGTTTGCTATTGTTAAAGCTGTTGTTAAAGGCTAAAATCTTAAATGAAGACTTATTACCTTTTTAAATGTGTTTAAGTTCATTTTAATTAGAAGTTCTGTAGGTTTTAATAGCACTGTTGATGAACAGAAACACTGGCTTATGGAAGAAAGGGCAACACTTCAGTGCCACCCTGTCATGTTTCTTGTTTCACTGTTTGATGTTTTTGCCAGATATTACCTCCCTTGAGATAAGCGTTGGAAATAACAATTTGAATGCAAGATGTTGTCATTGTTGAATACCATAATAAACATGTAAATGAAATGTATGATCCCTTTAAGGCCATGCTTTAGTTTTGGCCTTCCTCTATGACCCACCCATTGCGGTATGTAACTGGGTGTCAAATGAAACTAACCGCTCAATTAAAAAAGTTGTTATGCTTGGAAATGAATTGCAGGTATGTATTCTGTACAGTCACTTTGCTGTTATGTATTTTTAATCTCAACCTAGGTGCACACACAACTAATGATTCTATCTTGTTCATTAAATAGTGTGCATATGGTTTTGTCCCTTTGATTTGACTGCCAATTTACTTTTATTTATTTTTTTACTTCATATGACTATCACATTTTTTAAATATATCACAAAGTCTTCTAAGATTGAATATTACTATGGTATTGAATGATGACCACGATGATGATGGCGGTAAGTGCAAATGTGGTTTTCCTTAAAATCAGTGATGTCAGCATAATTGATCACTCTCTCTTGGCCTTGACAACACATTGTGTTCACACATTTATGATGCAAGTTCAAGGACTAGCACCCCTGGTGGTAGAAAAGAAAGCACCCAGTTATTCAATAAGAGGATATATTTAATAAGCTCATATTCAGAGCCACAGTACACAATATCAGGAACAATACTTCTCAATAATCTTACGGTTAATGAACCTCGAAGTAGAATTAATTGAATATAATATTTGGGAACTTCAGGTGCTTTGCCTGTATAAATAAAACAGCTGGGTCCACGTACAAGTAACAAACAAGGAAGTGCCGACCGGGGACAGACCGGACCATAGGACAGACCACGGCAAGGATGGCGCTTCGGGCAGTCGGGAATCGTTTGTGGCACATTAACAGGAGCTGTCTCAAGGTACATCTGTGTGAACTTGTTAATTTAGCTTCAGTTTCTTCTCAGTTTACACACTTCCGACTGGACTTGCTCTGTGAAATAGTTAATCCTTACATAGTGAGAAATTGTCTGTGACTGAAACACACAAAAAGTTCCTTTTTTATTAGATTGTACAGTACATACTCAGAGTAGTAAACGTAAGCCAACTCTGGTTTTAATAAAAGTACAGTTTCGAGACTTAAAATAGCAAAGGTTGCATGATGCAGTACTTGGCACTCACCACTCAGTGGCTCCATTGGCACGAAATAAAAATGTACCATTTCATTTACAATAATAAGATAAGATATACTTTATTGGTCTCCCCTTTGGGAAAATTCTTTTGTTACAGCAGCTTACAACACGGGACAGGGGAATACAACAATGTAATAACATAGTTAAAAATATCATAACTATAATAATAATAATGATAAAGGTAAAATAGAATAGAATAAAATAAAATAAATTTGATTAAAGATATGGCAACTATTAAAGATGTATACACACTATGTACACTTCTATCTGATAAATGGATAATAAGGTAAGTTAATGCACGGATACAATTGCATTTAAAAAATATTTTAACAAACATACACAGTATGAAGAACAGTGCGAATCAAATGGATACAATAGTTATTTGTGAATGTGCCAAGTCACATAGTATTCACAAGCCCTCATTTACAATGACGTCGAGCATATAAAAGAAACATTAAAATGCATGACAAGCAAATAAAAGATAAAACCTTAAAATAATGATGATCAATTAAAAACATACAACAATTAAAAAGTAATGTTAAAACTATTGAAAAGTAATGTAAACACAAAGTCAGTTGAAACAGGTGCAATCAGAGGTTATGATTTAAAATGACTAAAAGACAAATGCATTCATTTTTAAAGTGCTTTGAATGGAGTTTCAAGCAGATGGTGAAAAAAAGCCAAAGGTAGATTTTCCCAGCTCTGAATTAACTCTGGGAACCTGGAGAATGATCAAATTGTAGATCTGGTGTGTTTTGCTCCAGAGGGCCAAACTAGCATCAAAGAGAAATATGACGGTAGCATCCCAACACACGGTTTATAAATTAACAGGTATGAATGTAAACCACGCCTTTCAGTCAGAAAAGACCATCCCACCATTTTGTACAGTATGCAGTGATGTGTATTGTAATGATCACCTGTAATAAATCTCAATTAATTCTTTTTCGTTTTTAACATATTTGAAATACATTGTGACAGTCTTACAATCAATTGTATATTACTCAACAAATATCCCGTCATTTGGGACCAGGATTTTAATACTTGTTATTGTCTGCAGAACCAGAGACTGCAGTTTCAGGACCGCAATTCTGGGACCACATATCCGGGGTCCCTCGTGCTGTTGCAACACTTATGGTTAGCATTATAGCAAGGGTATGGGTTATGGTTAGACACCTAAAAGGGTTACATTATACACAAGAAAAACATGGTTAGATACTAAAAATACAATCCTTGGCCACCACTTTGTGCTGTCTCCTTAACATCAAGGTACTTGAATCTGCAGCCTCCGGGTCTGCAGACACATGCCATTATGAGAGGGGGTCACAGTTCTTTTTTAATTGAATGTAATTTTGTTTCTTGTTTTTTGCAGACTGTTTCCATCCAAACACTGGTCGCTGACAGGTTCAAAAGCACCTGTCCAGTTGAAGTGAGTCATCTGGATCATCTGGTTCTAACGGTGAAAAGTATGCAAGACACTGTCAACTTTTACACCTCAGTCCTTGGCATGGAGGTCATCACTTTCAAGGTATGCACAATGCTTTGTACATCATCATTTGTGTTGGTGAGCATAAATTATTTTCAAAGGGCTCAGAAGAAGTTTAATATTAATGACAGAAACCATCCACTAGATGGCAGGCTCTCATTAAAATAAATGCTCCCCTTTCCAGTAAGTCAGGTGTCAGGAACCTGGAGCTTTCACACTTTCTCTCTTTGCATTTGAAGGGAAACCGTAAGGCTCTGGGTTTTGGGCAGCAGAAGTTTAACCTTCATCAGCTGGGTCAGGAGTTTGAACCCAAAGCCAAGTGTCCAACCTCTGGCTCTGCAGACCTGTGCCTTGTAATGAAAACACCTCTGGCTACAGTAGCGGCTCATCTGAAGGTCTCTTTCCTGTTCTACACCCCGTCTTGAATGCTAATGCAAATCTTAATTTTGTAAAGTGGTTCTACAGAAGTGGGTGTTGTATGTCACATTTTGTTTCCACCAAAAATGCTACGTGTATTTTATTGTCCTAATTTTTGTCTGGTCTCATCTGCAGGTCTGTGGAGTCAAGATAGAGGAGGGTCCAGTGGAAAGGACTGGTGCTGTGGGGACCATCACCTCCCTTTATTTTAGAGACCCAGACCATAATCTCATTGAAGTGTCAAACTATAACCAGTCTGCATCAGAGGGAACTTCTTAAGACACCTTCGGCTTTGTTTGTGATTTCACATAAATGGCCACAAAAGCTCTTTTTAGCTTGTCCTACTCTGCATGATTACACTATAAAAACATGTTTAGAGTAAATGTGCTGTAACCACAGATGCAGAATTTTCAGCCTGGGACTGATAACATCAGTTGGCTGCACAGAAACTGTTCCTGTGCAGGTTTGCAGGTTTCTATTTTAATGATGTGGAGAAAAGGCTGTTGAAGCACACTCAGTTCTGGGTGGAAAGTGAAAAAGTATGCACCTAAAGTTGTTACGGTTGTTTACTGAATACACATGGGAAGAACTTTTCCTTTAATCAAAAAAAAGGTAGCACACAACAGTCATTATTTTTTCAATCAAAATAAAAGGTTGTTCCACCAAATACTCAATCTTTTTTGTGTGCGTATTTTTTACATAATGCAAATCACATTTGGGATTATATTCCTATATGAGCTTATGCCATTTTAATAGTCTTGTCACTGTGTTGCTTAAGCCTTTAGTGTTACAATGTTTGAGTTATAGGCAGCTTTTAACTTCATGTTGGAACAAATAGTTTTATTGTTTATAATTCAACTATTTAACCAAAGACGTTTAGACAATTGTTTTAAGGAGGTCAGATAAGACTTTTCATATGCTTTCCTTAAATAGATACATAGATACACTTACCAGCCTATTCATAAGGTACATTTCAAATATTCTGACGTGATTCAATAAAGCATCCTTGACATAAATTCTGCCTTAAAAAAGTATGATTATGTTCAGTCTTGACCGTCACTGTCAAAATGACATCCATGTAGCCATCCTTATACTGAGGTCTTAGTTTGTGGTCTGGCTGACCTGGAAGGCATCATAGTCAGAGTTGTTACAATTATTTATGTAGGCATTTTAAACATGAGAGCGGCAGAATATATGCAGATCCGTCAAAACCACCTGAAAAATGACGAACAGCAGATTTTTCGCTCTTCTGACAACGCTGATTGAATTGAAAAAAGTATGCTCAGTAAGAGGGAAGTTGTTCATGTAGCATATTTCAGCAACAAGACTATTCAAAGTTCATAATACAAGATATTGAAAGCATGATGAGACAGAGCAGAGAAAGTTTAGCTTAGCGATGAAATTGTATTCCCCATGTACAGAAGCTACAGTCCTCAAAGCAGGTGGTCTGGGCTCTATTCCAACCAGCGGCCCTATGCTGATTCTCCACTCTCCTCCCAGTTCCCAGCCATCCACTGTGAATAAAGACACAAAAGCCTTAAAATAAACTTTAAAGAAGTACTTAAAAGTAATTTTGAGTGTAGTATCAGTTTTCAGTATTGTATCGTGTATTGTATTGTCATTGTAATTTATGAAGGCTGGCAAATGTGTCCTTATGTGTCTGCTTTTCATGTTGATGATAAAGTAAAATAGATATTCCTGGAGGAGTTTAGCCTTTGTGCTCATTAGTTAAAAAGTTACAATTAGAACAGAATACAGTGATTGATCATGTCTTAGTGTAATATGCAAAAGAAGGCCTGTACAAACTTTATGTCTAAGCTACTGAATGTTTCCCATGACTGCCTAGACACATTATGTTGAGCACAACGAGCTACAAATATTTACAGTTTACACTATATTTGTTCTATCAGCATAGCCCATACATGAGGTCAATGACTACATGCTACCTGACAGAGAAGTTATTTCGGTAATAAAACTCCTGCGTTCAGCACAAAAGTCACACAGTTAATTGTTTTTCCAGAAATTAGATGCCTTTCTCTGTCCTCTATGAATTCACACCCACCCACCTTCAAAGCTTAGATATAGATGTGTTTGTCATGTATTCATATGGTAGCATAAAGATGACACCACTACATTGTGTCTCTGGCTGTAATCCATAACACCAGAGCTTACTGGAACTCTTAGACTACAACCTATATGGAAACGGATAAGAAAGCTATTGGAACTGAAAAATCCATCTACATCATAGTTGTATGGATGGAGGTCTTAAGTTACACTCCTATTGTGCTGTCCTGTTTGCTGTGTTTGGAGAGACTAAGAAAACTTTACACCTCTAATTCTTTCTTATTGTTATTGGTGCGTCTCCCAATACAAAAGTCTGCTTTTACATCATGGGGATATTTTTAGTGGCTTTTGTCTCTTGCCATATTTACCATGGGAATCTTTACTTACAGGAGACACCACAATGCAGGAACTCTTTAAAGAAAACTCTCTGACATCAGCAACATAGAGGTGATAAAAATGCAACACGTCTCCTTCTTAGAAATCTTATTTCCTTATTGGTAATGTTTTTCTCTCACCAGAGATATCGTTCAGATACACCTCTGTTATAAGAAGGATTCAGTTTTACAGTCCCCCTGTTAAGTTTTCGCAAGTCTTTCCTTATTACTTTATTCATGGGAATGTTAATTCCCACTCTGCACAGTAATTACACTTCCTCTTCATTTAAAGAGCATTGGTCATATTTGTCTATATCTTCCTGTATACTGTAGATACATCTTCTGTCAGTGATTTATTGCCTTGGTATTTGTTAGACTCTCTGTTTTGTTTAACCACTTCATGGCATGTGAAATGTCAACCACAGTAATAGCAATTCAATTCTGAATCATTTTAATTGGAAATTTCCACAGCTTAGTTTATTACTTATTGACTGTATAATAAGAAAACTTTGGACAAATTAACTGCTCCAATAACACGTTTTGGTCAAATAGTGCAGGTTCACTGTGTTCTCCTACACCTGCCTTTAGACTTTGTTCTTCCATTTTTCAAGACATACAGAAAACTGCTTGATAATAAATCAAATGGTACCCTCTATTAATCATTAGCTAATATTTGTTAGTAGATTAAACGGTCCTACTTCAGACTTAATAATACATTTTGGTTTCCCAGTGTCCCATGCCTGACCAAGCTGGCCCCACCACCCCGTGTTTCCTGAACAGTCATACTTTTTCCTCCTGTGCAGACTTCTTGTGAACTTAAGGACCACAGGCTGGACTCTTTTCCAAGCACTGCCCCATATACAAACATCACACTTCTTATTTCCTCCACTCCAAAGGTACACACTTGATAGGTAAAGCCTCTTTCTTGCATTAACATTTTGTATACTTGGCATTCACTATTTAGCTCTTCCTGCTCTGTAAATGTTCTACTCGTTTCAACTGAAGGACTCAAATGTTTGGTCTTCATGGAAACATTGGCTTTGTTTAAATCATTTACTGGAAGTGATTGACCCTCTTAACAAAATCAGTGCTGCACTTTGTGACTTTATGAATCACTCCACAAAATACTTTTCTGGGAAATACTGCAGATTTTTCTTCTCTACAGTTTATGTTGCTGCCATTTTTCAGGCGTGCTAAGCACAATAAATAATATATTATAGTAGTGTTGAATACAACAAAAGAAGAAATGTGTTTTCTTGAGCAGTTTTATTAACAAAAAGAGCAGATGACATGCTACATATGCATTACATTTTAAAATGTCATCATTTTTATATTCAGAAGCAAAAATGTTACAATAGTTAAAATGCACATTTAATCAACCCCTATTCTGAAGAGAAAAACAGTATCAAGTAGATCATTTTGCAAACAGTTACTATTTATCTACAGTTCATATTTAAGTATTTACCAACCCTTCTTCATTCTTAACAAGATCAGCGCTGCACTTTGTGACTTTATGAATCACTCCACAAAATATATTTTCTTCTGGGAAATACTGCAGTTTTTTTTTCTCTACAGTTTATGTTGCTGCCATTTTTCAGGCGTGCTAAGCACAAGAAATAATCTATTATAGTAGTGTTGAATACAACAAAAGAAGAAATGTGTTTTTGAGCAGTTTTATAAAAAAAAGTGACGGACAGAAATGCTACATATGCATTACATTTTAAAATGTCATCACTTTTATATTCAGAAGCAAAAATGTTACAATAGTTAAAATGCACATTTAATCAACCCCTATTCTGAAGAGAAAAACAGTATCAAGTAGATCATTTTGCAAACAGTTACTATTTATCTACAGTTCATATTGAATTATTTACCAACCCTTCTTCATTTCCCTTTGTAGTGTAACTAGTTGTCATTTTACAATTTATATTATTAGTTTAATAAAGAACCATAATATACAACAATTTAGCAAAATTAAGATTGGGTAAACAATTTCTAAATTTGTTCATAAGTTATTTGTCATTATTGATAAAAGACAGCAATAAAACACATCTGGTCAATTTAGTGGCCTTTAGTAGCTTTAAATGTAACACCCTAGCAAAGTGCAATATGCAAGCTTTTTATGTTCACGTGTCCTTTACATTTATGTGAAAAAGTGCATTGTGTTGAGCGACCATGTTTTAATAATAATTATATTATAAAAATTCAGTTTTGCTGTTTCTGTGTGTTTCTGTGAGAGTTCATTGCAGCTGTGAGAGAAGGGCCCTGCAGTCCTCGAGTCTGTCCAGCTCCTCCACCACATCAATCAGCCCCTCCACCTTCTCTGAGGGAAGCACGGTGCCTGCGTTGTTTCTGAACTTCTTCTTCAGGCTCTCATTGGTCAGCGGGTTGCGCCAGTGTCCATAGAAGGTGTCACAGCGTCCCTTCAGGATGTCTCCACTGACAAGTGTCACTTGGACTTCCCCATACATGAGGTTGAAGTTAGCTGGGTTGTCTTGAGGATGTTCCACACGTACGCAGCTCAGCAGGGCGTGCAGGTCAGAGCGACTCATGGCAGTAGGTGTGAAGGACTCAACAGTCACCTCCCCATCAAGGAGAGCACTGCAGGCGTTGAATTGGAAGGAGTGGCGTGCTTCGTGCTCTGAGTCAGGGAAAGGCCTATTGATGTACTTTGATTTGGGGACTCTGAGAAGAATGTCCTGGATTTGAGCTGGAGAGACAGTGCCAGGACCGAGCCCCTCAAGATGCGTATGGACTGAGGCTGCAGCATCTGCCACCCAGTGCATCCCCAGATGGGCGGGGAAGCGCTTGAAGCCCATGTCCTGCTCCTCTAATAGGAACACATGGCTGCCATTATTTGGTGATTCTAGAGGCTTCGGCACATAATCTTCATAAAAGGCATTGAAGCCAGCCACTCCAGGAACAGCATCTAGAACTAATGGACTGGCCTCAAGGCCCCGGGAGGCCAGCAGAGCAGCCTCCAGCCCCAAACGTGAAGCATTCGCTATGTGCAGGGGTTTAGACTGAGTGGCAGCATTAGCCATTGGAGCTCCTGATAGAGAGGCAGCTATAGCCAAGGCATGACTGCACTGGGAGGGATCCAAAGACAGGAGGCGAGCACAGGCTGCCGCACTCCCCATGGTCCCTACAACACTGGGAGGGTGAAACCTGTTGATGAGGAAGAAAGAGAGACAGACAGAGAGACTTTGGTCAGGCGTTTTGGAACTGTTTACTCTCCTGTGTCTAAATGGGACTCCTGATTCATTTAGTTTCTTTAAAAACAGACACTCCTTTATACAACATGTAGAGACAGCTCATTTAAACAGGTTTTCAGACACTTCAGTATAGACAGACAAATAATGTGGTGGGTCATTTGAATTGCTGTAAACACATGCCAAATGGAGACCTGTGTGATATTCTCCTCCACATCGCTAGTTGTGCTAAAACTACCCACAGAGACCTTGCTGTCCATGAGATGAACATAATAACATGCCTTTCACAGCTCATTGACACCACTAAGAGGCTGCACATTACACTGCAGTAGCCTCCTAGTAAACCACACTGCTGAGTTCAGCAGAGTCAAATATGGATCTCTTAAGACTCATGTGGACACTTGCTCTTTATGTTGATTATTAAAATGACAATTCAACAAGGGGCAGACTTTATATATGTCAAATTATCACCTAGGGAGTCCCATTTAAGTGCAATAAAACCTACTGTAATGTTGCTCTAGGCAAATGAATGACAGTTTGTGTGCTCACCTCTTGGGGATGTTGTGGGCCTCATTAGAGAACCTCATCAGTCGGCCCTGGATCTCTATACCAACGTTGAAAGCCAGCAGGAAGTCCAGACCACTGGGTTTGCAGTTAGTAGGCATCATGTCGCTAAGTGCTAGCACAGCAGGAAGGACGGCTCCTGAGGGATGAGTGGCAGGGTGCCATGTATCATCAAAGTCCATGGAGTGAGTCTGCAGTATAAAAAATAGAAAAACGTTTTTAATTTTAAAATGGTAGACAGTAATGTAACTGAGTTCATTTAATATTGAAAGAAGGAGCTGATTATTTACATCTATATCTGTCTTATTTCTCTGTGACTTGGTAATCCCCTTTCTCTTTTCCATAACAGGCTGGAATACATGTAACAAAATAAGAGCCAAAAATGTTTGCAGATCCAATGCTGGAATTTTTTGCACAAGGGTTATGTCAGGTCATTCCCCTATTTAACAATTGTGTACTATGTGGTTAGCTAACCAGACAGGGACATAATACAAAATAGCTACAGCTCTGTTAGAGTCAATTTTTTTTTAAGTCTACAGGGTTATAATGTGATCCATCTGTCCCACCAAAACAAACTCACCGCTACTCCGTTAACAAACGCTGCTAGTGTAGGGGAGAGCCTCAAGCCTCTGCGTCCGTACACTGAGCTGATGTCATCAGGAGCGTACATGTACTACAGGGAGGGAAGATGAAGACAGGTAAATGCAGGGCAAGGACATTATCAGTTGTCACGTGTCGTGTCGTTAGCAGAAAATGAACTTTAATTTAAGTTGAAAGCTGGATAATATCTTCGTAATACGTCAAAGTGTGAAATTTGAGTAAAAGGTCGCCTATTCTGAAGATAGGCTTTATGAGAAAATTAGGAACAAAAATACCCCCACAAAAAAATCCCTCATCTCCTCTCTCTGCTCACAGCTTTTAATTTACGACCAGTGTTAGGTCAAGCATTTTCTCTTATCAGTCTAATTGACTCGTATCAGGTCTTAACCTTCAGAAATTTTTTTTTCCTGAGCCTCACCTGGCAGTGCTGCAGAGCCAGCTCAAACACGTCAGTTGTGCTGCCAATCAGACCGACTCCGATGCTGTCCAGCACCATTCTTTTGCTGCGGTGGATCACCTGAGAGGACAGGTGCTGGGGCTTCACTTCACCGATGAACTTCCCAAAGCTGGCTGTGACTGTGTCCTCTGGGGCTGGATGCCTTGATACTGCAGGGAGAAAAAAAAACATAGGAGTTAGTAAAGGAGAAGATTTTGACAGAGGAAAATATGCCTCCTTTGTTTGGCAACGGTAAGTTGAGTAACATTAATTTTACCTTCTACTGCAGACTTGTGCAGCCCTCTGACAGCCAACACTGGTCTCATGGTTTTCTGCAGGACAAAAAGTGCAAAATTGAAACTTTGATCCACTAAGTTTAACATTATTACATTACTGTAGTACATATCAGATTTTGTTTAACATTACTGATGTATTACAGGCTTTGAACACACTCAGATGTTCTGCCTTATCTCCGTTCAGATCTTAAGTCAATCCTTCCTAATCAAAGGGCTATTTTGCTGCTGAAGTGGTGCTGTAAATGGGTGTTGAGCAGTGCATGTAATCTGTTTCACATTTAATGAGAGCATGAAGAGTGTAACCCCCTACCATGGGGTCACCAAAAAAAAACCAATAAAACTTAATGTTTTTTTTTTTATTATTAAATTATTGACTAAAACAAGTGAATACTTTTTGTAAGCACACACAGCAACCTTAAACAACTGTTTTTCCACCATCACAATGATTTAGTTTTTTTGTAAATATGTGTCATTCTAACAGAAATCAAAGCAAAAATCCTAAGATCTCTACCTTTAGTGTGGAGATCATGGCTTCAGTCTCCTGTCTTCTTCTGCTTTCTCTCTTCTTGATGCAGCAAACTTGCAGTCAACAGCTTCTGATGGATGCTGATACTTTTTGGATGAGAGTACCTGCCTTATATAGTCCAGGACTCAGTGTCTGATGATACTTACCTGGGAGGAACAGGGAAACACAGCATTCTTCTCAAGAAAAAAAATGCATCAGACAAAGTGAAGGAATTTCCATAACTAGCATCACCATCATAATCAGATGAGGAAAGGGGGAGGAGAAAGGAGTGGTACCTTATTGTATAAGGTGAGGAGCTGTGATGTCATCTCTCAGGTTGCTGGTAAAAGGATACAGAGGGGGAATTTTTTTCCCCAACTCCTCCTACATCACTCAACTGAACCTTATTTATGTCAAACTTTCGTCCTTGCTTCATTTCACCCATCAACCCATGAGATCACCTGTCCGAGCATCTTCATCAGGTAAGACTTTTTGATCATTACTAGCACTAACACAAAATACATGCACATTTTAAAATGTTACAGAATTAACTGATAGTGAGGAGACTTTTTCATATGTCCTTAATATCTTCAGATACTAAAATAACCTAAACAAACAAACAATGCTGCCTGTCTTTTGGATTCAAATCTTTATTTTAGTTTGTCAGTTATTATGAAAATACTCATGCTTACTTAATCCAGTCATAACAGCAGCAACATAATATACAGCCTCACTTCTATCTTTCCTGAACTGTAACACAACTATAGCAGGTCAACCACCTAATGACTGGGCAGGGCAACACACTCAGCTTTCTGTAAGTGTTCAGGGAAATGAGACAGAAAATAGTCTGAGAGAGTGGAATTTATTATGTGTATTGTAATAATGTTTCTTTTAGGGTTAAGGCATTTGTTGTTAATCTTGTTTGTCCTTTACTTCTTTGTTCACTTTGTACAATGCTTTACGAAAAAGTGAGGACATGTCTATTTTGCTACAACTTTTCTGAGGTTTTGAGAGAATCATTTTTCATTCACAGAAAGTGAGCTTTCTATTTCTTTATAGCTTCATTTACTTCATATGTTAGAAACAAAATCTATTTCGACACATAACTTATCACAACACTTAATCCAAGACTAAGAGAGTGCTCTCAGTGTTTCATTTTGGTGAGTTCTGCATTGCAATGAGAGTACAATGCATTGCATTTTATCAATATAAAATGAAGAGGTTTAAAAGTTCATGAATTTGTTGTATGAGTAATTTGTTTCATTGTTTTCATGAAACTACAGAGTTACAACAAAGACACAATGGCAGCATCAGATGGTTTCCCAGCCAGTTTCTATGGAGAACCAGGAGTGTTAGGCATGTTGTCCAATGGGATCAGTGCATTCCTCGTACTTCTACAGAACTTCAATACAGCACACATTGGCAGGGCACCAGTAGGAGTGGAGAACATACTTGCAGGTGAGGCTCCTTTCTGTAAAACATATATTTGAATATATTTTAGTTATAAACTTTATATAAAGTGTTACCTGTCTTGGTAATTTTGGTTTCATTTGTATTTTATAGGTGTTCATCTCATCCTGATTGGTGGTATTTGCCAGCTGGTGGCTGGATTGCTCTCCTTTAGAAAATATGATCACCTGAGCGGAACTGCCTTCATTGGCTACGCTGCTCTTTGGGGCAGTTATGGCGCCACTAGAATCTTCTTTGGCACATTAGCTGACACTAATACGACAGCATCTTTGATGATTAACAATTCATCAATGTCAACTTTCACATTGAGCGACATGTCCTTGAATGCAACCCCAGAGATCTCTATAAGCTATTTAAGCCAGTCTATTAAAGAGTCGGCCATTGCTGGTCTGGTCCCGTATATCCTCCTGTCCTTCCTCCTCGCGTTCTGCTCGGCCACGGTCAACTACATCATGCCTTTTGTTTTTGGTGCCATCACATTCACCTTAGTTTTTGAGGCAGTTAGTCTGGTATCAAGCTCCTGGGCTCTAGTAGTCTCTGGAATTCTGGAGTTGCTCATTTTGCTTTTTGCCATCTATGGTTCAGCTGCTCTACTTCTCAAAGGTCTAACTCAACGCCTAGTCCTCAAAGGTTTTGGCACCCCCCTTTTTAACGTTCTCCTGCTGGGAACCACCAGCTCAGCAAATGCCAAAAGCATTGGCCAAGAGAAGAAGAAAAACACAAAATATGCTGAGCCCATAGCCTTAGGCTTCTTCAGTGACACTGTTGCCCCCTTCATCTTTGCTTTCTACAGCTTTGGGTACATGAAGTCCTTTGGCTTAGGAGCTGCGTGGGTCTCCATCATCTCATTTGCTCAGCTGTTCTCTAGCTACTACGCCTATCTGCGCCAAGACTGCTACCACACCACCAAATTTGGTCTTCATGCAACATATTGGCTGATCAAAGCTTGGGATGAGTTTGTGATATCTGCTCTAAATGTAAGGGACAGTGAAGTGGTTTCCGGGAGAGAAGCAATGGTGGGAAATTGGTTCTTTGTGATGGTAGGCTTGGTAATTTGCATGGCAAGTCTGAACATAGATGTCCTGGAACTGAGCCACAACATGCTGTTTGTCTTGGTCACAGTCTCGACAATCCCCCAGATTCCTTTTCAGGGGTACTACATCTTCTTTGGTGTAGCTTGCTCCCTGTTCACTGCAGCCTCCCTGTATGGTACTTTCTCACGACTTATCAACACCATAGCAGAGAAGTCTCTGATTCCTGTGGGAGCACAGCCCGTCTCCACTGACCGATTCAAGAAGGCTTTGGGATGCTGCATGACCAAGATGGGAGAACATGAAGTTCTACCCCAGAATGACCAGGTTACAGATGCCTTGTTCTACTTTTTGAATGGGGTTGCAGCTCTCTCAGCTCTTCATGCAAGTTCATCAAGCAAAAATTCCACTTATCTTCATCTGACCATCCCCTGGGTGCTCATCTCTGGAGCCATTATCCAGGCATATGTCAGCCGGCTGCAGGTCAATGGAGGGCGCCGCTTTGGGTCAGTCATCTCATCCATTTATGTGGCAGTATGGGCAACCTGGACCTGGTTCAGGTTTTCAGGTATGTTATTAAAGCAGGTGATAAATAAAGACTTTTATGATTGAATTGCATAAAAATCTGACCTTGAGTTCTTCTTCTTCAGGTAACCTCCTTCAGCTCTCTAGAGAGGCAGCCTATGCTTTTACAGCAGGAGCCATCGCTCTGCTGGTCATTAATGCTTTCCTGATGCTGATTGGTAAGACCAACAAAGATGGTTGATCGTTTTTAAAGAATAAAATAATCAATAGCTATGTTCTGAACTTGTTTTTATTGTTTCACTGTTTGTGTCAGCTGCCTATAGGAACCTGGTTTTGCTGCTTCTGACGGCAGTCATGGAGGTTGTTCTGGTCTGTTTCTTGCTCTCCACTCTGCAGCGTCTACCATATGAACTGGAAAGTAAGTACGATAAATGTGATAGTTTTTCAATCCCTGATAATATCGTAAATTATAACCCCATCCACTAAGTGAACATGTCAACATTTTCTTCACAGTGGCCATGCTTGCACTGCTTTCAACAGTTTGTATATATGGAGCTCTGGCATCTCTGGTAAATTGCATTCTCTCACAGAGGCTGCTGCCTATGGGCCCTCCTTTAATAAAGGTGACCTTTCTGGAGAATCTTTTCACTCCTCTGATAATTCCATACTTCAATCCGGTATGCTTGTTTTTGTATTATGTATATTTAATGAAAACATGGCCTATTTCAGGAGGATAAGAAGCAGGACACTGCCCCTGAGCTGCCCTGCCCTGTGGCTGATTCACAACTCTCCAGTGGTCTCCTAAAGATCGCTGGCCTTCTGGAGCAGGGAGGAGTGTGTGGTATTCCCACAGACACTGTGTATGCTCTGGCTGCCTCCTGCAAGAATCCTCAAGCTATTGAGAAGATCTACAACATTAAAGTAAGAATGATAGCTGATACCATTTGAAAGATGGATCATTGCATTTGATTTTACAATTGAATCTCTGCAACATGAAACCCACCTGTTATCTGTGAATTCTTCCAGGACAGACCAGCAGAGAAGCCCATCTGTATCTGCATTTCTAATGTGGAGCAGCTGGTGGCAGCCAAGCCTCCCTTCAGTCCTCTGCTGTGGGAGTTCATGAGGAATGTGTATCCAGGAGGCATCAGCTGTATTGTCAGCAAAGGAGACTGGCTCTTCAGACTGGGTACATTTTTCATAACATTTAAATGTTGATTCTGAATTCAATTTAATTTTTTTATTAAAAATATATCTATATATCAGAGATCTGTATTTACCTCACCTTCTGGGTCCTCTTGTGCAGGAGTGGGACCAGCTTATGACCGTGTTGGCACCAGGGACAGCATCATGATCCGTGTCCCTGACCACACGGTGACAGGGCACCTGTGTGACATCACGGGACCCCTTGCTATAACCTCGGCCAATCCAAGTGGAGAGTCAGACAGCACCCACCACAGCATGGTCATCAAGTGAGTACCTCTTAATCCTGTGTATCCTGTTATTTCACTGATCCATCAGTAACAGCATAGTGGTCCCACTTGGGGAGATGCATAAACTACAAAAAACGATTACTGAAGCAGAATGATCTGTTTATTGATCATCCTTTAGCAACATATTAGACAGCCAGTAATCATTCAGTCATTTACCCTTTCCTTCCATTTTTTCCACAGCCGACTTGGACACAAGATCCAAGGGGTTCTGTGTGACGGAGACTCAAATGAAGTTATTGCTTCCACGGTGGTCAACTGCTTGAAGATTGATGAAGGTAAATGCAACTGTGTTCTGATTAAAATCACTGTTTTCTGTTTTGTAAGGTAACTTTTTACTAAAGCTTGCTTTACTCTTTGGACAGGAACCATCACCATTTTAAGAGAAGGCTGTGTCCCCGCAGGGAAAGTCCAACAGATCTTTGACAGAGTGAAAAGCAACATGGTGTAAAAAGATCTCTCCTATTTATATTCAACAGACATGAGGAAAAAGTGGGTGAAAGCTAGAGTGCTGCTTATTGTAAATGTGGATGTCTTTGGAAATGTTACAATGAAATACAGATTTGTGTTCAAGTTATCATTCTGGAAAATATTTAAAAAATAGCAAGAAAGTTGATGTTTAGGTTCATATATATCAAAGAATATTTAAATAGAATCACTGTAAATGCTGAATAATTCTTTTTGATAATTATGTATTTGTTCAAATTATACTGACTGTTAACATGAATGTATTTATTTTTCTGTGGAAGTATGATCCCCTTTGCATTATGTATACAAACTCACTGTGCATCATTGTTCTGAAAAAAATATCTTCAAATAAACATAACTTATAAAATTTTGTGTAAGTTTATGTCCTTAAAATGAATATGTAGATATGATAATGCTTTGACAAACATAGACCTCACCTAACCCATATTGTAACAATAAATAAAGAAAAAACAGCCCAGATGAGGCTATGCAATTCTGTACTTCGCAAACCACTGCTTGTACCTGTGGAAAACAGACCAGCAACACCCACATAGCCATTCCCAGTGCCACATAAAAACACAACTCCTGTTTTAAAATCTTTAGCTGTCTTCTTAAGGCATTGTGTCCTCAAACCCAGTAAAAGCCCTGCACAGTACTGAGGCAGCACTAGTGAAAGCAACAAATGACGTACTCCTTGCAGCCAACATAGGAGAAAGCTCTGTGTGAGTACCTCTAGACTTGCAGCACTTGACACTGTGACACTGGATCACACCATTCTTCTTCAGTATCTGGAATCATGTGCTGGCTTCAAATGGACTGCACTAAACTTATTACCTTCCTTGCAGTCAAATAGAACATTTTCTGTTGTCATTTGAAACTCTTCCTCATCTACCTCCAATTTCAGCCATGCTGTTCCTCAAGAGTCAGTTTTAGGGCTATTACTTTTCTCCATATGCTTTACCTTGGTGAAATCATCAGTCACAATACCACTGTTATCTTTACATGCATTTTATCATCTTGAGTCATATTGTATTTTAAGGTGTTTGCAGTGACTATTCTGACCTGATTTTGGTCACTGTCTGGGTGTGGGAGTGAGGGGTTTTTGACGCGCTTCTAAAAGAGTCCGATGTCCAATCCGAGGTTATCATTGCGTTACTTCTTGCCATTTATTGATTCAAATGATAAACAGGTACAGACAACTTACTTTGACAGTGAAATACATGATGAGGATAACAGTGCGGTCTAAGACGAGCGGTAAAAAACGTGTGCTCTTCCCGTTCCCAAGATCACTGCTTCACCTGTGACCCTTTAGTAGCATTTTTCCTGCTGGTTTACCTGAAGTGCCCCTTGTGGTGATTGCGAGTAACAAAACAAATAGAAAAACAATATAGGTAAAATGGCTCATACAGTGTTTATGAAGCTCTTTGTATCTTTGTTAAGAAAAGTGCTGTATGAATAAAGGTTACCTTGTCAGTTTTACAATGCTAACATTTTGATGTTTTTCAGGTGATTGGTCTCAAAGTAAACTAGTTTGACCAAACAACACACACACATTGCCAACCCTATACTCAAATAAGGTATCCTGTTTACATACACTTTAAGGAGTTTATAAGTAAGTCCTGTGACATTAATTCTGATATGAGCTGGCACCTATTTTAACATTTAAAATAAGTTATCATTTGTGTGTAATAATGTTTAAATGAGGCTTCATTTATAATCAAATGAAAGTCTGAATAAGATAAAGTGCTGTGTTCCTAAAATAGAGCTTAAAGCCAGTGTCATATTTTAGGTGTTGTGGTTGCATACTCTTGACCTGTTTGATGATGTAAAGGCAGGAACACTATAAATAGAAAATCTTTGTAAAGCGGCTCAATTTCCAGGCCTTTTACTGGTAGGGTTTTTTGTATGCTGCTGAGGGTTATATGACATAGCATACCATCTCTGTTCTCTTTGTCTTTTGTTCCCTGAAGTGTGTAGACTTTGTTGATTGTTCAATAACAAAGCTTTATCTTCTGTATTTTTTTTCAAAACAGTCATGTGACGGAAACAAGGGGAACATCCACTACCACAAAAATAGACTCACACAACTAAATGACAGCTAAACCTTTATTTCTTGTCCTTATCGGTTGCATTCCCTTGGACTCATTTTATAGGGGAAGATAAATGATTTCCCCAAGCTTCACTTTATAGCACTTATCAGGAAATATCTTTGACTTTTTCCGGTTAAGGTGTAATGAGAGCAATTATTAAATGGAAGTCAATGATTTTCCCACGTTAAAAAAGCATCCATGTGTTTTCCCAGATGTAATGATTACCAAATAACCTCTTACCAGGGAATATCCGGGACTATTTAAAGAAGCTTAAAACGGATAACATGTATTCATTTAAATTCTCTTTAACATTCTACATCCACAACAGCTTAAAGAATGATGCTGGCTTTAATCGCTTTTAAGACCACAGCACTTCCTCTAACTTTGACTGAAACGACACGAAAGTCTCATTAGGCATCCCAATCTGACACATTGGTCCCTAAAGCTTGATACATATCTAACAGTGAAGTATCTAAGCTTTTCACCATCAGATTATATTTTTGATATATTCTGTACATGCATTTTGTGTTAGGTTGTTAAGCTTTAATGAGGCTTTATTCTCATCTTATTTAAGTCTGGATAAAGCGCTGTGATCCTCAAAGAGAGGTTTTAAAGTTGTTGTGGTTAAATACCATAAGTTGGGTGATGACATCAAGGCAGGAACACTATAAATAGTAATTCTTTAAAGAGGATCAACTACAGGTCTTTTTCTGGAAGAGGTGGGGATTTTTTGTGTATTGCTAAATGTTGTATGACATAGCCAACACATTTCTCCTCTTTTGTTCCCTGAAGTGTGTACACTTGGCGAACGGTTTATCAACAAAGCTGAGCTACTTTATCTTCTGGAATTTCCTTACAAACTGTTCAATGATCATAAAGAGACAATCAGGAGATGTCACGTAAAGAAACTAAGGGGAAAATCTGCCCCCACAGGAGTAGATGTGGGACAGCTAGGACTTTAGGTCAACAAGTTTTATCTGAAATTTGTAAATGTTTAACCTTACATTCAACACCCTTATCTTAATGTATCCCAGAAGCTTCCCTTTTAATCTACTAACAGTTGGAAACATTTACAGTCATAAGGAAATATCCTTGACTTTTCCCTGTTCCTCAAAGTGTTGCTGTATTTTTGCACAGAAACCTATCCAAAAACATAGATACAAATAGACAAATCAAACAGAGAGGGCTAGGAGTAGCACTGAGAGAGAAAACATCGATAAAAAGAAGAAATGTGTGATATTAAGAGATGAAGCAGTAATAATCAGATGAAACAAAGCAGGAAAATAACAAAACAGTACTAATAATAACGCATTTAGAGCAAAAATATTTAGAATAATAATAATAATTCATAGGATTTATATAGCGCTTTTCTGAATACTCAAAGTCACTTTACATAGAATAAAAGTACAAATAAAACAGGTAAATAAAACAAAACAAGGACAGAGGTGGGGCGGGGTTGGAAGTCATGTGTTGTATGCTTTTTTGAACAGGAAGGTCTTGAGGTGGTTTTTGAATGATTGGAGTGAGTCAGAGTTGCGGTTGTGTGGAGGGAGAGAGTTCTAGAGAGTCAGGGCAGCGATGGCAAAGGCTCTGTCACCCAAGGTGCAGTGCTTGGACTTGGTGATAGGGGACAGGAAATTGGCATCTGGTGATCTGAGGTTGCGAGAGATTTAAAGCAACAAAACCAGAAATAAAAGCCTGGGTTATCCCAGAATACTCGTGTGGTCAGCTTAAATCTTGGAATCAAATTCCAAGTATTAAAAAATCTCAGCCGGTGTCTAAGTTTGATAAAGAGCCTGTCAATGTGTGTAAATATTCATCAATTGAAAATTCCAAGTTATCTGTAGTTTTGCACTTAGAGTGAACTTTAACCCTGTCATAGTCAAAATGCCTTACAGTTAAAAACAAAATTCATTTCCTGTCTGAAATGATGCAGGAGATTAAATAAGAGGTTACATAAGAGCCGAAGATTTATAGTTGCATCCCAGATTAAGTTTTATAAAACGAGACAGCTGAAATAAAGTTACTGTGTAAGAATAACATTGATAACATCATCATTTCCTGTTAATTTTCCCATGAACTTCTTATGTAACATCTGTTTTTCTTAGAGGAAGTTTTCACATGATCAACATATAAATGCATCTTAATTTAAATTTAACATCTGCAATTATCTTATTTTGTAAATAGATATATTCAAATAATTCATCTTGTAACTGAAGGGGAAAATACTTAACTTATAGAATATCTGTTTGGTTTCATGTTTTGTAACATCAGGCTCTCTGTTCGGAAGTCCTGCACACCTGTTCAGGTGTCTCTAATTACTCTGCTTAATTAAAGTGGCTGTGACTCTATGAGCTATTATCATAACTTATGGTTTAATTATCACCGTTCTTACTTCTGTTGTGTAATTTCTGGGAAAAGTTTATTCAATGTGTACAGCACATTTAGGAGCAATTGGTAATTAATATTGTAACACAGCTCTTCTTTTTAAAAGTTCACTCACACAATGATTATTCAATTACTCAGAAAGTGTTGTGTGTTTTGTGCTCTCCAGACCTTTCAGTTGCTGCTGTGATCATAAAATGATGTGCTGATGGATCTTGTCACTTGTGTTTTATATATCACTGTATTCCAGTAAAAACATATTTTACAAAGAACGAGCTGTGTTTGCAAGACTTGGAGGATAAGCTGAACTGTAGATCTTCACAGGGTTTCATAAAACAAAGGGTTAAAATAATGAAGAGCCTTTACAAACTGACTGACTAATGTCATTTACTTCAAGTATAACATGATGGAGTTAATCTTACAAATGATTAATATTTTATAATCAGGCCAACCAACATTTAATCTTTCAGTTATTTGTTTGGAACCGTATAAGATAAGAAAAGATAAGATACTCCTTTATTCGTCACACAACGGGGTAATTCACGGAGTTACAGCAGCAAACAAAAAGGTATACAGAACAAGAATTTCAACAAGAATATATATAGAAGAAAATGTCCATCAGAGACAACAGCTTGGCCATAATTCTCCTGTCAGCCACCATTTCCATAGGGTCCAGGACTGAGCTGGCCTTATTCACCAGTGTGTTCAGTCTTGCTCTCCTGTATCCTGTCCGCCCACAGCAGGTGAAATCCTTCCAATGCGGCGTTCTTGTCCGGTGTTAGCTCTGTAAGCATGATGTTACTCTGGTGCTGGGTTAGCTCGTCCACCTTATCGTAGATAGATCTTACATTCCCCATAACGGAATGTAAGCAACTTACAAAAGCAGTTTCCGAATATAAAAGCAGTGATGGGAGGACTGTGCCATGGAAAATGGAAATCAAAGTTGATTGATGAGGTGGTTTTGTCTATTACATAGATGGTTAATAACACTAACAGGAGTGTATAAATGTGTGTGTGTCTGTGTGTGTGCATGCGTTTGTGTCAGTCAGCACTGATTAGGTCTTCTGAGTTACCTGTGTGTGTGTGTGTGTGTGCATGTCACTCACTGATGAGGTCATCTTAATCACCTATGTGTGATCATTATTTTGTGCCATTTGTGGTAAAAAGTTTATTGACTGTGAAAAAACACATAAGAGCAATTATGAATTAACAGGATGACCTGTGTGTGTATATGTGTGTGTGTGTGTGTGTGTGTGTGTGTGTGTGTGTGTGTGTGTGTGTGTGTGTGTGTGTGTGTGTGTGTGTGTGTGTGTGTGTGTGTGTGTGTGTGTTTGTGTGTATGTGTATGTCACTCAATGATGAAGTCATCTGAATCACCTGTGTGTGATCATTCTTTTGTGCCATTTGTGGTAAAAAGTTTATTGACTGTGAAAAAACACATAAGAGCAATTATGAATTAACAGGATGACCTACTAATCATTTTTAATAGTCAATGCACCTTAAATGATTAACAAATCCTTCAGTGAGCACAACATTAACACCATCAGTTTATGTAATGTTTTTCTTGTGCTCTTCCTGAAGGATGATTCTTTGTGGTTTCATGTTTTCAGATGAAAGGGTGTCTATTGTAGATCCTGGTCTGGCAGCACGGATGTTTCTCATGACTCAAGTTTATTAAAGCAACTGTTTCCTAATCTCAAAGCAATGATCATTACTTTAAGTTTAGTAACCTCTATTCTTAGTTTCTGAGTGTCAATTGTTCTGATAACAGTGTATGTAACATGCAAACTCATGAATCATTTGCCATTAAATTAATTTACAGTAATATAAAGTGTATGATTATGTAATGTAATGATGCGATGTGTGGTTTTTGATGAAGCTTATTAGGCTGGCTCAGGACCAGCTCTTATTTATGCTGCTATAGGCTTAGACTGTCGGGGGAACTGGCACACTGTGATCCTGTCTCTCCCTCTCTCTGTTGACCTGCCAGGCTCCAGCTGCTACGACTACTCTGTCCATCTTTCTCTTTCTGCATCTCCCTCTGTTCCTCTCCCCCTTATATGTGAAATTTGTCCTAGAAAATTTAAGCTGACCACACAGACATATGCTGTTTTCCTTTCTGAGTAATTGAATAATCATGGTGTGTGTGAACTTTTAAAAAGAAGAGCTGTTACAATATTAATTACTAATTGCTCCTAAATGTGCTTTACTATGGTGGTCCCGAGAGCTCACAGCACTGCAACTTAAGAAAACACATGCAAAAAGACAAAACACAAGCAAATTAAGAAAACATCTTCATCAATTTGGCAACACATGCTCAGCATTTAGTAAACGTGCTGCAAATAGACTGCAACAAAACATAAGTGTTTCCAGAGGACACTTAAAAGTGATGCACACGTCTGGACACACTTGCTGTTGACACAAATTTTGAGTCACAGCGCTATTAAGGTTCTCTTACCGTCAGTGGTGTTGGAAAATGAGATAAAAAAGTATGTGTTTTTTAATTATTTTAACATTGTGATCGCATGATTCAGCCTATTGATCTGCTGTTAAACTATCATTTCATCATGAGATCACAATGTTAAAACAAATTAAAAACACTTAATTTTTTATCTCTGTGACTCAAAATCCGCATCAACAACAAGCATGTCCGGACGTGTTCATCACTTTTAAGTGTCCTCTGGAAACACTTCTGTTGTGTTGTGGTCTTTGCAGCGCGTTTTTCTAATGTGTTGTGTTGTGGTCTTTGCAGTGCGTTCTCTAAATGCTGTGCATGTGTTGTCAAATTGATGAAGATGTTTTCTTAATTTGCTTGTGTTTTGTCTTTTTTGCATGTGTTTTCTGAAGTTGCAAGGCTGTGAGCTCTCAGGGCCACCGTACTTTACACATTAAATACAATGTTACCAGAAATTACACAACAGAAGTAAGAACAGTGATAAATAAACCATAAGTAATGATAATAGCTCATAGAGTCACAGCTGCTCTAATTAAGCAGAGTAATTAGAGACACCTGTACAGGTGTGTAGGACTTCAGAACAGAAACCCTGATGTTACAAAACATGAAACCAAACAGATATTCTATTAGTTCTTAAAAACACAGATAAGATTACATAAGAAGTTCATGGGAAAAATTAACAGGAAATGATGATGTCATCAATGTTATTCTTAGAGTAACTTTATTATTTCATGTGCTCAAACTATTTCAAAAGATGAACAAGTCATCATGCTAATTTTCAATTGCACTTTTCTTTCTATAGCATTACAAAGAGAGCGGCCCATTTTTATTTATTTATGTAATAGACGTAACCATCTCATCAATTAACTTTGAATTCAATGGAACCGTCCTTGATCGGTCCCACCTGATCTATAAATCTTCAGCTCTTATGTAACCTCTTAACCTCCTGCATCATTTCAGACTGGAAATGAATGTTGTTTTTATCTGCAAGGCATATTGACTATGACAGTGTTAAAGTTCACTCTGAGTGCATAACTACAGATACTGTAACTTGGAATTTTCAGTTGATGAAGAAAATGAATAACGACTGTATTTTAGATCATCTTTTATGTTGTCTGAGCAAAGTTTGGAAAATCAAGTGAACTACTATTAAATAGATTTTTAAGTCTCTAGTTAGATCAATTATTCAGTGACCAAATAAAGGATAAAAGAAGTTTTTACTTTCCATTGTCAAAAGTGTGCCCCAAATATTTCTTTAAGCAGACATGAATGTTACAACAAATAAATTTAGTCGATTGTATAATGATTTTTTCTTTAATGGAATATTCTGTGCGCAAAAATGTTATTAAAGCATTTAATATTTCAACTAGATATGAAAATACTATTACTTTCATACTGGAAAGTGATCTGAAACTCTTGAGAAAATTCCACATTCAAGTATCAGTGGATTTGATAAATAAAATTGAAAAGTTGAAACTATGACTCTTTTAAAAGTTAATAGCTTTAAACGGTTGATACATATCTTAGACTGAATGACATCAAATACACCTAACAACACAAGGGTTATTGTCTGATGCATTTCCTTGAGAGTACTATCATAATGGTTACAATGCTATCATTGCCAACAGGATCCCTTTGTGAGAGACACATCAGGAAATGACAAATCACAAACACACAAACACACATACACACACACACACACACACACACCCACACACACACACACACACACACAAACAAACACACACATACACACACACACACACACACACACACACACACACACACACACACACACACACACACACACACACACACACACACACATTTTCATAGTTTGTCATGCAGCTTAATAGGTGCTACCACTACTTTTTCCACTTCTACTTTTCCCAATCCTCCTACTTTTTCCACTCCATCTTTTTCCACTTCTTCTACTTTTTCCACTTCTTCAACTTTTTCCGCTCCTTTTAATTTTTCCACTTCTTCCACTTCTACTTTTTCCACTCCTTCTACTTTTTCCACTCCTTCTGCTTTTTCCACTCCTTTCACTTCTTTTACTTCTACTTTTTTCCACTTCTTCCACTTCCACTAATTCAACTACTTCTACTACTCTTCCACATGTTCAGCTGTGTTTCACAGCTTTCAGCCTTCAGCTTTAGCATTTCAACGCATTTGCTTTCAGGAAATGCAACCTTTCTAGTTAACTTTACATTCACGTGTTCTTTAAACTTGTTGACAGCAGATCGGCTTAGTTTAAATGAGGCAAAGTCTGAACACACTAACAGTCCTGAGAATATATTGAATCAGGCATCATGGATGAACACCGGTAGGACATTCTATTACAAGAATATAGAATGAACAAACAGCTATTATCAGCAAGTCAATCGTCAAAGATAACAAACAAGGAGAAAGGGAAAGTGTGGCTGAAGATCTTGAACCTTGTAAATGCAGGTGGTGTTTCTGAGTGCACAGTAGAAGACCTAAAAAATAAAATAATGTCTTCACATATTTCGTCTTCAACGGTAACGCATAAGCACAATGTCCGCCATCCTTTAAACAGCCTAACAGGCAGGTCATCCTGCCGTTACCAGCTGTTGTTGGTTCTACCGCCATTAAATTGAATGCTTTGTTGGGGCGTTAACCTGGCTCATGCATCCCGCTAATTGATTTTTTTTTTTTCACCATTAGTACAAACAGCCGTTTTCATCACTATGGCTGGACATGCATATGGGCCCAGATTATGACACACAATAATGCCATTGCCCGCACTTACCTGGAAAGTCAAGCCTATTGTTATGTATGTGTGCGTCATGCTTTTGCAACAGAGGGTAAAAGAGCCATGGTATCTATGCCATGGTGGTTGTGCAACTTTCTGGTAACCTTCAACTCAGCTTCATGAAATCTAATGTCAGGGTTTCTACTGTATGGCCCTGCATGCCCACATGAGTGTGCACAATTGAGAGCTTTTTACATCGCCTTACTGTAATTCTTTGAAAAATAAGAAATTCATACAATAAATTCATCCCTTAAACTTGCAACACGTCTAACAAGATGCTCATAAAGGCTGGATTCTGCACACAGAATGAGAAGTCATAAGAAGATGTTGATTCAGGCAACATAAATGAATAAGTGCAGATTTTCATAGAGCTGCAGGTAAAAACAAGTGAAAATGTAAGAATAAAGAACCTCACACTTTTCTGTATCTTAATTTACGTTAATAGATTCAACTGTTTTAAATGTGGGTAAAAGGTACATTCTGTCATAATGTTAAATGTCTTTTATTGGAAATGTTTTCACCTGAGTCGTGCATCATTGTGGAAACCATAGACATTCAACAATAATATTTGATTTACTTCTAATTTATCTTCTTATCTCTGCATTACAAAGCTTTCTTTCTCATCATAACCAGCTCATTTTAAGGCATACCCAAAAATAGAACTTTGGCTGGTAACTGTGATAGGCCAAGAAAATCCCACACTGCTGTCAACCATTAGGTAAGTCATATATATTTCTAAGTCTGATTTGTCGTTTTGCAACTCTGGAGACATGAGTTAAAAGAAGTCATGATCCCAAGAGTATACCTGAAAAATGCTCATCATCAAGGACAAACTGAGTGAATACAATTTTGGGCCCACTTTGGGCTTCTTTTTATTAACTTAATGAATGTTTGTAAAATATATATTTTTTTTTAAATCGATGTTTTTCTTACTTTTTTGTGATGTATTGATGTAATTTCAAAATATAAATGTTGAAATAAGTTATAAACCAAATTTCACAGCAGTTAGAGACATTTTGTGATGTAATCGTTTTTAAGCACCTATAATCTTACAATGGAGTTCAAAGTTATGTTACAGTAAGATAAAAAGGATTCAATATGTTGAAAAAATATGACGTAAACTATTTAACAATCCATCCCTTCACCCTTATTACCTCATTGAATGCATCAGGAAACAGTCTGACAATTTAAGGTCTGACTGGCTCTACATACACAAACATATTTTTTTTATGCTATTAAGTCAGCTGGCACAAGGCCACAAAAATACCTGTGGTGTGAGGTAGATGCCAATGTTTTCTCATTCTGCTCCAAAGACTGCAGGTTACTGTGTTAAGTCAGTCCACACCTGTTTCATCTGTGGCTACAATGAAATCAGGAAACCGCCAGGTTTTTTTAAGGACTTGGCAAAAAGACCCAAAAGTTTAGACGTCTCTCCTTTAGGAATTCTGTTAACACTTTTTCTGTTACATAATTGTTGATTATATAATATGCGTGCAAAAACTCAACTGTTTTGTGAGTGTGTGTGTGTGTGTGTGTGTAGGTGTGTGTGTGTGTGTGTGTGTGTGTGTGTGTGTGTGAGAGAGAGAGAGAGAGAGAGAGAGAGAGAGTGTGTGTGTGTGTGTGTGTGTGTGCGTGTGCGTGCGTGCGCGCGTGTGTGTGTGTGTGTGTGTGAGAGTGTTTGTATCCCTTATCCCCCACTCTTTTTCTAGTTTGAGTTAATCCAACTGTTGACCATTGAATTTCCACTCATACAGTTCAGTGAACATCTTTCTGACCACCTTAAACTCTCTCACACACACATATAAGTGTTTACACTTCAGAGCTTGTCACATTGTCTCATTAATATTCTCTGAACTTTTATCTTTACATAAAACGTATCCATCCCTTTACAAGGAAAGGAAAGGACTACGCTCCTCAAAGACAAAACCCTGCTTCAGTATGTTTGTCAAAGCACTCCTTAAAACTATATTTATCACTGGCTTTGAGTTACATGAACTGTAACGGGAAATGTGTATCTGGAGGGGAACAACTTTTCAGGAAACAATAATCAAAAGCACTCAAGTAATACCAGCCATGTTTTTTAAGGTGTTGGCAGAAGGTAATCAGTTTGAACTGGTCTACTGTAAGTTATTATTCTGGTGATGCTGTCATTCATATTACTCTTGATTGTGTAATACATGCGATGAAAATCGTTTGTCTTCCCATATATCTATATTTGAAGAGTTCATTTGCAAATAGATAACTCAATTTTTATGAATTTTCAAAAAACATATTTCTTTTTTATATAGATTCCTAATAAAGTTACATTTTCAACATATCACTGATTAGTAAAGCCATTTTGACTTAGTGAAAGTCACCCAACCTCTGTTGATTGGTCATACCTAGTATTAGAAAAAATAGGTTTTTTGAAGCATTTTTTTAATTTTTCACAACTGTTTTTGCAAATTAACTCTTCATTTGTGACCCTCGTGTTTAATATGAGTCACTCCAATTGATGACCATTGAATTTCCACTCAAATCACTTCAATAAGCACCTCCTGGGGCCTTAATGTCAGCCTCTGAGCAGAGCAGACAAAACTCTGGTTTCTTCTCAGTCTCTCCTGAGTGTAGTGTACCGGAACTTAAATTATCAAAGGATTCCAACTACACTGAGTAAGGCTTTGTGGCCGTTATGGAACATGATGAATACTTAACTGATCACAATCATTATGCTGTTTAGCTCAGCCGATTCTCAAGGGTCATTTTCTTGTGAAAGAGAAGTCATGGGATGATGTGTTGAGTGATGTAACTGGTGTTTTACTTTGTAAAAACATTATTTTACAGTGTCCAAGAAGAGAGGACTGAGCAGCACTTCAATCAAAGACAACCTGACCTGTGCATCTGACCCGAGTTTCAGTGTGAAAGAAAAGAGAACATTTGAATGATCTGCAGACCGTATGAAAGAAAAACGGATTGATTCTGATTATATATATATATATATATATATATATTTTGCATTTCTCTTAAGTGCCGTGTCTCATTCAAACCAATCACAGGCCACTGATTGCTTATCCACAGAACAAGCTCACAATATTGTCTTAGACAAAAAATTTTAAGTAATATGTTTCACTTTTGTAAGAAAACTAGAATAAATAAAAAACAACCATTGTGTTTTCATGAAATTGGATATCATAGTTCTATTTAAAAGTCATGAACACCCACACAGTATTTCTAACCACTCTGGGTAATTACATTGGCTTTGTGATGGATCAACTCTAACTAAAGTGTATATGTCCCTAGAACGTGCAACAGTTCTTACAGAAGAGCGACTGAGCTTTGCAGCACAGTCTGAACATGCTCACAGCCCTGAGAAGATAACGTATCATTTATGATCACCTTTCGGCTTATAGTGAGATAAGCACAAAAACGAACACTAAAATAGAACTCCAGTCAAGGTTTTTTATTTTAATTTATTTTTAGATCAAACTGTTTTTGTCATCCATTCTTGAAAACATTTCATCTTGAGTCATGCTTTATCACCATGGTTGTTTTTAATTTAATTTAATTTTTTTCTTTAGTGTCTTAATCTTTTTTTAGAACAAATATCTCCAAGTAAATTGTACATAACAAGTTTAATAATGTAATACATACTTTGTATGGCATTGTTTTCTTAGGCATCTCATCCTCTGATGCTGCCCAGCCCACTCTCCCCTCCCAACAGACCAGCAGCATACTGTGTAGTCTAAACTTTAGGTCTGCATACAATATGCGGGCCTGCAGTTCATAGGGGGTGTGTTTAGATATTTAGTTTGGTTTTGATGGATAATTTGATCATTGGCTTGTAAATAGATTTTATGTAATTGTTCTGTAAATATAGAGCACTTTTAGCAGCAGAGTAGAGGTGAGTAGCTTTTTTGTTTGTTCTTATTTTCTAATTGGAAAGATTAGGGTTTATTGTCGTCTAGGCTTTTTGCTCATAAAACAAAGATCATAAAAACTGCTGCGTTTCTCTGACCTGACCTGTATTGTTGGCTTTCTTGGGATCAGGAAGAGTGTGGGGCATATATCATCATGTAGTGTCTAGGTTTCCCATGGCTATCAGTATCTGATTAATCAATTATAATGTTGTTGTCAGTCATTATAATGACTTTATAATAACTGACAACTTCAAATAAATGTTTATCCATGATGAGAGTTATTTATGCTTCAGAAGGGTGTTTTTTATTAGACAGGGACAGAATAAAAACAATGCATATCTCTTATGTTAGACAGTGGTCTGTAAATGAACAAATGTGAATGTGTTTCTCAAATCTGAGAAAATCAAATGTCAGAAAAGTTTTCAAACATTATTGCACGAGGAACTAAAAGCAGTTTTTGGAAATAATTTAATGTTTGTCTTCTAATGAGAAGTATATACAATAAATTCAAATACAAATTCCATTCAAACATTCAGAATACATTAATAAAAAAAAAAAATGCAACATTGTAAAAAATAAATTATATTCATTATTAATTCAATGCAGCCTGATGTGTTTTACAGTATTTTGCTGTACCTGACTCCATGAACAAAGATATAAATAATTGAATGTCCAGCCATGTGATATACAGTATATGTGTTCAAATCCAGCTACCTGTGTACATGTACATTATAAACATTAGGTTTGGCAGCGATATGAGCACTACGTTTTCATTATGACTCATTGCTGACATCTGGACTTGGCTCAGAAGAAACCGTGTGTGCTCCGTCTGTCTCTTCTGCCGTGTCGTCGTCTGCTAAACTTCTGTCACTTTGTGTGTCCGTCGGTTGCAGATCATATTCAAAAGCAGGGTTTGTTTGCCCTTGTATGTGCCGCTTCTGGACGTCCTCAAAGATTTGAAGAACCTTCAAAGCACATCCACCATAACAGCAGGTATTAGTGTAAACATTAACTTACTGGGATTTTGTATTACAGGTACATGAAGAAAAAAAAAGATGGAACATTATATTACCTTTGATTTAGGAATGAGACCAACTCTGAAGAAACCAATGTGTCCTGTTTCAATCTTGGTGCAGTCAACCACTGTAGATGCAATATTCTCTGGGGAGGGTCCATCACACAATACTCCCTCCACCTAACCAAGCAAAACGCACATGTAATTTTCTTGAAAACACAGTTCCTCTTGTATGTAACAACACTGAAACTTTGTCCACACCTTGTCGCCTAACTTGGCATAAACTTGGTTGTGATGAGTTGTGTCTGCCTCGCCTGTGGGGTTGGCTGAGGTCACAGCGATGGGCCCCACCTACAAGACAGAAGGTTGTTGTGTTAATCAGACAGCTTGTTGACAACTAACTTGAAAATGTATAATGATTCATGTCCAGCAGTACCAGATTAATAAGATGTGTGGCCACTGAGCAGTCTGGGTTTCTTATAGCAATGCTTTGTGGAGTCCCGATGTGCTTGGCAGCGTCTCCTAAACCAAAGATGTCCATCCAGGGCCCTGAGTGAGACAAGAAACCAATAGAGTGCCCATGAAACCATTATTCTGCAATGATAGGCACCCACACAGTAAAAAAGAAAGTCTGAAAAACACACTGTTACATATATGAACCTACCTCTGGGTATAACCATGCTAATGGAGGAGGGCCATGCAGCCTCCATGAAGTCCAGCAGCAGAGGGCTCAGGAGATGACGCACTGGCTCCAGCTGCTTGATAGAGGAGATCCACATAGACATGGGTCGGTCCTGTGCCTGCTTCTTCACCCTGAATTTAAAAACAGCAATTAAAGAGTAATCACATAAAAGCAATGCAAGGATGCAGATGAGGGAAGTCTTGGCACAATGGAAACTCACTTGAAAGCTTTGACCACTGCATCAGGTCTGTTGCAAGCTGCCACCAGCACATATACTGTATCAGTTGGCATTCCACATATGCCGCCATTTTTCATGATTTCTGCAGATGGGAAGAAACAACAACACTTAGATCAATCACACAAAGAGCTGTGTATTCCTGAAAATAAACCATGCTTCCTTTGGTAGACTCTCACCTGCAATCTGCTTCACAGATGATGCCTTACGGGCTGGTACATGGGGACAGATATTTGCTCCTCCTCCAACTCCACTCAGTCTAACTAAGGGTTTTCCTAAGGGGATCTGTGGGCTCTGGAAGGTACTGTTGAACATATGTGCCAGGAAGCAGTAAAAACCAACAAGACCAAAGATGATGGTGACTCCTATGTCATAACCATAAGGCAGAGCACCGACAGCATCCAGCAGAAAGCTTATCAGAATTAGCTGGAAAGTGAGGGAGTATGCAAACCAGGCAACACTTAAAAACAGTGCTGCAACTGTCACTAAACAGTTGAACAGCATGAAGCTAATTATCCCCACAGCCACATTAAAGCCCCTGGTTTCCCCATACAAGCCACCGTATCGTGTTAACCCCCACACTGTCCACATCATCCCTTGGAATATAAAAACTGTGCTCTCAAAGGTTTTACCTCGTGCAAAAGCTACCGATCCACAGAGCAGCTGGAGAGCCCCTCCAGATACCACCACCCAGGGAAGAACCAACATAGACAGGGGGTTTCTGTCTCCAACTGAGGCTGTCATGGCAAAAGCAGCAAGAACACTGCAGGCATGGCCTAACACCTCTGCATCTGCATACTTGGAGTAGCCTAGGTAGGGTGCATGCAGCTCTTTATCGGCTCTGAGAGTAACACCCCGCATCTGGGTAGTTAAGGTCTTGAAACAGCTTTGACCTACAGGAATCTTTGTGGTGGCGACCATATTGTAGGTGGTGACTAAAAGCATTACAGCAGAGATTACAAAAATAGCGCCCTGTACACCCTGTGTGCCTCCTTGGAAGAAGCCTTGAGGCTGGGCAGCAATGGCAATACAATAAGCTGTAAAGAATAATTGGTAGAGCCCCTCCAGCATACTCTTCTGACAACTGAACAGAGCCAGGATGGAGAAGAGCACAGAGAAGACAACAGGGAAGGGAACAGGGGAGAGAGGTTGAATTGTGTAGAATGATAGCAGAGCGCTGTAGCCCTCTGCAAACTTTAGCAAAGCAGTAAAACCGTAAAAAGTAGCAGCTAGTGTGTCCATGGCTCGGTAGAAGAGGACACACATCCCAAGCTGGAAGACACCAGCGGTCCACAGCCAGGGGACATGACCCACAGAGAGCTGGGGGACCACGCCTAACAGAGGACAGACTAACACAGAGGCGGACAGCAGGTTCATCACCAGACCTACTGACTCTAGATCCCCACAGCTTTTGATTTGCTGTGCTTTTGGATCAGGTTTTCTTTTCAGGCTTGTTCCTGGAGCCTCCACTTTACCATGAGTGATGATCGACAGCAGACGTCCAAAACCAAAGTAAACTCCCACAACACAAACCAAAAGGTAGTTTGCAGCAGTGGCAGACTGACCGAAACCTGCAGCTGATAAACCTGCAATTTGATGTGCACACGCAAAGCTAATTCCAACAGCAATGAGACACAGAACAGTTTTCTTTGCTACAGCTGCTACACTGCCTATAATAAGCAGAGCTAAGGTAAAGGCTGCAAGGGCTGGGACTAGGGAGGATCTCAGCTCTGTGGACTTAAGCACACCCTGACCCACCAGGATGTAGACCAGACCTGAACCACACCACAGAGCAGCGATGGTGAGACACAGAGAAGAAAACAGCTGAGCGTGGGACAGACTGTGACGGATACCTAATGGACAAAAAAAACAAAAAAACACATAAATGTGAATCAACCATCAATGAAAATGAATACATTAAAACTCTTGTGTAATAAACGTTTATCAATGCAAACCTGCATAAGCAAGAAGGGCTGCAATGATGAGGAGCAGAATCCCCAGTGCAGTGTGGGGGATGAAGTCTTTTTCAGGTGAGCTGGCATAATTGTTCACCAAAAGTACGAGGGAACCTATTAATAAGGGGAAAAAAACATCTGAAATCAGCAACTGGTAATTAAAACAACGGGCACCTCGTAAAAGAAATGTTACCCATATTGCCATATTAGTAATGGCATGTCCAGAGGGGTGGCCAAGGGTGGCACTGGCACCCCTTGAAATCCAATTGGCCACCCCAAAATCCTATTCTATAATTGGCTGTTTGCCTTGTCAGAGGTGGGGTTTCTGTTAAAGTCTATAATTCCGGATGAGTTAAAAGGCTGGCACTAGATTTCTTTATTAATGCCCTCAAAAGTGACTTTGAAAAAAAATATTTTGTAAGTCCTTAAAGAATTAAGCTTAGAAGATTTATGCCAGTTTGTCATGTTTTCTTTTTAAGTCAAAAGGAATATAACAACTGTTTAATACTTTAATGAAAGTAGGTTGTGAAGACAGAAAGGGTAAATTTTATTTATTTGTAAATGCACGTGCAACCCCTGCCTATATGAGAGCCTCATTTGGGCCACCCCAGTCAAAAAGTTCTGGACAGCCCCTGCATATTAGCCCACATAAAGTCAAAGAATAGTACTTTTTCATTGGCCCACAACTTTTACATTGTAGCCTACAATTTTAAGCTTACAGAAGTCTTTTAGAACCGGATAGCAAACTAACATAAAACTTCATGTTTGCATATTGTTGTTTACTATTTACAACTTGTAATAGTTTTTTCATATTTTCTATTGTTTTCATCATATTACAAGTTCGATACCAAAATAGGGGTGCTTCATATTTTCTTAGCGTTCATTTTTTTAAATTCAAGAAGAGGAGCACTGTCAAAGTAGCATGAAAAGACTAATGAGTTGGAACAAATATTAAGACGAACACATAATGAACAAGCGAAAATGTGAAGCTTACCGCCAGAGATGCTCAATATGCCCACGGACACATGCAGCGACTGGAGTTGAGTCATGGCTGGAGTAAATTTCTGAAGATTTCAGTCTGCTGCTCCATAGCGCTGCACTCATGCAGCTTTATACTGCGTGTGACGTCATCGCGCAGGAGACACACGAAAAGAGAAGCCGCACCCTATAACAGAACATAATTACTCAAGTCCGTTACAGGAAAAAATCCCTTGAGGAATGTTTCCGCATGTAGTTTGGAAAACAATGGGTTGTTTAAGAACTAATATACTCCACATATGCAGAGAAAGCGATATGATACGAATAGGACGAGTATATTTTTTAATAATGTAAGGCCAGGCAACTTTATTTGTATAGCGCATTTCATACGAGGGCAACTCAATGTGCTTTACATTAAAACATTAAAAGCATTGGAAACATTCAGACAAGCATAAAAGAGCACAATTAAAATAACAAATAAAATGAAACAGAAAAGAAAAGGAAAATTAGAAATATATTTAAAGTAAATTTAAAATTTGCATTTAAAGCGAGTTAAAATAAACTAAGATAGGAAAGCAGAGGCAAATAAAAAAGTCTTAATCGTTGATTTAAAAGAGGTGAGAGTTGGAGCAGACCTACAGCTTTCAGGGAGTGTGTTCCAGATATGTGGTGCATAATGACTAAACGCTGCTTCACCATGTTTTGTTGACTCTAAGGACTGAAAGCAGATCAGTACCTGATGACCTCAGAGATCGAGATGGTTTATAATTTAAAATAAGATAAGATAAGATAAGATAAGATACTCCTTTATTCGTCACACAACGGGGAAATTCATGGAGTTACAGCAGCAAACAAAAAGGTGTACAGTATAAGAATTTAACAAGAATATATATATATATATATATATATATATATATATATATATATATATATATATATATATATATATATATATCTAAAAAGTCCATCAGAGACGACAGCTTGGCCATAATTCTCCTGTCAGCCACCACCTCCACAGGGTCCAGGACTGAGCTGGCCTTGTTCCCCAGTTAGTTCAGTCTTGCTCTTTTAAGGCAAATATCAACACTAATTGTTTTGTAGTTCGCTCGTCATGGTATCAAACTATTAAATCAAAAAAGGCCTGGTAACATATGTGATTAATCTTTTGCCTGAAACTATTTTGCTGATAAGGGCTTACACTAAAATCATAGGCTGACCATAGGCTATATGTTTCCTTCTTCCTCCTCTCCTTCAATAGATTCTTTGTTTGGAACACCAACCAGGTGACTAGTTAAGAGTTGGATAGGGAGTTGGGAGGGATGACTCAGCATTTTATCCAAAGTGTTTCTGGTAACTAAGGTGCATGATGTAAGCAGGTGGTGGGAGGAGACAGAGGAGCAGGAGCGCTATAAAAGTTCTGCTTCACTGTTTGAGAAGCACAACCCGGCTGAACAGCGCATATTCACTTTGTGTTAACCTAGGACAGTTACAGAAGGTAAGACCTATCTACATCCTCTTACTTATACATTTTAAAAAGGCTTAGCCCTACTTTTTTTTTTTTAAACACAAGCTGATTTTATGTAATGACATGATAAAATGCAAAATAAAAAAGGAAGTAGGGGAGCAGTGTGATGTGTCCCAGTGTTACCTGGCAGCAGCAGAACTCCTCTTATTCCCTGCCACCTGGCTCTGTTACAGCTTGATGTAAACTGGCCAGCTTTGGATCAATGCTCCTCACATATTAAAACAGGGGGGAAACACTTGATATGTCAAATGGAATAGGAATTGTGTTGTTTGAATATGTATACATCTATAAAGTTTATGGAAACGTGTTTTTGTGTTGATTTATAGAAACCATGGTGAAGTGTGTTGCAGTCATTCTGTCAGGCTGTGGAGTATATGATGGCACAGAGATCCATGAGGCCTCTGCTGTCCTCGTCCATCTGAGTCGGGCTGGAGCAAAAGTAAGGGAAAGAAAAGAGGACATAAAAATGTGGTCCTATTGTTTTCAACCTTTTTCTTATTCCAAAATTCCCCTTTTTAATTTTTTTTTTTTTTTTTTTTAAGTTATATTTTTGGCCTTTTTGCCTTTATTTTATAGGACAGGTGGAGAGAGACAGGAAATGTGGGGAGTAGAGAGTGGGGGAAGACATGCAGGAAATGGTCGACCGGCCGGGAATCGAACCGGCGACCCCTGCGACGAGGACTGTAGCCTCTATATGTGGGGCGCTTAGACCGCTAGGCCACCAGCGCCCCCCCCCTTTTTAATTTTTATTACAGTTTTATGTTTCAGTCCATTTAAATGCAATGCGAATAACCCTAAAACAATTACCACAACACCTGGATACAGTGACTGATCCAAAATAAGGAATCACTCATTTTTTTGTAATTCCAGGTGAAGATGTTTGCTCCAAATGCAGATCAGATGCATGTTGTAAATCACTGTGAGGGGAAACCTACAGACGAGAAGAGGAACATCCTGCAGGAAAGTGCTCGCATTGCCAGGGGTGATGTGACTGATCTGGCCAAGTTGGAAGTCTCAGCTTTTGACGCTGCCATCGTCCCAGGTTAGACAAATTACATCCCAAAAAAACAAAACCAGAGACATACTTGTGTAACATTGTGAATTAACCCTGCATGTTCTCATTCAGGGGGCTTTGGTGTGGCCAAGAACTTAAGTGACTGGGCTGTGAAGAATAAAGACTGCACCATCCAGCCACAACTAGAGCAGCTCATCAAGGCTTTCCACAAAGCTGGGAAGCCGCTGGGCATGTGCTGCATCTCCCCCATCCTCGCTGCCAAAATCCTGCCTGGCTGTGAGCTCACTGTGGGGCAGGACAAAGAATGCGAGAAGTGAGTGAATAGTCTGTCATCAAGACGTACGTATGGATTTTTAAATCTCAGTCTATCCCTTAACCTTTCGTCTCTTTTCACCCTAAGGTGGCCATATGCTCAGACAGCAGGAGCTGTGAAGGAGATGGGCTGTAAGCATGTAAACACTGAAGTGGATAAGGCACATGTTGATGTTAAAAACAAACTGGTCACCACATCTGCATTCATGTGCAATGCACCCATTCATGAGGTTTTTGATGGAGTAGGAGTCATGGTTAAGGAGACCCTGAGGCTGGCTTGAGAATTCCCTGATTACATTCTTGATGTTTGTATTTATTTAATCTAATAGTTAAGTTTCCTCAGATTTTACATGTAAACATATTATTTGATGTTTACATCACTTGATATTTTCCATCTGTTGTTTTGTGAGTCTTAATAAAAGGTTACTTTACAAAATGCAGCGTTCATTTGTTTTATTAACAAAAAAGAGAAATCATTAATAAATAATGTTGAATAATACTATAATATACGTGCATTAAGAATACTACTGTAAAGACTACACAGACTGTTTGTTTCTCACTTCAAATACAGCTAAAAATACATTACTTTTCATACACCGCTCCATATACCAGCCATGCAGGACCAACATGTGAGGGGGTAATAAACATTTTACCTGCCAAACATAAACCTAGTTTTTGGATCACCACTCTTTTCCTTTTTGCTTGTTTGTGAGGTTTGAAAATAGCAAAATACTGCATTCCTTAACAAGGTATCCTAAAGTATGCATTGTGAAAACAGACTGATGCTGGTTGACTTTTTCTTATTAATAATGAAATCTTCTAGTGGAAGAAAGAACAGAGTTTTACTTTGGCCCACATCTTCTGTATGGCTGTATAAGCTAACACATTTCCTGTTTACAAATCACACAGATAGGACATAATCACTAAAGAATGTGCAAAATGGAACAGAGTTTCATATTACAGTAAACAACTTCATTAAATTGTGTCTACATTTATTTAATCTGGCGAGAAGTTGTCATAATACATTTTCTTTAACTTCAGAGGTAGATATACAGGCCCCACCACCACTTAAACAATGTGTGTTACTCTGCAGGAACAATCTTAGGGAGAGAGCAAGACATCAGCAAGAGGAGACTGTTCAGCTAAACTTAAGAAGACTGCATTTGGACAGTCTGCATTTTCAGTCAGAGCAGCAGGAAAATGGAGCTCAATTCCTACCCTGCCCAGAGACCACAGATGAAAATTAGCTTATAGCTAACTCTGGCTTGACAGTTTTTGTTTTGCATGGCCCCTGTCGAATAAACTAATAAATAAAATAAACAACATATTCAAAATGAAACAAACTGTCTTGTGTCTCAATAAAACAAATCTATGGATCAAATATTAATACTTTTAGTTCAGCTAAATTCAGTTTTATTTGTATAAAACATTTAATCCAAAATCAAAGTGCTTTACAGAGGAAGAAACAAACATAGAGCAACCCATCATTTTAAACAATAATGTAATGAGTTCAGAAGCACATATATTCAGTTCACAACACATTTATAAAATGACCTTCTATCATGCAAGACACATGTACACACATGCAATGAAACAAGAGATAAGCAGTCTTTGAAAACCACTCTTAAAATAACTTAATGTTTCCTAAGGCATCAGATAAGTTGAGAGTTTGTGCCACAAAACAGCATCATAGTGACTAACTCCACCTGCACATGATTTAGTTTTGACCATGCGAACATTCACGAGGTCCATACCTGATGTTCTGAGGGATCCGCTCAGAAAGACATTGAGGTGCCTTATCATTCAGAGCTTTATATACAGTACCAGAGGTAATGAATACAATTCTATACTAAACTGGAAGCCACTAAATATTTTTCAGTAGTGATATAATATATGCCACTTTTGGTCTCTGTCAACACTGGTGGTTTGAAGGTGAGGTCTGCTTATTTACTTTTTTGGATGTCCAGAATAAAGAGTATTGCTCTGCTTGGGATGACTGCATGGTTTTCAGAGTCAGTCAGATTGGAAGCGAAAGCACCTCAGTCTAGAAATGCTCTTTAGATGATAGGATGTGTGAAATAACTGAGATTCACAAACTGACATATCTCAGATTATTTTGACCATTTATTTTAAAGCAGTTTAAAATAGATGAGTTACATTCAAATATGTCATAAAACTCCACATTATCAAACATTAGAAAGCCAAATTTTCAAAATTAAATATATATATACAGTTAAGACATTTCAAACAATGATTTTCCAGTTAGATGTAGTTAAAGCTTTACTATAAAGTCTGCACTTATTTTTTTGTGCAATATTTAAGAATGACCTTGTGTCAGTTAAACATGCAGAATGAAGACAAAGAATACTTCATGCAGTTTTGTCTGAAAAATGCTTGAACTGATCTGCTCCACAGACCAACTCTGTAGCATGGAATTTCCTGGGACGATCAGGATCCTAACAGCAACGGAAAAAAAAAAAAAATCAGAGTCAACGCACAATAAGACCAAGAAGTTGGGTCTGGCAGAGAACACAGGATTAAATGTGTTTGTCTCACCTGTATGGGATATGCACAGGTGGGAACATATCGGATCACAAACCCACAGCGTCTCCTCTGGGACATGTTGGTATCACTGGCATGGACAAGTAGTCCATCATGAACCTTTAGAAACAAACACCAAATCCTTTTTAACTCACTCTATATCAAACGTATTCATCACTGTGCTTCTTTTACAAAACAACAAACAAACTCACAGACATCTGGCCAGCTAGTAAAGGGCAAAGCAGGGCTTCATCAGTCTGCAACAGCTCCTCTGGGATCTCCTGGTTGACGGACAGCATGTTCCCAGGACGGATGGCTTGGCGATGAGGCAACATGCCTGAGCAGTGGCTGCCTGTAGGGGAAAAGACAACAAAAGATTGTTGAACAATTTTGGTTGGATTTCATGGAAATATCTCTTTTTGACTTTAATGAGGAACCAGGAGGGTTGCAGAATTCATACATTTGCATTAGAAACAGAATTAAGCTGCTGTGATACCTGGGATGACCCGGAGAGCACCGTTCTCCTTCAGTGAGTCATCTAAACCGAGCCACACAGAGAGGACAGGGCCACCAGCAATACCCCAATACCTGTGAACAACACGGTTACAGTCAGACATAACAAAACAAAACAAACCTTTCTGGATGAATTCCAGGATTCAAATCTACCTCATATCCTGATGCCAGGCCACATATGGAAGGCCACTCTCCCCAACATTCCCATCAGGCGTGGTTTCCCCCTCTTTTCTCTCCTGGGCGTCAGGTTTGAGTACAGGGTATTTACAGATGAAGCGGGAGTCCAGTAGGATCACATCTTGACCCAGGACAGCTTGGACCACTCGTAGGATTTGAGGGTGTCTGGTCAGGTTCCTCACCCAAGGATACTTAAGGTGAACATTGTGGAGGCTGTACGAGGTGTACTCCTCTCCTGGAAACAAATCAACGTTTTTTTACTGACAAACTTTGCTGCGTAACATACTCGCTTTTTACTGTCTTCATCCCTTCCCTCCTCACATCCCTTCATCTCAAAGCGCTTACTTACCAAATTCTTCCTCCAGCTCAGCAAAGGCCCGCCTGGCCTCTCTCAGCTCAGTCTCATCCAACACTGGCAGCGCTGAGAGGAAGCCTTGCTGGTTGTAGATCTCCTGCAGTTTAGCCATGGATGTAGTTATTGCTATAAGGCTCACTCACTGCGTATGCCTTGGGTTTTTTACTTCAGAAATTTACAGCGCAGAAACTGTAAGTGGTGGTGGAGAAACAGGGAAAAGAAGCAAAGTTTCGATAAACTCGGCTTAAGAATGTGCTTTTTAAGTTGAAGTTAGTTGTTTATGCAGACGTGCCCTGCCCTGATGGGAAAAACATCCAGCCACATTTATTTAGGATGCACTCAGCACCACCTTGTTCTGCCTACTCTAACAGACAAATATAACCTTGAAACTGCACAGTTGCCAGTGTGAATGAGCCTGTTGTCAGTGTTAAGAGCCTCTATTTAAAGATACAGGATTTGCTGACTAAAGCAGGCCAGGAAAAGAACATTACTGTCATCAAATTAGACAAGATGAAGACTTCAAGTTTTCCTTTAACCTCAATGATTCTTTGGCTGAAATCTCAACACTTCACTGTATATATCACATTTTGTCAAGGTGAAACTGGTAAAATGATACTGAAAAAAGTGAGATTATTGTATTCATACATAAACTCATGTAACAAAAAATGTATATTTTAACACATTAAAATGCAATAAATGCAAAAGTGGTTATTCAAAGAGCCAAATAAAGTTACAGTATTAATACATAATACGTTTTGAAAAGATACATTTAGCAAATCTTTGGTTATTTTGTTTGTATCTTAAATTTTGAAATGTATTCATTTTTATCTGCACAGTTAAAACACCTGACATTAAAAACTAAATCTATTGCAACGAGTATTAATTTCTCCCCATACCTGTGTGCTGTTCGCTCTCTTCTCTCTGCAATTCTGAGCTCAGGATAATTTTAGGCTCCCCTGAAGCAGACATTATATACTCCCCAGAGCGCCTTCTGGAAATTCCACACCTTCTGGAAATTCCACTTCGTTGATAATATTGTTCAGTAAGTTGAGTAGTCTTTCATCAGAAAAAAGCTGCAACGATGACCAATGATGCAAACATCTTTAACAGCTCAGGTGTGGTGTGGCATTCAATGACACATACAAACAAAGTAATATGAAACCCTTTCTTTTCAAGAGCTATGGGTCCTCCCTGATTCTTAAGAATGATATGCAGTAATTACGAAATTTAAAAGCTATTTTTAGTGCCTTCTTTTATTACCAAATGACATATGACTGACAGTATGACGTATTTTTAGTTCATAGTTAGTCATTATTAGTCGTTAGTTGTTATTCTGTCAGGTCTCATCACAACCTTATAATCAACTCTTCTGTTCCTGGTCAGGAACCCAGGGGGACAGAGCAGGAACGATGACGGATCACAGGACAAAGACATATTTCATATTATGACCTCTGTGTGAGAGCAAAGGTGTGTGAAGCAGTGAGTTTTATGGCACTAAATAGGCCATTTTTATCTTTGTGTTACTATCCAATCCAATCCACTTTATTTATATAGCACATTTAAAAAAACAATCAAGTTTAGCAAAGTGCTGATTATGATTATGATGTGCTAAATAATGTTGTTATAATTTTTTCTGCTATTCCCGTTTTCCATTTATATGTAGGCAAAACATAACACAAATATAGATGTTTGTATAATTCTGCTTGAATTGGGAAAAAAAAAAAAAATTCACACTATTGCAAAGGGGATGGGACAGGGGTTGACAGTTATATTTTTTTAAGGTAACGGACAAACGATGCCCCTAAAACAGCTGTTTTAAGCCTTTTCAATAGCTGACCATAAAAACGTAATTACTCTCCAACCAATACATAAATATATTCATGTCAAACTGGGTCAAACTTAATTCTGAGAAAAAGGCTGCCCATGGTTAAGCATTCAACACCTGCCAGTAAATGACCAAACCACACCTTATTTACTCAGCACTTTTATCCTGATACATTATTAAATAACAGGGAGGACACAGCTGAGCAGTTTCAAACTTCCTTCTCTGAAAACTATTATTGAGGACCATCCGTTAGGAGATTGAGTCTTTGTGTGGTCCGGAAAGAGCCACATTTTAAATTCCTTCCAATCAACAAGTAACATATTTCCTGGATTCCACATAATGTTTACTAAGTCACACAGCTTTTGCCGCATGATGTCATTCCCATTTGGGTCTGTGTGGGCTCAGGATGAATGGATAAATCACTGATTAAATTAATCCAAATGGAACAAGTTAAATAAAAACAAAAGGCAGGAAACACCACCTTGTGTCCACCTTGTACTGTGGGTTCGTTGCTGGGTATATTCATTACTGCACCATTTTCATTGTTTTCTCTCCTTTTTTGTTGTGATTTTCATTGCCTTCGTTGCTTTTTGTTCTGCTCTTCCCTGCCTCATCCTTCGTCTCATCATTCCTTCACCTTCCTCCACTTTCCCTGCCTCAACCTTGTACTGAGCCTGCCTCAACCTAGTATTGTCCCTGCTACAACCTTTTACATTCCCTGTACTGGACTTGAACCCAGAACCATCAGCCCTGTCCTCCACATCACAGAGCTGCTTGCCAGTGCTTGCCTCTTCAGATCTTTTCATTTCACAATTTTGTTGCGGTAGTTCAAAAGCACAGTACGAGCACATTGAGAAGAATGTGTTACATTTCCATCACACATTGGAAGCCCATAGTGGGATTTGAACCCAGAAACATCAGATTGAAAGGTAGAGGGTAGAATTACATGTATTCAGATTACTTTCCTCTGAGCTATCAAATTACATGTAATTTGATTACTTTTTCCCAGAGTAATCTTAATAACATGTAATTAGATAACGTATCCCATTTAAAACTTGGGTGGAAATCTTGATTGGGAAGCAAAAGAAAAGGAATAAAGTGAAAATTTTGCTTCTGACAGGAACAAATATGAAGAAAGTGAAAATCTGGGTTCTGAAGCGAAAATTTTGACAAAAATGCAAGGTTACTTTTTGAGTGAAAAACATAAAGTGAAAATGTTTCCTTCTGACGAAAAAACATGAACAATGTGAAAATGTTGTTTTTGAAGCCAACATATTTACATTTTCAACATTTACATATTTGAAATGATAAACTTTCAAATTGTCAGTTTTGGTTTCAGACAAAGTGTACCTCTTATACTTGCTGATTTAAAATAAATAAAAAACCCGTTATTGTCGAAAATGCAGAAGAAAGGCTGACTCCACAGGTTTCAGTTAACCAATTTGCCTGACACCTACGCTTTGGCAGTTTTTCATACATCAAAAATAACTACAACGAAATAATCAATCACATCACTAATGGTCTGTTTTTGTTTTGTAAGTCACCAATAAGACCAATAATAATTTTAATCTGTTTCATGACCAGGGAAAAACTCCTCACAGGAGCTTTAATCATCACATAAAGATAAAATATTTCAAGCTGTGATGAACTCTCACTTTGCAAGGATTTTGGTGCCCCTCTGTGGACAAAACCAGAACATCCCAGTGATATCTTCCTGCTTTCTTTGAGTTCAACTATATCACTGTCAACATTTGCTGTAGAAAAAAAATACTTTTTTCAGTGTGCTGTGACTTCCTTCCTCTGACACCTACACTGTGGCAAAATGGTTTCTGGTGTTAAAAATAAATACTGTATATATAAGTAATCAATATTGAGTCCTCACAGGAACTTTAAATGATCGTTAGAAACAGCAGGTAACAAACAGTCTTAGATCAATCTTTCCTATTCAGTTTTTTTATTTTTTATTTATATAAATATAGATCTTTATGAGTTTATTGGATTTAAAGTGAAATTTGTTCAAAAATATAACTTCAGTAAAAAAAGAATATACTTGACAGAGAAACAAACATTAAAGAATACTGAAAGTTGATAGATATATTAAATATATAAGTATAACGAATGTATTAGTACAAAAGTCAGCAACTACAGCTTGTATTTCTGTTCAGTAGTACATAGAAAAAAATACTGACCGTTCCATAGTGTCACTGTAACCTTACTATGGATTACAGAGAAAGCAAACATTCTATTTTATCCAGGATTTGTTCATGTTGATTACATTCATTTTTTTTCCTTCACAAAAACAGGATAAAAGAGCTGTCAGTTAGAATAAAAGTACAGAAGAGTCCAATTTAACTTGTTGTGTAAGTTTACTGGAGTGCATTTATATCAATGCTGTTCAGTTTCTCCAAATGAGAGATAGTGACATACGTATTTAAAGTTTCGGGGACATGAAGTGACACTCACTTTATAACATTGATAATCATGAATATAAACCTTACTCTATTTAATTCTTGACCTTATTGTATTTCCTCGGACCCTCAGTCTGACTCTTTGTCCCTGTTTGGGTGCTTTGGGCAGAGAGGGTGGTGTTGTTTCCTCTTCTCTCCACCTTCCGTCCTCTTGTCTCCCCCCAGTGGATGCTGGTCGTTGTTGCAGCGGTGAATAAGCACAGGGTCCTTGTTTGGAGTCGTTTTCTTTAACAGCAGCCTCTGCAGCATCTGTTTGTCAGAGCGCTCCCGTCGGAAGTCATCCTCATACACCTTCAGCTGTAGAGATGTCAGAATGAAAGACAGGGAAATCAGAGTGAAACACTTGAGATTCTAGAGACAAACACATCTCTGAGATTCAGAGAACAGTATATTCATACCAAATCAAAACAGGTTATTCATTTTAGACCTTACAAGAGATGTGGAGCTGAGAGAATATACATACAATATAGCCTTCAGTGTTATTTTAAATCATATGATTGATTATATTGTGACTATAGTATGTTTCAACAGTAACTGCACAACATATACTTCTCACATCTAATGCTCTAAAATTGCACTGAAGCCTTCAGTCACACGTACTGTCAGCTAAATAAAATCATTGCATGGATTCCTGTTGGTTAAGCATGTTAGTTGTCTGCTAGTTTCTAGTGACAGTGGATGTGTATGTCTTTGTGTGTGTGTGGGTGTGTGTGTGTTTGTGTGTTTGTGTGTGTTTGTTTGTGTGTGTGTGTGTGTGTGTGTGTGTGTGTGTGTGTGTGAGCACACATACTGTATGAACACACACTTAAAACAGTACCTGCTCTTGCAGTAGTGCCACCTGTTGTCGCGTCTCCTCCCTCTTCTTCCTCAGTCTGCGGTTCTCTTGCTGAGTGTGTTTGTGGTCGTTGTGCTCCGTCTCATATTCTGCTTCATAAATCTGGGTCTGCAGACAGAAGACATCAGTGTGGCAGAAAGCCAACATCAGAGCCATATCTTTTGATCTGCACATTTTTATATCTAAGCCGTGAGCAAATAGCAGAAGAGCACTGAGCCACCACTTGGTGGTGTATTTCACCATCTAATCCTGTGTGAAGCTCCTAGCAAATCTTTCCCTGGCAACAGTGAGTTGACATCAGTCCTGCTCTCTTCACATAAGAAATGAGAACATTGTTTGATGATGTGAAAAAGAGAGCAGCCCACCTGACATCTAAGAGCCTCCAGCTGTTCTTTCAGATCCTTTACTTCTTGATGGGAGTCTCCCAGTGCTCCTGGTTGGGTGCTGCTGCTCTGACTTTTCCTTTTCTGCTCCTGACTGGAAGGAGCTGGGAAACAAGAGGATGAGGGGTTGTATCCTGGAAAATGACCAGAACCTCCAGGAGGATTTCTGTCCAAGCATGACACAGGACCTCGTACCACAGCACTGAAGCTCCCCTTTGGTAAAGAAATGAGACAAACTAATAAACAAACTCATAAATCATAGATCTGAGAGTATTTACAGTTCTGAAAATAATCAGCTATACAGATGCACTGACAGGTTTATTACCTGTTTGGCAGCTGTGCAGTCTTTATCTGCATGGTGCAATCGGTTTTCTAGCAGTCTGATGTATTCCTGCAGCTCCTGGTTCTTCTTTAGCTCCTGCATCAATGCCTGCTCATAGTACTCTTTTGCACTCTGCAGACCAAAACACAGCAGGAAACATAACACATGTATGGACCATCAAAATCACTCCACCATTACTCAGAGTTCAGAGGCCCCATAAACTGTATCTTAATTTTTCTTTTCACAGTCCATACGGGTGGGATTGACTTTACAGAACAAGATTGGCATACTTCTGTACATGTATTCATCCTACATGAGAGCATTGTTGTATGTTTACCTGTTGGTGATCAGCTTTAAGCAGCAATCTGCTGTTGAGCTGTTTGATGGCGGCTTGTTCCAGCTCCAAGGCCTCCAGCCGGTGCTGCAGACCCAGCGTGGCACTACGATATACCTGGTCCCATTCCTCATTCAGCTTCATCAGCTGTAACACGTGCCATCACGACTGTATCATCAGGTCTACCACAACTTTCAATAGCATCGTTTATGTAATCACCGCTGCAATTTTTTCACCGTATGTCACGATGATAACGTGGATTCAGGAAGTGAATTTAGGTCAAAGAGATGAGATATTTCACTCTCTACATGCATCACAGTTAAAATCAGCTGAGGGAGTCATTCTCATTTGTCCTGTTCTGTTTTTTTTTTATAATGCAGCAGCTAAATAAAATCAAGAAATGAAGGTTGTGTAATTGTGAAAAATCTAACTTTTATGATGATTTTTCACAGCTCAGCAGCAGTTTTCACACAATGCCCACACTCCTCTGGTTTTCACAAAAAGCTGAATGTGATCGCCAACATCAGCAGCACAAATGTGAACCTGCAGAGAATCTGCACCAGTTTGAGGGGATTTTGCTTCTTACCTCTTTGTTGACTCTGCGGAGCTCAGTGTTCTTGTTCAGCAGCAGCAGTTTCTCCTGGTCAGTGGAGGTGACAGTCATACTCTCTGTGATCAGAGTAACCTGCTCCTCTGTGGACAGCAGCCTGTCACACACAGGACTCACCTCTGCTGTCCTGCACACACAGACACACACAGCTACAGTTTACACATGTACATGTATACGTGCCATAAATAAAGTCATCATGAAAAACAATGGAGGAGGATTTCCATTAATAAGCAAAAGCATGTCCGCACACATGAATGTCAGAGTACTTTTGAACACCCACTCACACAGAGTGCACTAACAGAGAATCGAATTTGAGCTATTATGCACACCCACGCACACACATGCATGCACAGTCACATTATGCGCTCAAGACTCTCAGACACACACACACACACCCACCCACACACACACACACACACACACACACACACACACACACACACACAAGCATTTCTTTCTTTCTCAAGTCCTAGCCAATCATAATCTCTGTTTACTATCAGATACATTTGCATATCGATAGCCTCTGGAAGCAATGTGTGTGATGATCCCTAAAAATTGTTGATTTCTGTGGAGCCACTTGGAGAGAAGGAAAATATTTGAAATGATTAATTAGTAAAACCAGCATCCTGCCCAGCAGCCTTGTCTGAAAGGAATCACTGATAGTGAGGCACGGAGATCTAAAGCCAAGGGGGGGGGGGGGGGGGGGGGGGGGGGGATCTGCTTACTGAAAAACACACCACTCTGCATGTAGCCCCCAGGGCTTGTACATACAAGCATGTAGAGCTGATGTAACCTCAGAAAGATAAATACTTTTAAGAGTCACAATCTGCTATCACCTCTCATTGCCCTTAAGGCTTAACTCCCCCGCAAACACATGCTTTCATCCACTTATATACAATTTCCTGCTGTGTGAAAACCAGTGTTACACAATTTAAAAGGGTGTTGTACTGTCAGGTCAAGGCAGTACAAACAGGAGGGTGCAGGTGTACTGTATCGTCCAAACAATGTGAATAAAGGATTTTAAATACACTTTTCCAACATATGCATACAAATATTAGACCAGGATTAATTTTTCTGTTCAAGCTGTAAGGATTTGAACTTAAATATCAACATTTTGGTAAACATTCTCATCGACTTTTTTTTGCCGAGAGATAAATAAGACGATTGATACCACCCTCGTATCTTACAGTTATCTCATGTCAGGCTACATCCAGCAGTGGGTTGGCTAAGCTGAGCATAAAAAAAACAATGAATAGAGGACGCAGCTAAAACGTTTTCTTTTCCAAAAATAACATAAACAAACAACGCAATGAGCAGAATATGAAAATAAAGCCCCCAAAAATCCCAGCAAGTTGGTGTTTTTGAAGGGATTATGTAGAAGACTACTTCATGGCCCAGAGCGGAGATTTTCTGGATTTTTGCTAGCTGCTTGGTATCTTTAAAGGGACAAGGCCTGATATAACAACACTTCCCCCCATCCTTTAACCCTCCTGTTATGTTGCGGGTCAAATTGACCCTTTTTAAAGTCTATTATAGGTAATATATGCCTTCCAAACCAGCTAAATGCAGCATAAAAATATGGACAGCATGTGACAGAAGAGGAGTCGTGTTAATTTATCAACATCACTTCATAAAAAATAAAAAAAAATTCAAAATGTAAAATAAAATAAAAAAAATCTAAGTCGTGTAAAGCTATTCATTTATATTTAGGGCTTTCCAATGTACATTAAAAAAAGTTTTAACATTAATTTTAAAGAAAAATCCTCATTGAACCATGATTTGTGAGAATTAAAAAACACCAATGGACTAAATCTTGATTTAAATGGTAAGTATAATGGAGTTAAAAATTAGATCAAAAAAATGTTTATTGGTATTTTTTGGGGTTCTGACACTTTTGGACAATTGAATATGCCTCAGGTCAAATTGACCCAGGAACTTTATTACTGTTCCAGTGAAAGGAACATAACAAGAAGGTTAAAGACATCTCATATTTAAAAAAGTAATGCATTATCTGTAGAAATGTGATGATTTTTTTTTCTGCCTTTGGACAAAGCCAGGTTAGCTATATCTTTTTATGTAAGTCTTTATGCTAAGCTAAGCTAACTGTCTGTGAGCTGTAGATTACTGTATTTATGTAAACATGTGAATGGTAGTGATTTTCTTATTGATTTTCTTATTGGCAAAGCACCAATGAGATATTTTTACAAAACCTTAAAAAGTTTAATTTACAAAGCTTCTCAAAGTTCAAGGATCAAAATATTTTGTTACCAAGCTATAAAAAAAGCCTTCTTGCCTGGAAGGTGACTTTTCAAAAAGATAGCATCCATCAGCAAGGTCATGATTTCTGTCAAGAAGACTATACTTAAAGGGAAACACAAAATGCCATTAGCTTGAAACCCACACGGACAAATCATCAAAATGCATTATTACACATAGGAAAGTTAACTCAGAGTCAAAAAGTCCGTCTAAATGTACACCCTGTGCTGCTATCTGGCATTTATCTGGGTTCAACAAGGCAGGAAAGAGCTTTAGTGCAGGCTGTTTATGACTCGTAATGACTGAATCATCCACACAGAACCAACACTTCTGTGTAGGATGAAAGCAGAAGCTGAAACGAATGAAATTGAGCCTAATTCTGGTGGCCAGTATGCTAGTCCAAAATGCTAACATACCCGTGTCCAATAGGCTGTCTGAGCAAGTCAGCCAAGTGTACTCAGTCATCCTATTGGGACCACACCACGCTTCATGTCTCCCTGATCCACAGCCTTTTCTCTTTCTGCTGCTCTGACAGCCGATACAAACTGCGTGACCCAGTTTCACTAAGTTTTCAATCGTGCACTGTCTTGGAAGGACACCAAAATGCCACTGCTTCCCACAGCAGTATGGTAATTCACTGCTGTTGCTGATGATAAAGAGGGAGATAATATCTTTCCTCCTTGCTGGTGGCAAATCTGACAAATATGAGTCTAGATGTGTCTCTGAGAGCAGCTGGTTTATGACTACAATCAGATACCGTCACAGAGGAGAGAACAGTGGACTCCTGTGTCAGACTGATCATCTGTGTTAAGGTAGTATGCCCACATTAATAAACAAAATGTATGTCAGGTTCAAGGCTAAAGATGATGTAATTAGTCTCATGTTATTAACAACTTTCCAGGAACTCTTTTAGATGACTGTGTAATGTATTTTGAACTACAGCCTACATATGACCTCAAGGGAAACTCCGCAGTGACATTTTATCCTTCCTCTGACTGAACAGCGATTCTCCATTTAACAACATGAACATCTCTTGTTAGTGATAAGAACAAATTATTTTATGAAATTTTAAACTGTTTTTGTCATTTCAAAGGAACAAGTATTGTAAAAATAAAGTATCAAAGTCAGACTCCTCACTAGCAGTGAGTCTCAAATTGCACATTTCAGGAAGTAAGACAATAAATACTAAACCTACATTCGTTGAGGCTAATAAAATGTAGGGTTTATGTTGGTTTCACTTTATGGTATTCATATCGGAAATAAAACATGTTATGTAAGATTTGAATAGATTGTAGTATAAAGTGATCCTGTTTTTGTGTAATTGATATATTGTAGAAATGTGGAACATACATACCATACTTCTTTGTGTCTGTGTAATTGATATATTGTAGAAATGTGGAACATACATACCATACTTCCTCTGTTAATCCATGTTCCTTTTGGTTCTGAGGGAGACTACTACTACTCTGAGAAGTATCTTTCTGCATTCCTGCTGCTCCTGAGGATGAAAATGATGAGCACGATGACAAAGACAACACATCTCCATCCATGGCTGGTCAAATCTTCTTCTAGTTTAAAAGAAAATTAAAACCGTGCTTTCAAGTTTCTCTTCCCAAAGTGACTGGTAAGCATGTGGTGGAAAGTAAATAGTGTCGTCAGTATTGATACGTAGCGAAAGAGGAACTCACTGAGACGAAGCACCACATGACAGGAAGTGACACAGAAAACTGCTTCAGCTTTCTGTCAAAGAGGGCCTGTCCTTTTGTTGTTACTGGATTTAATCTTTGCCTCACAGTCAGATTGTACAGTTCTCTGAATGTTTGCTCAGTTCAAAGGTTTGGTTTTGACATAATTTGGAGATTTGGGGAAATTCCACTCAGCAAGAATGTGTGCTTGTGCTAATGTATTTGTGCTAATGTGTTTTTGTCCTTGTTTGTTACCTGTTAGCAAAGCTGTTGCATTATGTTTTTTTAATGAGCAACTTAACATGGAGCGAGCTGAATAGATATGCATATTTGTGCATGATTATATATTGCATGATATGTAATTGATAATGATGGTAACACATACATTTATTCTTGACAAATAATGATAGGGTTGGGCTGATTGCATTCACCAGTCTGCTCATTACTGGGATTGAGGGAAGTGGGCTGTAGCAGGTTAATTAGTAAATCACACGTTCATCCAAGGGGCAATCAAGTAAATTAAAGGATTTTCGTTAATTAAGTTCCCCTTAGTCAAGCTAAGCTGTCGTTTATTAACACTAAGAGAAATCATTAACTTCACCTTTCCCTACTACTCCAACTCCTTCAGTGACTGGCTCCAAGAGATTCAATGCCATATCCAGTTACATCACTGAGTTATGTTTATGTATTAAAAAATATTTCATTAACATAAGTTTATGCATTCAAAAATGTAATTGGTTAGGCGTTTGTAAAAGGCCTCAGAGTTAGAGTTGTTAAAACAATTTCTAATCTGGAGTTTTCATCACAGGATGTCAGGATGATTGTATCTTATGTGTAGCCACTACTTATGACATCTTTCAAGCCGCAACAATATTTAGCTTTGAATTTATTTAATGATGTGAGTCCTGGCATATACACCAATGCCATGGGGGAAATGACATCTTGCTTTAGTGAACAGACAGTATACATTTCAATGTGGTAAGCCGTAAAAAGCATGATGTTGAGTTTTTATGTAATGATAAAGGAAGTTCAGTCAGACAACTCACGTTTACTTAATAAGTTTATTGCAGCATACAGTATTGTGTTTGGCGTGTGGGCTCCGAATTTCATTACTCCTCGTAGATTATTTAAATGCAGACATTAGGAGCAATGAGATAGGAACCCTAACCCTAACCCTAACCCCCTCGGAGCCCGCAGGTGGAAGCCGGGGAGGAGGTGGGGACAAACTTCACACAGCACTGAGCAGAACAGCAGGAGCACTGCAAGCAGAGGCAGAGACAGGGAGGCTTGCCGTTTAAATAGACCGCCGAATGAGGATGTTGAGATCAGCTGATGGAGAGGTGGTGACGTGTCAGTATGATGAGCGCGGCTCGAGTTGTCTGCCTGAACTAGCTTGCAGGCGGCGCTCCATTTGTTGTACTTTTCAATTCAATGTTGCTTTAAATGTCACACCTAAACAAATTTACACAGCAATTCATTGTCGTAGTGACACGTACTTGTAAGACTGCAGTATAACTTCTCTTTTATGATGTTAGGTCATCTTCAAATAAATATTTGAAGTTCCAGACACATTTACATGCCTATGTTCTGTAATAGTCAAAGCACTGGGCAAGCAGCAGTAATCCTTGACAAACATACATCTGATTAGGGGTTGATTACTACTAATAAATATAAGGTATATGAAGTTAAATGCATTTCTTCATGCATTTTTACATTTTTTTAATGTAAAGTTTATATAAAAACTTCTGATTAACCCAAATATAAATCTCTGAAAGTTTCTAATACCAGTTTCTCAGAAATGTAAGATACATTCCCAGGAATGTTAACAGTCTTATAAACTTTAACTGTATATTTCTCAAATTCAGAAAAAGTTTTAGAGAATTTCTTTTGAAAATTCTAATGAGTTTTTAGAGTTTTTTATTGCAAATTCCCATGTAGAGCGGAATCTTTTCTCAAAAGTTCCTTTAAAAGACACTGGGATATTTCCCATGAATATTCCAAAAATGTTCTTCTTCAACTTCTTCAAAATTTCCATTTAAATAGACAGATAATTTCAGAAAAAAAAAAAAAAAAAATCAAATTTCCATTGGAAAGAAGCCTCAACATCCCTCCAAAATTTGAAAAAGTCATAGATAATCTATAAAAGATCATATAATTCACAATCTTTACTTTTGGAACATCAGAAAATTTTCCAAATTTTTTATTCAAACATTTAATAGCATTTTGATTGAAAGTGAAACATTTTTTAATTCTCTTTTTTTTTTTTGCAATAAAAATGTTCCCCAAATGTCTCATAGAAAATATCTTCCAGTTTCTATTCAGAAATTCTGGCAGCAGAATTATTGATATGGTGTTTTTTCACAGTGTAAATATTGTAAATATACTCTAGAATCTCATCAAATTTAATAAACTTGTGTCACTGACATACTGTTGTATGTCTTCAGGCATATTACAGTCATGTGAGAATTTTCTTGATTCTCCGCCTCTCTTGATATCGAATAATTGTTTAGGGATTTGAGTCCTGACCAACAAGACCAACAACAAAGACCAAAAAAGTTATCTCTCAAGCCGTGTCACTTGTGTAAACAAAAACAAACAACAAGCTAACTTAGTGGTTCTTTGATCCACAGTGAAGTAGACAAATTGTCTCCATTAAATGTTTAACCCAGTACCTGGATTAGGACAAGAACACCAGACTTTTACACTAGTGGAAAAAATTTAGAGTGTTGTTTTCTGCTATGGTATCCAGAGGGCTGAGTCATTTCACCATCTGATGCACCACCATGAGATAAAAGCAGCAGAGGCAACATAATGTCAGTGCTGTCCAGTAGCCCTGACTTGCTCCAGTGATTCCATTCACATGTCTATGCCATCTATCATGGACCCCAGTCAGAGTATTGCTGTGCCAAGCAGAGGCTTTGCTGGGAGGCCCAACAAGGGAGTAGCGATGCAGTGCCTTTATTGACCCAAGCCTCTGTCAGAGCCAAGGACAAATGGGCTGCAGCTTCACAGGGGGATTGATTTTTAGTCTAACAGGAGGTCGTGAATGGGAATAGAGAGTGTAGAGAGTTCTACTGGGTTACTGCCTCACCCATATGTTCCAGATCTAAATTTTTCATCAGCAGCTAAAAGGTAAAGGCTTGGTTATTGGACAGGATTGCTTCTTTAGTCTCTCTGCAGATCCCATCAACAGGTAAAAGTGGCTTCAACTGTTTGGACTGACTCAGCATGGGTCAATCATTAAATCTTGATCGATTCTTCAGGTTCAGTTACTAAGCACATCATTGCTCTTCTCAGCAAAGCTCCAACAAACAAAATGGGCTCATCAAATCTTTACGTGAGTGTGTCTTGGTTGCATGACTGTGGTTGAGTGTGTGAGTGGAAGTGAGGGCTCTGGAGAATTTCTGATAGAGCATAACAACGCTCTAACTTATCCTCTCCTTGTTTACCATAAAGAGAAGTGAAACACTCGGCAACACACATGCAAGATTGCTTGCAAATATACCCAAAAACACACACACACACACACACACACACACACACACACACACACACACACACACACACACTCCAAGTAGGACTTAATTAGTGCTTAATGTATGTGCTGTGCGCAACTGCTTACACTTAACTGCTCTGTCAAGCAAATTAAGAGAAGACTGAGTGTATCCAAAACAAAGAGTGGGCTCAAAGCCACAGTTACTTTATTCTTAACATCTAATGTATAAAAGCAGGTTCCCATGTATCACACATGAATGCAAGACGCATTGAAAGATAATGGAGATGAGGCATAAAACATTTGTGTCCTCCAAAGTAGAAAAATATGTTGGCATGTGGACCCAAGCAACCAAAGGCTTTTATAAATGCAGAAGCTGTCAATAATATAAAAGGGCTTTCTAATTAAGTGTCTGATGGCATGCCAGGCTTTCCCCAGTAAGTAATATTAGCATGAAAAGAAGCAGTTTTAAAAAAAAAATCAAAAGTCTTGCTGTGTTCCATTTTGAAATCTCAAAGGTCAGAGTATCTCAGCTGCATTTGATAGAAATGTTCTGAACTTTACGGCACAAACAGAAGGCAATTAAAAAGGTAATCTGTTGAATGGCTGTGGCTTTAGAGAAAATCCCTCACACTCACAATCACTTTTAAATGATAATGATCACATGATTATGCTCCTTTCTAAAGGGTTTAAACCTACAACAAAAATCACAGTGAACTTTGAAAATGTATATAAATGAGAAAGATTGCAGCAAAGTGAGAGACTAAAGAGGCTGTAAAAATGTTGCTGTCAGATATAAAGCTTGAAGTATTGTCAAGTAGCAAGGCAGCTATATGAGAGGGATCAGCTTTGGTGTCATGTACTATTGAGAACAATGAGGGTTGAATTATAAATCTGATAACCTAAGAGCTCCATAGCTGATCAACCTCCTTCAGTTTTTTGACAGAAAAGACGTGAGACATTGAAAGTAAAAGAGCTTCAAAGATGAACTCCACATCAAAGTCTGTTCACAGGTCTGGAGGGGTTCCAAATATGTCAAAAGTTGTTTAAAGATTTGTGTTGCTTCAGAGTGAGCTGTGCAAAATCTGTTAAATTGTCAAAGAAGCTTCAGATGGGTGTGCGAATGGTGAAAATGAAAAATCAGGATTGATCAAGAAAAAGAAGACAAAGTTGTTTGAAGGTTGTGTCTGGTTAAACTGGCATATAACCACTCTACTGGAGTGATGTGTAACCAGCACAGGCATGTGGACATTCACCTGCACAGAGGACTGAAGGCTGGTTGTGCCAGCTCTGCTAACATTAGCCACACTGGGCAAACCAATTTATCCACAGACTCTGTGAACTCATGTTTAGCCGTGTTAATAAATTGTGCTCAATATTGACTTTTGTTCTATCAGACTTACAGTTAACTCGGGAGCAGTCTTAAAATAAGATAACCTAGCTATTGTTACTCACACTAGACTGAACTGCTCTGCTTATGGTGAGTAAAACAAAGTGAACAGGATCGTATGATCAGTAACACACCCGGTCAAGTTTTCTATTTTGTAGCTGCCAGAGTCTATTTGTATTTTTATCTCATCCACCTTATTCTCATTCTCCTTCATAGCTTACAGTTTTCTGCGTGTTTTAAGTCCTCTAACTTTTTCAACTATGTTCGTCTTTTTCATATTTTCCCCACAGCAAACAGACCAACATTACTGGAACTGGACCTCCTTCTTTTGGGGGATTTGATAACAGTTTGCTACAACATGCTAACTGTCTCTACAAAAACAAACTCACACGCACCACAAACACTGCCACAAAAATAATTTGCCTCCCAACACCCAACCTGTCTGACCTCAACAACAGAGCCATTATACGCAGAGCACGGACTATAATACTGGACCCCAAACACCCCCTCTACTCAGTCTTCACACTACTCCCATCTGGTCGCAGATACAGATCCCTTTATAGTAGGCAAGCCCGGTTTGGCAGAAGCTTTGTCCCGTCAGCCATAGCACTGCTAAACATAATGCCCATGTAAAGTGTTCGGTGTGTTCATATGTGTCCGGTGTGTATATATGTGGGATGATGTGCACCATTGTTGTGAGGCTGGGTGGATGTTTATTGTTTATTTGTGTTTTATATATGTATTCTTTGTACAGACGTTGACAACTGATTTCCTTATTAAGGACAAATAAAGATCTATCCATCTATCTATCTATCTATCTATCTATCTATCTATCTATCTATCTATCTATCTATCTATCTATCTATCTATCTATCTATCTATCTATCTATCTATCTATCTATCTATCTATCTATCTATCTAGTTTGTCCTCCAGAGTCTGGGAACAGAGTTGCATATCCCAAACAATGATCTGTTATTTATGACTAAAATGAAAGAGCAGACAAATCAAAGAGGTTGTTTTAAGTTGAAATATAGCCTGACGTCCCTTTCAGGTTTTTCATTATTTATCGGCTTTTCTGTTGCTTACAAACGTTAAACACTACATTTTTAATGAGTTGTATAGATGAGAAATGTGGCACATAACAACCTGGAACAGAGAGGTTTGACAACATATCAGCATTTGAACTCCCTATCTTCAGTGCAACATGACAGGAAAATGACCTATATATTTGAATATGGTCAGTTGTTATCTGTTACCCCAAAAGACCTTTGAGTTGGTCTGTTTATTTAATAGTTGCATTTCTAATTCTACATCCTGTGTCCCTGCTGATTGTATCTGGGAAGACCTGAAAGGCCAGCAGACTGAATTCAGTAAAGTTTTAATGTGACACAATTAATTTGCCCAGTTAATCACAAATGCTCACTATTCTCCATTAACCAAGCTTTTAATGCTCCCATTAAGAATTTATGTCATCCTCCTTTACACTTCAACATTGGTGAGCTCATTAGAGACAATCTCTGAACATGGTTCTCTTCTGCCTGGCAATAACTCAATACATCACGGCCCCTGTTCAACTGCCGACATTATATTGTTAGGGAGTAAATCTAATCTCCTTGAATCTGCAGACCACACAGGCTCATTTTTATATCATTGTGTCATTTAGAAGCCCATTTTAAGATAAATCTATAAGTCTATAAATAATGTTTCCTTGCTTGTTCATTTCTTCAGTCTTTCTGTCTGTCTTCCTTCCTTCTTTCTGTCCTTTCTTCTTTATTTTCTCCTTTTTTTCTGCAGCAGGATCAGGGAATGAGAGTCAGACTTTCCAAATCATTGTACCTGCGCTTATGACCCTTATTTATCAGCTGTAGAAATTATAAAAAGTGACAAAAAGATGGAGCAGCACTGTGTTCTTGCAATGAGGGAACTACAGCGAAACTGCTGCCTGGATCTTTTCATTTAATTAGAAATGGTACTGAGCTAGAGTTGTTCTGAATCTCACAGGGAAGTCTGGAGGCAGCGGAGGGGTCCCCTGTGCAGGCATACAAACATCCATCAACACATGAAACTCTCAAGTGTGTGTGTGTGTGTGTGTGTGTGTGTGTGTGTGTGTGTGTGTGTGTGTGTGTGTGTCTATAATAAATATTATACAGGTAAAAGGGTGTGTGTATAGGGGTGAGCAGAAGTTTGCAATATCACAGCAGGCTGCATCTGAAAGATTTCATTTTCCACATCTCACTGCACCCTAATCTGTGCGTCGGCTTAGAGCTGAAGGGTCGAATTGAGGTAGAGAGGGAAGAATTGTTGGAACATGCAAAGCCTCAGAGTAGCTGGATAGATGTCAGAGCAAAGAATCAAACAAAAGTAGACTCTTTGCAGGAAGAATTTCAGCACCAAAGGGTACATTTGACCTCTTTTCTCCATTACTTTTTTCTCTGAAAAAGCTGCAAAGTATGGATCTATCAATATATCTGGAGCAGATTCAAGTATCTGGCACACAATGTTGAGCAGTTGTAACCAGTTAAATGTTTTTTTTATTCAACCCTTTAAGGTCAAATATGTACCTTTGTATCTTATTGTTGTGTTCTTTAAACTACTAAGAAATTTCTGCTAGCTTAGAGTTACTGCTCACTTAGTCAGGGACAATGCATAGTAAGAGGGTTATGCAAATTAGAATCTTGACAGGGTGAACAAGACCAAAGTATCTCCGTATGATCAGAAAATTAGAGATGCACTCACAAGCTCTGCTGCTGTTGCCTGGTAACCCTGGTTTCCCTGTAACTATCATTATTTTCTGACACCAGCCTGAGGCGAAAAACTAACATTTTTGCCACAGTGTCAACAGGCAGAGGTAGAATGTGCAGGAATCCTCCAGATTGATTTCATATGACATGTATGATCAGGTTGTCCCAGAGGTCACTTTTGCTTTTGATAATAAGACAGTAACTGTTGTTGTTGGGTTTCAACCATAGACTGTATAAAATATGAATGTAGGATCCGTGACGTCACCATCTGTTTCTGTTTCAACCATATTGCTGCTCTCGAAGTGAGTGTGACGTAAAGAGGCGGGCCTCCAAGCCATCAGTTACAGTGTTCCTGCAGGCAGCTGTGCCTCTCATTGGAAGACTCGTAATCTCAATATCTTCGAAATTTCCACGTTAGAAAAAAATTGGCTTTTTCCCATTCATGTGTATGTGACTTCTGGTACTTCCGGAGCCAGCCTCAAGCGGATCCTGGATGAACTGCAGTTTTTAGCACTTCCGCATTGGACTCATATTTTTGGACTGAAGGTTGCTGCTTGGTTTCAACCAATCAGAGATGAGTACTTAGGATAGCCCGGTTAGAAGATGACATACATGTTATGTATTAATATCAGTTTCATCACAGGCTTAAGCGGGCAGTACAATTAACATGAGGGTTCTTTTTCACTGCATGTTTATCAGAGCTGCAACCACAAGAGAATCCCAGTGTCAATGCATCCTTTGTCTCCAATACGACACAAGGCCAGGTGTAACGTTTTGTCACACTACCTCTGTGCAGGTCGTCCCTGACACAGTGTAGAGCTGGTCATCTGACACTGCTAGCACTTTGAACCAAACTCCAGGTGATAATCGGTCTTGAAAAAGTTACTGTGTCACTCTGGGTCACTTGTGATCATAACTAAAGCACTATATGTCCTTTTGAACCTCAGAGCCAAGTATTGATCCACACCTGCAGACTTCACACTGACCATGACAATAGCCCTCTCATAACTCTGCTCTGCTGCTTCTGCAGAGCCAATCTGCAGCAGTGTTGAGAGGTTATACTATATGTGACATGTCATATTTCTCTGGCCAGGCCACTTATTGCAATACAACTGCTCAGGCATATGAATGAAGGCATAAAGCAGCACATTGCTGACAGAACAGAAATTTCCATTACAGAACAGTGTATGGCTATTATGAGGCAGGAGTAAAGTAAATAGGAGTTCTATGACCTGTGAAATATGTATTTGCATGCTGCACATAGCATTGGAGGAAGGCTTTGTGTGTGTGTGTGTGTGTGTGTGTGTGTGTGTGTGTGTGTGTGTGTGTGTGTGTGTGTGTGTGTGTGTGTGTGTGTGTGTTGCCTGAATATGAACTGGAGTCTTTGGGGATGTAAGCTAAAGGGGGCGGGCCAGCACTGAGGCAGCCGGCTCTGGATCAGCCTGACAGAATCAATGAGATCAATTAACATAAGGCCCGACTGAAAGCAAACACTATATCAAATCCATCTGTAATCCACTGTGTGTTTTTCTAGTTTGTGAGAGTGTGGATGGGAATACTTTTAAGATCAGCGGAATGATATGCATAATGATATGCAGCGGAACATAAAGTGAAAAAAGATAATATTTCTCCTCGCTGGCAGGAGACGAGTCTGAGCTGGTGAAATGTGACAGAGGAAATAAAGATAGAAAATAAACTGAACTGCAACTTCTTAAAAGATAAAGTTACGCTTATTGAATTAAACCCCTTGAAACTTGTTTGTGTGGATCAGATGTAATTATCTTTCACATGAGGAAAAAGGTACACACAGTTTGAGGGGAGGTTATTCTAAGTTTAAATCAGCTACAGCTGTCAAAGATTAAAAAACAAAAACAAGTTAAATGTGGGACTCCACTTAGTTAGTGCTGTACTTCAGGACTGAAAGCCTGAATAATGTCTTACTGCTGTAGCTATACATACCCGATGTATAAATTAGGTTAAGTCAATTTTACCTTTACACAAGACAAATGTAGTCTACACGTTCTTTCTATTTTTAGCTTTGGATATCTTCCTTACAGATGTGATGTTGAATCTTCCAATCATGAAATACAAACAAGTTGAAAAGTCTCTTTGATTTGTTTCTAATCAAGGGGTTAAGCATGTTGTGGTGACATGACGAGCCCACAGAAGGTCTGCATTGAAATCTTGTAGTGTGTGGTAGATGGTGGCATCACTGAATCCATGTTCAGTAACCAGGTATTGATTTTCTTGTTATGTCATATTTCAAATCTATAAAAGCTTCTCTAAGAAAATTATTAGTTCCAAACGTTACCTTATTTTGTTTTTAAAGTTATATTTTGGGGATGTTATGTCTTAATTTCGAGAGACTAGGACGGTGGTTGAAGCAGGATACTGGGAAAGGGGTCGTGTGATAGATAGATTTTTTTGTGAAATAAGACAGTTAGTGACAAGTAATTTAAATTCATTGTTAAATGTCATTACTGAAAATTCATAAAAAGGTAAAAATGTTAATAACTTATGATGTGATATGTGTCCTAAAAGAAGTTAAATACTTTAAAAACGTGTTAAAAACATTTAAATGTTATCAGTAATGTTATCTGTGCTCTACTTGTTCGGTCTTTGATGAATAGTGCTCATGATTGGTTGATCATGCCTGTCATGACCGGAAGTGAGAGCTTTTGACGTCGATGCTTCATTCCCGGTGAAGCTGCCAGAGAGGAAGCATCGTGTCTGTGTTTATTTACTTATTTAACCCTTAACAGGTAAAAAAAATAAGTATTTAATGTTCTTTTACCGTGAGTTATCATTGCTTACCTGTTTTCTTGTGTTTTATTAATCTTATAACCGTTTTGAGGAGCTGATTAAAGTTAAGGCTACTGAAAGAGTTTGATGCTAGTTAAGTTTTGTCTAACATGCCGCTGCTATGGCGCCACAAGATGGCAGTGTTGGCGCATGTAAATGTGAATGTGATGAAAATGTGATTTTGACTTATTTTTGTTAAGATATTAAATTCCCGGTGAAGCTGCCAGAGAGGAAGCATCGTGTCTGTGTTTATTTACTTATTTACCCCCTTAACAGGGCACAACATTTTGGAGGCACTGCTGGGATTGAATGTGACGAGGGTAAGCTGTCCCAGAGAGACGTCCCGGTCATCATTCAGCCCATCACATCTTCAGCCGAGGTGGACAACAGCGTGTGGTGGTCCAATGCCTGCGTAGAGAGACTTGCTGCAACCTGAGGTGAACCATTGGTGCCAGGAGAGCTGCGTCGTCTTTTCTTCAAAGGAGAGGTTCTGCATCACATCACTGTCCCACGGCCAGAGACTGAAATGGAGTCGTCAGAACTCGAGGACTTGAAACTAGAAGTTGGTGGTGCACTGTATACACTAACAAGAGACTCTTTGGTAGAAATATGTGATCATCTACTTATTGCTGGGTTAAGCTTTGAAAAAGTAACTGGCAAAAGCCGCTCTTCTCTTATTGTACATATTACCAAGCACATAGAAAGGGAAGAATTAAGTGAGCTTGAGGATGAAGGTATGGCCGAACTACTAAAGTTAAAAGACAAAATAGCAGAGCTACAACAGGCTAAACAGAGTAGCACACTTGAACAGATAACTTCAGATGCAAAACAGGCAGATGCAGTGCAGGAAGAGGTTATGCAGCCAAACGAAGGAGAGCGTTTGCAAAAAGAGATAGACTCACTGCAACTAGCTCTAGCTTTATCACTTCAGGAGAAAGCAAACATAAACAGTAGAAGCCAACAATCAGAAAGTGAGGAGAGCAGCAATGCTAAAGACAACCATGTACCTGCTCCACCGATCTCCCAACCCCGTCTGTCATTTCAGTGGGGCAGAGAATTCAAAATATCAGGTCAGATAGGAGAGCCAGGTCAAAAGGACAAACTAACATTTTCTAGCCTAGCGCACCAGATCGAGCAAGGTATCAGTAAGGGATTTCCTGAAATAGAGATAGTTGATGCAGTGATTAGGTCCATAGCACCAGGGTTACAACTGCGCAGCTACCTTGAGGGAAAGAGTAATCTTACCTTACCTACCTTACGGAGGATCCTCAGGTCCCATTATCAAGAAAGAGGTGCCACAGAGCTGTACAAGCAACTTACCTCAGAGGTGCAGAGTAGCAAGGAAACACCCCAAAATTTCCTTATCCGATCTCTAGATTTGAGACAGAAAATCCTCTTTGCATCCCAAGAAGCAGAATCTGGTCTAAGGTATGACCCTGTCCTAGTGCAGAGCATGTTTCTCCATACTGTTCTGACAGGCCTGCAAAATGATAACATTAGAAGGGACCTTCAGCCATACCTGCAACAAACAACTTCAAGTGATGAGCTGCTCCTTGAAAAACTCAACATCGCGTGTGCAGATGAAACCGAGCGACAAAATAAAAAGAAGCTTCTAATCCAGCAGCGACCAACCCCTGTCCACTCAGTCCAGTCTGACTCGCCTGCAGAAAAGAAAGTTAAAACCCCAAGTTCAGAACACAACAGCAAACCACAGCCTGACATACTAAATGAGCTGAAAGAAATGCGTTCAGACATTGCTGTACTGAAAAATATTGGTGTTGAAGTTGCACAGATAAAAGAGTCAATTCGGCAGCCTAATCCAACACAAACACAGTATGTGTCCTCACAGGAATGCATCCCTCCACCTCAGTTCCAGTATCCGCCACAAAATGCCTGGCCTCCTCCAGGACCAGGACGAAGAGGAGAAACGGCACAATATCAACAAGGGTTTGCACCACAGCAGTACTATCGTGCTCCAAATCGTCTGAGAAAGTGTGTCGGATGCCAACAGAGTGAAAGTGACTACTGTAATCACTGCTATAGATGCGGCAGTGATGAACACTTCCTCGCAGGTTGCAAAATGAGAGGAGTCAGACAAAATAAAGACATTCCTTTAAACGGAAGAGGGTTACCCCCACGGGACAGGGAGTAACCATTAACAGTGTAAAGTCCCAGCAGCATTGTTCTCACTGTGGTCTCTCTGCTAAAGGCAAAAAATTGAGAAGGTGTGCAACATGTAAAAAAGACGCATACTGTTCAAAAACCTGTCAAGTTGAACACTGGCCAAAACATAAGAGACTGTGTAACCAGCATGCTCATCCACAAGGAAACCAGCACTTTAACACAAAGACAAATGCCACCCTCACCCAGAAGGAGGACAGTCACTCCCGTCTTGTTGCTCTTGTAGGTAAACGATGTCTAGTTGACTGCTACATTCAAGGCTGTAAAACCAGAGCATTATGGGACACAGGATCTCAAGTCTGCATTGTTGATGAAAAATGGAAACGGAGACATTTGCCACATGAAAAGTTAAAGGATGTCTCTGAGCTTCTAGATGCACCTGATGATTTAACAATATCAGCTGCAAATGGACAGAACATGCCTTACACAGGTTTCATTGAAGTGACTTTCGGACTAGCTGCTGAGGGAGCAGACCCCAAAGAACTTGTTGTTCCCATGCTAGTAATGAAAGGTGGGAGACTTTCACAACCCATCTTAGGCTTTAATGTCATCGAGCAAATAGTAAAAGACTGCACCACAGGACAACAAGAAGCATCAAGAGAACAGCTAAATATGATTTTAAGAACTGCTTTTCCCAGTCTTGAGAGAGACAATGTTACTGCCTTTATCAATCTTGTGACCACTGAACAGTCATGTGACTATGTTGTAAAGACGACCAAAGAGAAAGTCATTGTGCCCAAACACACCTCTGTTCAGGTTGACTGTAGAGTGCAGACACACCCACTACAAAAGGACACCACACTTCTCTTTGAACCTGATGTGAACCCTCAGTGGACTGATGGCCTTGAATTTTGTGAGACGTTGGTAAAACTAAGAAGTGGTGTTTCACCTTACATTGTTCTCGATGTGCAAAACCCTACTGATCATGATATTGAGCTGCAAGGAAAAACTGTTGTTGGTACGTTACAGCATGTCCAAGCTGTGTATCCAGCCACTGTTTTAGAGAAACCTGATCATTGCCCCAAAGTGTCAGTAAGTCAAGTTAATGCACAAACTGAGAAAGTGAATGAAAGTTCATGGGATCCACCTATTAATCTGAGTCATCTAAACGAACAAGAAAAAGTAATCGCGCAGACTATGCTTCATGAGGAATGTGCTTCATTTTCCAAATCAGATGATGACATTGGTTGTATTGGAAAGTTGCAGTTGAACATTTCATTGAAAGACATGAACCCTGTAGCACGTACCTACCTGTCAGTGCCAAAGCCTCTGTATAAGGAAATGAAAGATTATCTGCACAACCTTATCGCTCAAGGATGGGTAAAGAAATCCAACTCTTCTTATGCCTCACCTGTTGTCTGTGTAAGGAAAAAAGATGGAAGTCTACGTCTCTGCATAGATTACAGAGAATTGAACAAAAAGACTCATGCAGACAGACAACCGATCCCTCGTGTGCAGGACATCCTCGACAGTCTTGGTGGCAATTCGTGGTTTTCATTGCTAGACCAAGGGAAAGCATACCACCAAGGGTTTATGGACGAAGACAGTAGACACTTGACTGCATTTGTAACTCCGTGGGGTCTTTATGAATGGATAAGGATTCCATTTGGACTAATGAACGCGCCTGCAGCTTTTCAACGCTGTATGGAGGAGTGTCTGGAGGAGGTGCGAGACAACATCTGTGTTCCCTACCTTGATGACACACTCGTGTACAGTCAGTCATTTGATGAGCATGTAAATCATGTCAGAAAAGTGCTTCAGCTGTTAAGAAAGTATGGCATTAAGTTGAAACCCAGCAAGTGTGAGTTATTTAAACATGAAATCCGTTACCTGGGAAGAATAGTTTCAGCGGAAGGAAGTAAAATCGACCCAGCTGACACTATTGCTGTGAGAGCCTTGAAAGATAAAAGACCAAGAAATGTTGGAGAGCTAAGAGCTATGATGGGCTTGCTAAGTTATTACAGACAGTACATACAGGACTTTTCAAGCATTGCTGGTCCACTTTACAACTTGCTAAGAGGACAGACAAAAGATGACGAAGTGCCACAAAGCAAAACGAACACAAGACAAGTGACAGGTAAAAACAAAGGAGTGTCTTCACACACATTAATCAGGTGGGAGGAGGAACACCAGTGTATTTTGGAGCGGCTGATAGACTGCCTGGTCGAGCCACCAGTTCTTGGGTTCCCTGACTTTTCAAAGCCATTTACTCTCCATACTGATGCCTCAAACCGTGGTCTTGGTGCAGTTCTTTACCAGCAACAAGAAGATAAACTGCGAGTGATAGCCTACGGCTCCCGAACTCTGACTGCTGCTGAGAGAAATTATCATCTGCACTCAGGAAAATTAGAATTCCTGGCTTTAAAGTGGGCGGTCACCGACAAGTTCAGAGACTATCTGTATTATGCCCCCACATTCACTGTGTTTACTGACAATAACCCTCTTACTTATGTCCTGTCCAGTGCCAAGCTTAATGCAACAGGATGCAGATGGGTCGCAGAGCTTGCAGACTTCCACTTCACCATTCGTTATCGTCCAGGTAAAGAGAATGTGGACGCAGACAGTCTGTCAAGAATGCCTGTGAACATCGACACAATGATGCAACAATGTACTGAGGAGTTGACATCCGACTGTGTGGCAGCGACAACCCAAGCTGTCGAGACTCAAGCTTCCAGCTCATCATGGGTCTGTCCAGAAGTAAACTCCATCCAGAGTACTGTAGGTGAGCAAACATGCAAAACATTCTCTGCTGATGAGATAAGACAAGCACAACAAGATGACAAACACATTGGTCCTGTGATACAGTGTAAACTAAGAGACAACAAACCATCAGTACGTGAACTGAATGACTTTAGTATGCAAAGCAAGTGTTTATTACGCAACTGGGAAAAACTTCACATTGATGAGGACGGAATCCTCCGCAGGAAGACAACAAACAAAACACAGCTCGTCTTACCTGACAAATACAAGTTCACTGTTTTGAAAGAGTTGCATAATGAGATGGGCCATCAAGGCATCGATCGAACAACATCACTGATCGGAGATAGATTCTTCTGGCCTTACATGAAAAAAGAGATTGAACATTATGTTGCTAGAACGTGTAGCTGTCTGAAACAAAAAACACCAAGCAAATCGACACGAGCACCTATGACCAGCATCGTTACCACACAGCCATTTGAACTGGTGTCGATCGATTTCCTCCACTTGGACAAATGTAAAGGTGGCTACGAGTACATTTTGATAATTGTTGATCACTTCACGCGTTTTGCACAGGCTTATCCTACCACCTCTAAGTCTGCCAAAACAGTCGCTGACCGAATATTCAACGATTATGCTTTAAAGTTTGGACTACCAACACGGATACATCATGACCAAGGTGGCGAGTTTGAGAACCAGCTCTTTGCTCAATTCAAAAAGAACTGTGGTATACTGGGATCCAGAACAACACCATACCACCCACAAGGAAATGGACAAGTTGAACGTTTTAACAGAACATTGATACAAATGCTGAAAACCCTGACTGACAGACAGAAAACAAACTGGAAAGACTCTTTGAACAAGTTGATTTATGCATACAACTGCACAAGGTGCGAGGTCACTGGTTTCTCCCCTTTTTACCTCTTGTTTGGAAGGTCTCCAAGGTTGCCTATTGACCTGCTTTTTGGTCTCACAACTGAGTCAGGTAAAGCAGACCATCGGACATATATGGAGAAATGGAGGACTGAAATGCAGGAAGCATATTACATCGTCAAGGAGAATGCAAAGAAGTCAACAGATAGGAGTAAAAGACACTACGATGGAAAAGTGAGAAGCTCCGTACTACACCCCGGTGATCGTGTCCTTATAAGAAATCTGACACCTAGAGGAGGCACTGGAAAGCTCCGCAATCACTGGGAGGAGAACATTCATGTTGTGGTACGTCAGGTTGGAAAAGACATCCCAGTTTACGAAGTGAAACCAGAGCAGGGTAGAGGACGATCCAGAAACATACATCGCAACTTGTTGTTACCATGCGATCACTTACCCTTGGAAATCCAACCACAAGCAGCATGCAAACAAAACAAACGGAAAACACAGGCAACCACAGAAAACACAGAACAAGAGGATGAGAATGACGAAGAGGAATGTTTGTTTTACTACCAGCCTGTGACACAGTCTGACATACCCAATGTGGACAGAAACCTTGAGCATGCAGACACACAAAATGACAGTGACATTGAAACACCAGTGTTGTATGATGACAGACAAGTGAATGAACAAGATCCTCCAACAAACACACATGACTCTGAGATTGAGCTGGAAAATGTGTTGCAGGATGATAACCTGGATGAACAACCAGTTGCAGAAGCACAGGATGAGATTCAGGATGAGATTCAGGAGCTCCAGCATCCAGATTCAAGTGATGATGATGGAGAACTGGAACATGACCTACCTAAGAGAGACAGACGAGCCCCTAAGATCTTCACTTATGATAGATTAGGGACCCCTTCATGCTATAGTACAACCCATGCAAATGAGGCTTACCAGTGTTATCCCATACTGTACAGAGAGGTTCAGCCAATGACAGTGTGGAGAAACCCCTATCAAGTCTACCAACCCTTATTTATGCCAGGATACTAAGCAGTAGCGGTTTCAGTTATTGAGTAAGGAAAAAAAAAAGTTACTTACATGTTTATTTGAGTTTGCAGTACATCCAGTACTTTGTTATTACAAAAAGATTACTGTAGTTGTCCCCTTTAAAGGCAGAGCTTAGTGAACAATACTTACAGGTTGAGAACCTTTCGTTCATAGACACAAGGATGTCGGGACGACATCTAATGTTGTAGGGGAGTGTGTGATAGATAGATTTTTTTGTGAAATAAGACAGTTAGTGACAAGTAATTTAAATTCATTGTTAAATGTCATTACTGAAAATTCATAAAAAGGTAAAAATGTTAATAACTTATGATGTGATATGTGTCCTAAAAGAAGTTAAATACTTTAAAAACGTGTTAAAAACATTTAAATGTTATCAGTAATGTTATCTGTGCTCCATTTGTTCGGTCTTTGATGAATAGTGCTCATGATTGGTTGATCATGCCTGTCATGACCGGAAGTGAGAGCTTTTGACGTCGATGCTTCATTCCCGGTGAAGCTGCCAGAGAGGAAGCATCGTGTCTGTGTTTATTTACTTATTTAACCCTTAACAGGTAAAAAAAATAAGTATTTAATGTTCTTTTACCGTGAGTTATCATTGCTTACCTGTTTTCTTGTGTTTTATTAATCTTATAACCGTTTTGAGGAGCTGATTAAAGTTAAGGCTACTGAAAGAGTTTGATGCTAGTTAAGTTTTGTCTAACATGCCGCTGCTATGGCGCCACAAGATGGCAGTGTTGGCGCATGTAAATGTGAATGTGATGAAAATGTGATTTTGACTTATTTTTGTTAAGATATTAAATTCCCGGTGAAGCTGCCAGAGAGGAAGCATCGTGTCTGTGTTTATTTACTTATTTACCCCCTTAACAGGGCACAACAGTCGCTGGTTGGAATTGAAAACCCGGCACCCCGAGTTCTACACTTGAATGTAAACCTAGTGCTGTATGACTTTTACGTACAGGTTGATATATCGAAATCCTAGAAAACAGTTGAGTTTGTCCATAGTGGCTAAAACAAGTGGACCAGTGCAAACAACATTTGTGACTGGTTCTTTTGTAACACTGTGTTTTACCGCATGCAACGTCAGCGTCAGGTCAAATCATGATTTACATCATTCTGAGTGTTCTAGCTGGAAAAGCAGAAGCAAAATGCAGTTTTGACTCCAACACCCTGTTTCTATTGTTATTCCTGTTGCTTGCATAGACATAGACAAGGAACAGTTATTTCATGAAGTGGAGATTTACCTGTATGCTTCCTCCTTTCACAGCTAAAACCTGAATAAAGAGGCATTTGACCGGAGGGAGAGTGCCAAAGTGTCAGAAGTGTCCTGTCATAAAATGTTTATTAATTTTAGAGATCATTAGCTTATCTTACAAAGTGGAGCTAGTGGTCCATTAATATTATCCATACCAGTGATTTAAGTGTTCTGCCTTGACTTGTGTTAACACTTGGGGCTATTCAATTTTTATTTTTATAAATGCAAACACAGGAAGAAAGAATTACTCTTCCATCCTGAATATCTCCATCTTGTCTCCTGCACACAGCTGAAAGCACTGTGGTTTGTTTTTATGATGTAGCATAGTATGAATATTTGACAGAGACAGTATGGACAGTCTGCGTCTGTTGCTATGCGATTTGATGTTACACAACATGACCTGATGCGATGCGTCTATGTCTGACACCACATGGTGTTCACTATTGGTGAGCATGTTTGCTTGATGCAATACAACCTGTGAAAGTGAGATAAATTGACTGAGTTGAATCTGTTTTATTTTCTATATATTGACAAGAAATTCCTTTGGGTACTGAATTTGCAAAGTTCTGAAAAGTTATACAATTTGGTGATAAAACAATGTTTGTGTTTTCAACATATGGATATTGGAGTATTATGAAAAAAATTATCACTGCTATAATATAATTTTGACCAATGGATATTTTGCCTATCTACAGCTACTGAAGCCTAAAGGCAAGATACATTTTGAAGGGTTGGATGGATTTGAGTGGTGGTGTAGCTACAGTGGTTAGGTCAGAAAAAACAACAACAACAACAACAACAACCACAACAAGTGGTTGCCATATTGGAAATGCTGACTGAACCTATAACTTTTGGTCGACCTATCATGAAGCAAAAGTGCAGAGTTGAGGTGGACATTAAGGCTGATTCATACTTCTGCATCGCCCCTACGTAGCAGGGGTTGACGCTGACATGAGCACCACATACTTGTGCGTCCATGTGTCCGTGACGCACAGCAATTCTCCGGCGAAACACTTAAGGGGGGTGTGGTCTCTCTGATAGCCGGTCGCCTGCTTCCGGCCCCGCTATGGTCTCTGTTTACTTTTCCACAGCCATTCAGAGCGTGTTATGTTAATCTACAGCTGATACATGTTGCTGTTTATCATACAGACATGATTACAGAGAAGAATAGAGAGGAGGAGATGAAATACACGGCCGATGTCTGGGATCCCGGAGGTGCTGTAAATGTGGGAAATATAATGCCGCAGAGCGGACCAATCACAGGGCTTGCGGTCAGTGTCGATTTGACTTGCAGTTACACTTTGGAGGAGTTGCGCGTCAGCTACGTGTGTAGGTACGGGAGCTACGCGGACCGCCAGCGTAGGCTACGCCCTCGATTCCACGCAGAAGTATAAATCAGACTTTGGGCCTCCTTGCTAACAGCTACAGTGTGCCAGCATATCAGTCAAGTCAGTCGTGCCTCTTATAATGCAAAACTTGTAATCCTAATTTCTATTTATTAGAAGAAACTAAATTCTAACCTTCTTTTTCGTGACCTCCAACTCTGTCTGTGTGTGGGCAAAATGTCAAAACCAACAGAAGAAGCTAAGTTTTCTAAAAATACCCATCTACTGTATGTGTGGACTAGGCATGAGTCTCATAGTTTGCTTGACTCAGAAGAATCACTTCTGGATGATAACTGGCTAACATTGGCATAAAATGTAGCTACAGTAAGGTCATATCTGTAGGAATATATTTGCAACCTTAAAAAAAAGGAAATGTATGTTTTTTCTTAAATGTAATTCAAAATCATGAGGGCTTATGTGGGATGCTTTTCTATAAATAGTCTTAATATGTAGAGCATTTTCAGTCAAAAGATTTGTTTTGGCTCTAATCCCTAAAAAAACCTTTGGGGGTTTCTGCACTTAAACTATCAATAAGACCAGATGTGTTGATTTTATGACACCTTCCAGCTAGTCATGTGTGCACAGAAATGTGAAACAGCTTTTAAGTTTGTATTCATCTTCTGTGTTATTGCAGCAACAGTGTGGGTAAAAAACTCTTTTCTTTCTTATCAGTGAATCAGATAATGATTTAGAAAGACAAATACCCGCTCTGGGCCTGTTGGAGATTTTGGGAGCATTATACCTTGGTGGTTCCACACGGTTAGCTTCTGACTTTTCCTGCTTCTCATTTACTCCAAACCAATATGACTATTTATGTGGGATGCTGGGAAATGATAAATGATGGTCCGCTGCCTAATAAATATGAAATCCCTGGATCATTAGCTGGACTAGAGTGGAGGGAAAAGTGCATAATCAGCCCATGGATGCACTGTACGCAGAGAGTCATCGATATCATCACATCAGCTTACAGTCAGAGAAAGAAGGAGAGAGTTAGTGAGACAGAGAGAGAGGCAGGGGGTTAAGAGGTAGAAAGAGAGAAGTCTAAAATGATTAATCGTGTAATGGACAGTGAGCAGGTCGAAGCAATTACAGGATATGACCTCCTATTTAGCATTCAGATTGGACTCCTATTGCCACTGATAGTGAGGTTATTTAGTTGCAGAGCTTCGAGAAGGCTGCAGGAAGTGCGGATGAAAATATGAGAGTTTCTTGTCATTTGGACTGCATAAAGGTGAGAAGAGCTAAACGAAGGAGATGAAGACATGCTTTTCTTTTCTTTCAAACGTATTGCGCTGACATCACCTTTCATACAGTGTTGCTTTTACCTTTAATGCTCCAGCTAAGGCTCAGAGGTGGTGGTGAAGTGTTTGGATGTAGTGCTGCAGTGGGCCATCCCTCCTGCTTGCTGACAGGCCAGTCGATGTGTTTAATCAACCAGAGACACACTATAGGGAAACAGGCCCTGCATCAAAGAAGTGCTGATACATTGATTCAACCTCACCTCCAGCCATAACAGCTGATCTGCTTAGGATCGGCTGATCTGAGGTGGCCACTTACAAACATACAGCCATCATGAAACAGAGAGAAAACCTGAAAGAGGGAGTATTGAGTAGAAAAAGGAGGATGTGTGCTACCAGAAGATCAATATGCTGTTCAAGCATTGCTGTGTTTGAACATCAGAACAGGATAGAATTGATCTAGACCTCCAGTTCAACCTGACAGATCTTAATTTGAGGACAAAATTTTTCCTGAATCTGCAGTATTAATGAAATATACATCGATATAAAACGTGGCACTAAAAAGTTTCACAGCCAGGCCGCATCGCCAACTATAAAGCTCCCTCTCATCTGCTAATGCCTGTCTTTGGAAGCTCCTCTCCGAATCATAAAGATGAAGTATTATCTCCTCAATATCAGGGCACCATCTAACTTCCACTGCATCCTTGTGGGACCTTAAAATGAGCAATAGAAGATGTCATTGTCTTTCATGGGACAGTAACTTCTCCAAAGCAGCTTTCTCAGAGCACTTAAAGCAGTGAAATCTCTGAAGTACAAGGACCCGTGAGGGTTTCACAGAATGAGATGGAGCAATTTTAAACGTCATCCCACGTGCACATTCACATGTCCATCACATCAACATCACGCTTCCACAATACGTTGCTGAGCTCTTGTCTTAAGAGAGGTTTATTTCTGGTGAAAATTTCTATACCAGTGTGGGAAATGGGTTTTCTGTAATGTATTCTTTCTCCTCATCCTCTGATGCGAGCCGCAGTTCATCTGAATATTCCATTGAAGACAAACCGCGCTCTTTAAAAAAAAACAATAACAGCAAAAATAGATTGCTTTGAGGGTATGGCTTGTAAGATTACATTTCCTCTTACATCATTCTTTTACATCTCGCCATGACTACTCCCAATCCTGAGGAGATAGAAAAGGGGGCTGATGGAGGCAGTGCGGCGAGCCTCTTCTTATTCGTCCTGCTGCCCCTCGCCCTGGCTCGGCATCGTTAGCTCACCATAGGCCTAATTGGGCTGTATCTAATAACTGCTGTCCCCAGGGTGTGCTCTAATGAATAGAGAATATAATTAATGCCATGGTGACGGATATTGGCTCATGGCCCTCAGGCGAGACCTGCTCAGCATTCGACTCTTTCACCAACTTATCTCCTTCTGTCTCTTCATGTCTCTGCATCCACTCCTCCTGAGCGGCTGCAGCAGTATCAGCAGTGTGTTGGTACAGATGCATAAACTTCCATTTAAGATAGCTGATCGAGTGAAACCCTGAAATTGCCTGCTATTGCATTGATATTAATCCTATTGTAAACAATGCCATGGCTGTCTGCCCCCCTGCTTTTGCTCTTGTGTTTTTTTCTCTTGATTTGGAGAACTTACTGTGAATTTTAAGCACCATTTTGGAATAGTTTGTGCGTTCCTGTGTGTGGTGCCAATGCTTTGTCAGCGCCCGTGTCAATGAGGCACCCAGGTGAATCCAACAAAATTCGTAGGAGTGAACATCCAGCTGCTCTGCCCCTGGCTGAGCACACCTACAGGCATCCATCAGGCTGTCCAGCGCTCTGTCGCGCCTCACAGGGAGACGCTGATGGATTCACCTTCCGTCTTGCCCTTTCTCCTCTCTTTCTACGTCTCTCTCCTCTACCCTCCCGTCTCCATCTGCCTGCCATCTGCTCCATCCTTCAAACTTCCTAACTCCCATGTTACAACTTCTTAACTTACATTATCACTCACATTTGGGCTCTTTACTGCAAGAGTTTGACTGACAGGATCTGCAGGAAAGCACAGCAGATAAATGGAATAAATCCAGTCAGTCCATCTGCTGCTGAAACATAAAGGTTTGAGTGTTTTTGTAAGTGGCCTTCACTATATACATTTTTTGGCACACTACCGACCCCTGGCGGTACCTCAATGCCACTACTTCTCTAAAGAATTGCTGACTTCCAGCTTGACTGGCAGCAACTCAGGCCAGGCGAGAGTCCAGCAAGGGTAAGCCCTTAATGAGAGGGGAGAGGAGGACAGAGCTAGGAGAGAGAGTGAGAAAAGACGATAGAATAAAAGTTGGCAGGATAGAGAGCTGCAGTAATTGGTGGTGAAAAAATAAAAAACTAGGTTATAACAAGGTGTTGTTCTGTTGCTTTAGTTGGAGAGGTTGCGCTAGGCTGCCGGTATGTAATGTTTGGCAGGATTAGAGATTGAATTCTGCACACAGAGAGGAAGCATGCTAACAACCACCAAGCTAACAATGGATGGACAAATGGCTGCACTTGTTTGCTTTTATACGTGAATGTAGGAGTGTTCCTGCGTAGGTGCGCAAGTGTCTTTGTTTGTGTGTGATTAACTCATGCTTGTTTGCTTTCCTGAGTGTGTAAAGCCGTGGTTGCTGTAGCGCCTGCTGCTTGTCTGTGACTGACAGGTCATTAATGAACACAGAATCCCACATGTTTGTCAGGCTGACAGAGTAAAACCAAACCATTATGATAAAACCATTAGCAGGAGACTGAATTCATGACATGCTTGACTTCCATGCCAGTTTACTGAAATAGCTGTAAGTGGATTAAATGAAGAATGCAAACATCCTGACTGACATAGAGGGAATACTGAATTACATCTGTGTGGTTTTGGCCTCTGCTGTCTATTTCTGTGGGGTGAAAATAATGTCTTTGTTCGAAGACAAATGAACATTGCTTTCCTTTTCCCCACATGTGCAAACTGTTGTGTGTGTGTATGCAGAAAAGTGCTGCCATAAAACCTTTTATTCAACATCTTAACATCACAGCCAGCTACACTCCACTGCTCTGACCTTGGCTGTAATTGCAGCAGGACCTTTTCTTTTATGCATTGGTCACAGGGATAGAGAAATTAAATGTCAGCCAAGCCTGAGGGGGAAGAAGCAAAGCAAGGTATTGCACTGTATCGGATTGGAAGCTATCCAAAATGTCCGACATCCAGTCCCACTGTTCCCTGTGCTCCTCATCAGAGAGCCCCAGTCTCACTATGCACACACGCACGCACGCACGCATGCACGCACGCGCACACGCACACACACACACACACACACACACACACACACACACACACACACACACACACACACACAGAAGCAGAGACACACATGATCACACCAACAAGTAGAATGAAAAAGATGCCAGAAACTCTCCCCTGATATGGACACTAAAGGAATTCTGCTGGAGTCTGTTTAATTGTAGAGGAAATAGAGAAAACACTGACTCAACACACACACACACACACACACACACATCCATTCATGCAGACAGTAGCCAAGCAAAAACACAAAGATACAAACACATACACATTCACACAAAAAGACACACCAACACTTGTCACTAAGCAGTACAGAAGACAGAGGGATTGAGAGTATTCACATTTGGAGGGGAAATAGAGCATGTGGTGACAGCAGAGTGGTGGGAGCATCCAGAGGGAGTCGGTGATGTGCAGCAGAGAGGAACAGCTTTGAGTCAAGGTTTCTCAGAGTCACGAGGGGAGAAACACAACACCAATATTTCTAAAAGGCTTTTCTGATTCAAAAAAATGGCTGAGAACATTTTGGGTTGTGCACTGCAATCTCACCATTACGGGGGTGTGGTGAATGTTCAGGCAGTTGAAATCCATTGCAGATTTCAGTTTGATTGTTGCTATGGAGCAAGAACATTTATTATACTACCAGAAACTCTGTTCCCTAGGGTGGACATTAATTATACAATGGTTTTGACTGGACTACAGGTGTTCAAAGAACGCTGATATATTGGTCACCTGAGTCTTTCAATTATATGTCTGTCCAATTCAGGTGCTCTGAAAATAAAGTAATGTTATCTAGATTTTAAGAAATGTTATGCCTCAACGATTTTTTTCTACGGACTACAGAAGACTACAGAACAATTTATTAAAACCACAACTAGAAACAAAATAATTGTGAAAAACAAGACACAAGTCACACTGATGATGGCAGGAAGTAAACAAAACATGACATGCAAAAAAAATTGAAAATTAAAAGAGGTGATATGAAAAATAATAATAATAAGGACTGAGACACGCAAGAAAGGGGGCAAGTGTGACAAGATGAACAAATGTAGCTCTAGCGAAAGTTCAGACAGGAAGACTATAAAGCAATCACAGCAGTTGTTTAACTCTCCTCTCTATTGTTCAATAGCTCACCTGCTTCCAGCTGCATGCTCAGGAGCTGTCATTGGTTAATCAGCGGCGGTTGTCATCCAATAGCTCAGTGGCACACCCTTATTGTCAGCCTATCAACGTTCTGCTGTCTTTTTAAATGTGTCTCTGGCTGTTTCCGAAACGGCTTGCTACATACTACTTACTAATGTAGTAGGCAGTAGGTATTGCCTACTACATGCTGCGTTTGAATTTAGTATATAGTATGACTGTTCTGTTCGATCTGTCATGCAGCATGCTGAGCCAGACGTCGCTGGATTTCCGGTTTCGGAAAGCGGAAGTAAACAACGGCGAAGCCGATAAATAAAATGCTTATTTAGCATCCATTTATGATTTAAAAAGTTAGTAAGTAGTTTATATGTAATTTGATAACTTTCACAGCACCCAAAAATGGATTCCCCCCCGTCAAAAAATAAGGAAAAAGAAAAAGCAGAACGAGCGCTGTGCATTATGGGAAACAGTACGCGAGGCAGACTGGTCTGATGCATGCTGAGATATTTTCCCGAATCAGTAGACATTCGGGGAGTTTTGGCTTAATGCAGATTTTGCTCTTGTTCACTTACTACTTACTACATACTGAATTTTGGACAAATCAGTACGTACTGCTAGTATAGTAGGCGGTTTCAGAAACAGTCTCTGTCTCCTGCTAGTTCCTTCTTGCATTGATGGTGCTCACCCCTCCACCTCCCCATCTCCACCTGGTCTCTGTAAAGTCTTCAATTCCTAGGATTCATCAACTACCACCACCAGTGTCTGGACTCTAGGGGGATTTCTTCTGCTGCCAAATTCACACATCCTGCGCTCACAAAATTATCCCCATAGAGTCCTTACGCCAAAGATTTCTGTCAAGTTTCATTATTCATTCAGTTGTAATAAATAAAATTTAATCTTCAAATTGTGTCTCTCCTGAATGAACTGAAGGATAAACCAAGAGTGAAGACAAAATTAAACAAGAACAACCCAGGACGATATCAATCTGTTGCAGGCAAAACATCAGGAAGTGGAGACACTTTGTCCATCTTTGCATACGGTAAGTGGTATAGACAAATGAACAGTGCAGCAAAGGTGTTGTTTTGACTAAATGACTCAATTAAAATTAGGTATCTGTTTTTGATTATTACTTTTCAGTAATATATTTCCCTCGTATAACTGTTGAGTAAAAGGACTATTTCTAAAGGCTGACCTGTTGTACCAAAGATCAGCACAGCTGTGAGATTTTAAGGCTTTGTTCTGAATCTCAGCACAACAGCAGGACTTCTTTTGTGATACTGCCTTAATACCAAATATTAGTTATATTTTAAGTTCACCCCTCAAACTGTCTGATCAGTCTTAACTTTTGATATTCATTTCCAGGAGTTAAGATCACAAGCATTGCTATTATCTAAGTAGCTATTTGCCGTGTGACATATGTGCTGCTCTGTCATTTGATAGATATGGCAGGGCACATTTTTCTCTCTTTTGAACTTGTCCCTTTTTTGAAACCATTTCCTCCTTGTAATTTATGAAAATTGCACAGCAGAGCATAGAAGTCTCAGTCAAGCCTAACAGAGCTTTTCAAGGACAAGGCAACTTTTAATCATATATTGTGCTTACTGTGATGAATGGTCTTGTTAGGCCAACAATACACAGTAGTTTTCAAACTGGAAGACTCTAAAAGCTAAGACGTTTTTTTATTTACCTTGTCTCCAAAATGTGTTTCACCCTGTCATCCCATCATAGCTTATTTTCTGCAGGTCTCAAGACTAACTTCGCTGGCTCAGTGGCATGTTGTGAATTCACTGCCAGTATTTTTCTAGACTTTTCCTTGCAAGGTAAGTTCATCAAACCTCCTGCTATGTTTTTCTTCTTCTTTCTTTTCCCCAGGACCTGTATTGATCTGAGAATGTTTAGAATCCTGGAGATAAATGAGGGCAGCAGTACTGACGAAATTATTGGTTTCTTAGAGCCTTTTCCCCAGGAGGTCTGAGATGAATTTGCCTCTAATCACGAGCGGAGGATAAGCCCAACATCGTCATACATCTCAAGCAGAGGGAGCAAAACACAAAGCAGATGAAGCAAATTCCCTCAACTCTATGTAGCTCCCCTAATACTTGTAATTTATAATGGCAGTCAGCTGCACGCATTGGAAGTCAGAGGGCAATTTTCTGTGCAACATTCTGGAGTTTCTACAGTGTCTGACTTAATGAGATGGTCCTCTGCTGACAAAGATCTCAGAAAATTATGTTCAAGAAGTTATTTTATCTGATAAAGTCCCTGTTATCTACCAAGAAATGATTTATAAATTTGAAGGTTTCTTTAAGCCCCTTTACACCTTTAATCACAGCACTTTAGTACTAAGTGATGAGTCATCCTCCTAATCGGATGAAGGAAACTGAATTTAGCCTCAAACAGAAACTACTTGGATCTTCAACTGAATTGTTTGTTATAAACCGATACTCAGAATAAAATTTTATATTTTATGTTTGCAAGAAGCTCCAAAGAGGATAAACATGAGAGATATTTGCCCATAAGACTGTGTGCAATCTAGTTTCAAACACTTGAAAGCTTCAGAGGAAAGTTCCATCGCTCTTGATGATGAGAGTGTTCTGCTTCTTAGAATTTATCAAATAAAAATTGCTTTTTCTGACACACATTTAACGGAAACTAGCAACCTCAATCTGAACAAACTGTGCTTATCACACTTTGAGTGACACCTATTTCCTGCTGGTGAGCCAGTTCTGCTTTTTATGAGCTGCCATTACAGCGCAGTGTGAACATTTTTGCAGAGTGTAAAACAGTATTTTGTGTGTGTGAATGTATGTGTGTGTCGACTGATATTTCTCCCAGAAATCCAATCACTCAGTTTGTCACACCTCAATAACCCCTGCTTGTAATCACATCACATCATATTCTGAAAAGGTTTCGAAAGTCCAAAGGTGTGTAAGGGCAGGAAATGTTATTCACCAAAAACACATCCCTTACTCTACAGACTACCCTTTCAAATGTCAACAATTTGAACTTTTTTCTACTTAAAATGGAAATCAAATAAGTCTGCACGCTCACTCCCTCACATATGGCCACACTTCATTTGTGGCTGGTTGGTAACAACATCTTTGAAGACATAATCACAGCTTCAATCTACTTTAATGTGACCGGTTGAATGTTTTACAAAACATTATAAGATCTGTCTGCTTGTTCTGTTCTTGTAGTCTCTTTAGAGATGAGCAAAACCTTTAAAGCTTTAATCATGTATAGAGTTTTTTTTTTCCTGTGCCTGTCACATCAGCAGCAAGACAGGAATCAGAAGAGGCAATCAACAGCACACTGCTGCAAAAGTCTCTTTTAAAGTTTTCCGCACTAAAGATTCATTGTGAGTTGCACATTTGACATTAAACAAAAAGACAGGTGAGCATTTTTGTGGAAACACAACTTACATGTGACCAGCACAAGATCAGCAAGAGATAAGTCAGGCCACTTTGTCTACAGGGGTCACTGAGATGGGCATAACGTGACAGTTCCTATCAGGAGCTTTTAAACAATGCCTGAGAAACCACAACCGACTTAGTAAAGCAAATTTGCACAGGACAATTGTCTGCATACTTTTTGTCATAAATCAGTCTGACAAGCTTAATGCTGATAACAAATGTCTTTGGCTAATGTTGAATAGTGGATCACACTGCCCAAGATGAAATTAGATAGCAGCAAAACACAGTTACCAGTGCCTCATATGAATTTAGGCATGTGCTGTGTGATATCAACTACATCAAACACAATGTAACAACTGATAGTGCAAAACTAATTTAAGATGTCTGAAGTTGAGTTAGACAGAACTTCACTTATGAAATTGTGTCAGTACAGGATTATGTGGAATATTTATCAGCTGCAGGGGAACACAAAAATAGATTATGTGTGTGCAATGGAACAACTAAAAACTTATATCTGTTCATGGCCTAAAAAGACACCTGCTTAAACTTTACCTGACCTAAGGAATTTTTAAACCATGTGATGTCAGCTGAGGCGAGGCATATTGTAAATACTCTCAGTAATCCGAATAGGCCTTTACTCCATACTGCATTTACAACAGGCCGGAACTGAGAGGCTTATTTTTATTGCTTAAATTCAAGAGCCTGCACACAAACATATCACTATGTATGTGGATATATGTACATTTAAACTATTTTCTTTAATTAATAAAATCAAGATTTTTTTCCACCTCGGTCACAATTTACTAAAAAGTGCTCAAGAAGTGCAAACTGAAACTCAAAGCAGCACAACAGACTCTTAGGTTTGTATTGATCAGTAAAGCAGTGATCATAAAGCCTGAGAGTGTTGTTCTCATTAAACCAGCAGTAAACCTGCAGTGTTAGCTTGGTGTTGGGCTTTAATAACACAGCAGATTACTTTAACTCTATCTATCTTGGTAATTCTCTTCTGTCAGCAAAAAGGAAAATTCAATTCTTGGATGTTGAACACTTCCTCTTTTGGTGGGTACAGTTTTGATGTGTTTAATATCATATGTCTTTTAATCATGGTGTGAAAAGTTGGCACCGGTGTTGTGTAAGGTAAAAAACAATCTGCATATTAATAAGATTCCTAGAGCCTTGCATTCCCTGAATGCAACCTCTCAGTAAAGATGACAAATTAAATTCAATATGTAATTAACTCAGAGATGGTTTTATCTTCATCAGAGTAGCTATTGTCCTTTAACTGAGGAGGGGGCGGGGCCAGAAACAAAGCATAATCTCAGTGTATGTAAAGGCCAACAGTGAATCGTAAATAATGTGTGTGTGTCTATGCTGGATGTGTGGAGCTTGAAGATATCGACTAACGTTTGATGAATCTGAATAACCTTTGTGGAGAAAAAAACTGGGAAATATGTGTTGCTTAAATGTAGATAAAATTAGTATTCAGCATATGTTACTGCTGCTGTGCGGGCTTTGATTGCAAGTATAATCAGGCTGATATCATCAGACTGCTGTGTTTACTCAGCTTGACTCCAGTTTTTGTCTTAATTGCATCATGACCACAATTCAGAACACATAGATACTGAGGGTGAAGGTCATCCAACCCTTCATATACCAACAAAAAGACGTTCAATAAGTCTACCTTTTTGAGTTTTCATTACAGTGAGGCTCCGATGTGCTCAAGGAAGTGAAAGATGGGGGAATGGAGACACAGATGAAGGAGGCAGGGGGAGGATGGGGAGAAGACATTTTTGAAGGGAGTCAGACAAGGTAGCAGAGTGGAGAGAAGATAAGGCAGACGGAGAAATAGTCGCACATATCTGCTCTGAGTTGATGCTGTGACACTAGATAACTTGGGTCTTCAGAGTGAGAATTAACACAAAATTAGCACATATTATCATAATCCTTTCCTTTCTTCTATTTTTTATGAAGCCTGTCTGTCCGGGTCGCTCTCTCCCTTTTCTCATTTAGTCTTCTTATTACTTCTATGAAGAGTTATTGCAGTCCCTGCTTCCACTGTGAACTGCAGCTAAAAGGCAAAAACTCTAAATCCACCGCATTGGTTTTTGCTTCTGATAACAGCAATATGGCATTAAAGATTTGAGTGATAAAAAGTGTATGTAATACATACACACAAAATGTATTGGAGAGTGGAAAGTCAATGAGTAGTTGGAGGATTATAGGAGAGTGACTGAGGCTGTTGCTCTGCTCTTAAGTGACACACACAGGGCTTAACATTAACACCCAACAACCTGCCAAATGCAGTCAGATTTCAACAGTGGCATGTCACACAGTCACTCCCACTGGTCATTTTGGCAGGTTAAAATATACTTTTATTGTAGTCTTCTCAAAAGACATTTTAAATAATAAACTAATTGCAGTGTTATACTCACAAAAAACACTCCCGTGAGCACCACCTGCAAACAGTTGTTTCCTCATTGGTCCATTCGGTAACCCTACTGCCTTGCACTTGCACACTAGTGACTGCCAACACTGTAGGACATGATAGAGATGTCAACTGGAGGAGCTGTGTGGCGTCACATAGAGGGTATCACAAATCCTGGTGAGCAGACAACGCACAATTTCATGAAAAGCAACCGGTGTTTTGGTTTTAAGAGTGACCCTGTAATCTGGTGACTTTCAACCACATGTGGTTGTCGTGGTCACAACAAGTGTTATAACACAGAGAGAGTCCTTGCAAATTTATACTCATTAATCTCTTTGTTAAGATGTCAAAGTAAACTCATCAAATATTTCTTTAATAAAAAACTAAAGGCATTTGCAAGAGACATATTTACCTGAAAGTCGCCAGTTAAATGGCCACCATTTGCACTGAAACACCGGCGTTGTCTGTGACTGCAAGCTATTAAACCTGTTGACTGTATCCAAACTCAGATCAATTAGGTTTTGACCGCAAATAATTTATATTAACTGCTAAAAGTATGACCAATGTTTTAACTGTGTTTATTAAATAAAAAGTGAGTTAAAGGCCTGGTTATGAATAAATGATGGTGGCATGGTGATTAGGACTCAATATGGAGAGAGTACCTGCTTTACATTGTTTATTGCTGTTAATAGATATTTAAACAGTGTTTTTCTTGCTTGGTTGTTTCAATTAAATTTTTATCTTTTTAATTAATCTTCTTCATCCCTGCATCACCAATCTTCTATTGTTATTGTCACGGTCTTATTAGACTGCATGTTTTCATAAAAAAGGAGCTCTACACTCAACCTCATCAGAGCTTAATATTCAATAATGACCTGTAGTGTTATAAGACTAGATAAAGTAAATGGTAATACTCTGTATCCAATTTTGTCATATGAAATTTAATTTCCAAACAGAAAAAATGTGGCTAGTGAAAATACTGAGTGGCTTGTAACTTTTGAAAACCACCAGCCACAATGACTGGTGAGCAAATTCGTTCATGTAAAGCAATGAACACAGGCATTTACTGAGAAACCTAAAGTCAAAATAATTTTAAAAACTGCACAAAGAGAAATGTGTTCATGCAGTCCTTGTGCGCATGTGCATTTATTATAACCCACCATACACAAAGTTGGTGTATAAGATGCTTTTTTGCCTTCTAAAAAGAGAGCTCTGTCTTACACACCAACAAGAATATGCCAGTATAATATGAAGACACAGGTACTTTATTGTGTTATGGTATATTACCTGGAAGATGTCTCTCAAAGAAGCAAGCTACAACTTTGCTGCAAAAGCATGCTGGATACATAGTGAGGAAGACCCGTCTAGAAGTGCCACTTTAACAGCTTTTCTTCTCTCATTAGGTCGTAATCATGCATTTAAAGTGGACTATGGTATACTATTAAGACTGAGCTTAACTATCAGTACCTAGCAGGATAACAAAACAGATGTAGGGAGAGAGAGAGAGAGAGAGAGAGAGAGAGAGAGAGAGAGAGAGAGAGTTTAAACCTTCTCTCCAGGCCACCTCCCAAAACTGACCGTGTCTAAATTACTAGTTCGACTGATATTCCGGATTTTAGGGTAACTGACTTACCTCTGTGTTTCTTCTAGCACATAAAACTCATGCTAACATTTTACACTAAGATCATGAAAGTTAACATTAGTCACATATTCAAATGCTAACAACTTATATGCTAGCATTATCAGTGTAAGAACATTGGGATGCTGAGGTTAGCAGAAGTTATTATTCAGCTCAGGCTCATGGTGTTAGCTGCCACTAGCAACAGCAAAAGTGGATACAAACTGAGAACTCAGAAATGGGTGAAGGATATACAAATAGATTAAAAATGTGCAATCCAATCTAAATGTTTAATTAATTGTTGGTTTTTTTTTAAGATTAACTTTCAAATAACAATCACCAAATATTGTAGCATCACTGCATTGCTTTCTACAAGATAGGCTTATAAAATCATATTTTATACAACAAAGTGAAATCCTGTGGTTAATGAGCATACCCAGTCACAAAATGAGCATCTTTATTCGGTTGTGTTCAGTCCAGAAAAAAAAATGCTATGACTCCATCATGAGTGACATGAAACAGAATATTTTTCTTAAATTGACTGTAGCCATGATATTTACCTTCCTAATACCAAAGTGGTTTTGTTGTACAACTTAACCACAAGTCTGGCCTGATACTGGTTCTGCACTTCGAACCCAACCACCTACCCCATCCACATGAACCAACTTCTGGCGATTCTAACAAGGGGTGGGAATTGAAAACCGGATCCGCCTTAGAACCAGTTCCAATTGATCAAATCCATCGGAATTGTACACCTCAAATGTTATCGATTGTTCTTAACAATTCATTTACCAGCACCACGTCACGTCACGTCGCGTGGAGTTCATATCGCGCCAAAGTGGAGAAGGGTTCCCCCGCCTACCTCTCCCCTTTCAGAGTCAGGACGCTTTCCCTCAGGCTTGAGGGGCCATGTCCGGACTCGCGCAGCCGAAAATGAGGCATCGATAGTGGGTAAAATACCTCCACGATGACCCCCGGAGGAAAAACGGTTTTCCTCTCCAAATTCAAAGTCTTTTAATCCAGGCTCCAGGGGCCATCCGGAGTATGGGGTCAACCTATTGTTCAGTATGTTCAAGTTGAATATGTGCATGTTCAGTCTTGTGCAGACATAATGGTTACTTTTGGTGCGAAAGACTGTGTTGAACTAATCAGGCAGTTGAATAGAATATAACGGGATTAAAGTAGATGGGTTTAGTCTGTACATGCTGGTTGTGTATGTTTATATAGTAACTATAAAAACATGTCATATTTGAAGGAAATTTGCATCTACAATTCATTTCTCAAACCAAAAACTTCCTGAAAAAAACTCAGATGACACAAGCCCTGTCATCTGAGAGTAGCTACTTCCTGGGCAAATATAAAAGCATTAAGTCTCCATACCGAGCCCTCTATTTAATTACAATGCCTAACTTATATTCAATATGTCCTTAAACAAGAGTTGTATATTACCTGCTGTCTCTCTACCTCTCTCTCATACTCTCTCTTCACCTTCCAAATCAATATCCATTTCCAGAAATGGAATGCATGCAGGATTGAAGTGCTCATTAAAAGCAATGTTGCCAGACTGTGGGGCAGATTTAAGAAAGATCATCCATCTTTACCCAACATTTAACAATAAAGTCACACACACACACACTTATACACACACACACACACACACACACACACACACACACACACACACACACACACACACACTCACAGTCATGAATGCTCTCTTAAGTATGATTTTTTGGAGGTCTAATGCCAAAGCCCTACTGTACATTATCTAACAAAGACACACAAACACACACACACACACACACACACACACACACACACACACACACACTTTTCCCCTATTCTGCCCCTCCCAGCTACCACTGACAGGCAACAACGTCATTCTGCTGCTGCCTGGCAACGCCTCTTCACTGGAGGACAAAAAGTGCTTCATTGTTTTTCTGCCATTCACAGCAGCTGTCTCAAAGTCCTTGGCTCTGAAGGGAGAAGAGGACACCTTTCTTTATTTCTCTCTGTGTGCATTTTTGTGAGTTTGCATGAGAGAAAACATGGTGTGTACTGACTGAAACAAATAGCTACAGCAGGCATGCAAAGTATCAAGTATTCAGATTTTTCTGACTTTATTTTAGTCTCTGTGAAGGATGACAAAAGGAAAAGACACAAAATATGGAGGACATGAAGAGGTGATGAGAAAAAAAAGTCTTTAAGTATCCAATCACGTAAAACTACTTCAATCATGTCCCTCTTAGCTAGAACTTGGCTATGGATCAATAAAATGTCACCTATCACCACGAGCAGAGTTTCTCATTTCAACCCTGATGACAGCACGTCTTTGCTCCACCACAAAGCGTATTTATCACACCCAAGCTCTCACACTCTAACTTTCTTTTCCCTCCTGAAGGTATTAGTGGATTCAAAGCAATGTCCTCATCCTGCTTCTGTTCTTTACACTTCACTGCCTGCGCTGAGAAAAGTCTCCCTGTTGACCCCAAATTCTTAAAGTAAAAACGGCGCTGTTAAATCAGAGGATGGGTTTTTCCCTCACAAACAGCTTAGTAACACATATGATCTCATTATGCACATATACACACACTTAAGTATGGAGATGCATAAGACACAAACACACACAAACACACACAGTTTCTAATCAGACAACAGCAAAGCAGCAGAGAGAGGGCAAAGACACTTTTGTACCTTAAACCAATCCCACCATTGGGATCAGAGCTGATAAAAGGAGGTCCGGGGAAGAGAAATAAAAATGCCACTCCATTTTTAAACCTTAATATAACAGACACAGCCTCCCTTTCATTCTCAAGGCTGTAAATTGGAGCGATGGCGAAGAATGCAGCTTATCTTCTTCCAGCACTCTGTCATTCTTTTGTGCTCGTTTTAGTTCGGCCTCAGAAAGAAACTGTTGTGTGTGATAATGGTGCTCAGTATCTGACTCTTTCACCTCCATTCAAAGGAGCATTATTGCTCTTTCAAACAGGCCAGAGGTGCAGAAAACAGTGCGGCATGTGTGGGTACAATATTCAGCAAGCTATTGAAGCTCATGTTTGAACAAAATAAAGCTAAAACATAAAACAGTGATAAACATTTTTGGATGTAATTGGGGTCAAAAAATGGAATTGTAAAATGTTTTTTTTCACTGTCTGGAAAGATTATTTATTATTATTATTTTGGTGGATTTAGCTAACACGGTTGAAAAGTTATGAGACTGCGTTATCAGGGGGAAGAAGAAAGCAAGGAAAATTGCATTTCTCTGTAAAAATCATTTAAAAGTGAATTATCGACTGTTTGTGTCTGCTTGCTCCGACTTAATTAATGACAACACAGCTATGGCAATAAGTCGGGAGGATCTTAAGTAAACTGTCTGGACAAAAACAGCAACCACATACCCCAAATCAGGCTTTCTGTCGGTGTTAAAAAAACAACTAAAGGACTTTAAACAGTTCCTGCACATTGTGTAATAATACAAGGTCATTGTTTTTGCTCCTTTGGATTTAATTGGCTGAACTCTCCCCAACAATAGTGGAATTTGTACTCAGTGAGCTAATTACAAACCAGAAAAAAAAAGACATACAGAGGCCCCAAAAGCGATAATAAGATTTATAATAGCATTTTCTCTCCCAAATCTGATACTGTTGTGTGAAAAATAAAAGGCCTGTAGTAATTGTTTGCTTCATTTGACTAACCTGCAGTGCAGAACTAAAGTATGCAGTAAAAAGGCTACGATATCAGGGAAGTTGAGGGGTAATTTTAGCCTTAATGGACTCGTAGGATAGATGATTATGGGTTTAAACAAATGATTGATGGAGTGTTCTGCTGCCTTTGTTATCTAAGAAAAGAGGCACTTTTACAGAAAGCTCTGTGAAAGAACAAGATCCTGAGCACACTGTTCTGTACCCACGGAGTTAAAGATCAAGACAAAGCGAAAACCTGCCAAAGAGTTCAAGCCTCAAAAGTTACTTAAAAACACCTGACAAACTTTCACTCATACTTTTGTTGTCAACAGAAAATAATAAATAAATGACAGAAATAGATGTGCAAAGTGTTCCTTTGTATTCAGAGAGCAGGGCTCTCCACAGCTCTGAATTTAAACACTTACATCAGATTTGGTGGTTCAGAACAATGCAATAACAATTTGTTTTCTTTTTTCCAACTCCTGTAGGTCCAAAATTGTAACCTATTGAATGCCAGTTTATGTCCATATTGAGTCAGATATTTGTTATATAAAAAAATGATTATTTTGCATATACATATATGCTTAAGGTTTTTTGTGTGTCCGTTTGTTTGTTTGATGAACACAGTCTGGAACATGTCAGTGAAAGCAAAATTGATTTTGATTAACATATTTTCTTAGCAACCACAGGTTCTTCAAAGACTCCTATATTATTGTTTTTTGTTACAACCTAACCATATGCGTGTGTGTGCACATGCACTACATCAGAATAAATGATCTAAGTGTTCTGAACTCGATAAAAGTCAGGTCCACTTTGATCTATGTGTTGTAAATACTAACAATTGTCTGTGCTTGCAGCTGCAAACACATACCAGTTGTCTCAAATTAATTCCAGGGTTTGTTTGAGTTTCCCAGCATTTGAAATGTGTGTGTACATGCATAACATAAGAATAAATTATCTAAGTTCTCTGAACTTGATGACATTTGTAGAAGGAGCCTTAAATTGAAAATATAAATGGATAAAACAGCATCTTTGTGCAGCATAAGGGTTAAAATCTTTATGATTGATTTACTCTAAATTAATCACTACCAAGAAAACAAGTGAAGCACATAGAAACAAGCTTGTGACATTACAACTACAGCCTTTTTTGAATCTTTATTATTGTTTTCAATATTTTACACACAATGGTTTTATTTAGTGTTTCTACTGGTTCTAAGAGACTTGGTTTACATTGTTTCACATACATGATTTCATATTTGGGTTAAAGAAAACAATATGGTAGTGGAGTTAAACCCTTTACACCTGATTTAGGGGAGTTCTGACCACAACTTCAAGTCTTTTTCTCTGGTTTAAAGCTTTGCTTAATGATCTGTTACCACTACAGAGGAAATTATTGTTGATCTGTTCTGACTAATGACTCTTAAATGAACAACAAACAGGTTACACTGAATGTTTTAAACCACTGAATACAAGTGCATCTAATCTAAAGGAATCATGCAAACGTTCTTTATTCCAATTAGCCATAAAGTTGACAGGGGGGCACTTAAAACATTACTAGTTTTGATCATCTTAGCATCTGGATGTTGCTGTATTTGAAGACCTGAACTCAGTAAAAGGATGGATAACCGACCCATAATGGAACCTAAAAGCTTTCCTCTGATTTATGGAAGGATGCAAAAGCAACTTTTTAGACTGCCATTGGGAAGTAATGTTCTAAATAATGATATATGCCTATAAGCATACCTTCTGCTACATCTGAATCACATTAACTGAAAAGGAAAATACACAAATCAAGGCAACCGCACAGTGTAGTGCATACTTGGGCCTCAGGCCTGTAAGCTGATTATCACAACAGCTTATCAAATTCAGTACTGTTTGAGGTTTGGCTAAGGGCAAAGAATAAAAGGTGGGTTCACAGAAAATGAACATACTAAACACTTGCGCCGAAATGTTTAGAAGATAAACAAGAAATTGATAAACAATAAGTTAATAGACAATTAGCTGCAAAATGTAATAATTCACTTTTTTATTGTTATGAATCGTTTGTTTTCTTTCTTTTTTTTTCCATTAACCTTTAATTGGCGGTAATAATTTTAAGATGTATATAGAATTTGAAGGAACATTGCATTTACAGAAGAGTCTCATTGCTCACCTTTGAATGTTTCCTGCTCCTCAAATGTCCAGGGCCCTAACAACATTTTAAGTATTCTGTTCTTGTGTTTGTGCATGTAGACTTCCTTTTCAAAGTTTGAAAAGTCAGATTTTGCAACCTGGAGAACTCAGAAAGTAAATAAGATATTGTGGCATGTATATGCCTTACCCCAATTTCTGACAGCTGGCGACTATCTGTGCAGGTGCGACCTCAGCCAAGTGATGTAACAGTTTTAATAACATGGAGGCAGCAATGAGAGACATATTTAACATTTCCCGTTGCTCTCTTCTCTTGTTGCTAGAGATTAGGTACATACAGTGCAATATGTGCAATGCTGGTATCAAAAGGGGGTAAGCCCACAATAAGCCACAGTGGTCTAATTTTCTGAGATATCAAAATTGCTGCGGTTTGTGTTAAGAAATGTCTCCCAACTCAATCAAATATTCACCACTTTGACTGTAAGCAAGCACTGACAACACCATCAACTAAAACATTTTCTTTAACAGACAGAAACCTAAAGCAGAAGTAGAATCATTGGTATACATCCATCTGCCTGAGTTGACCTATCACACGTCAGTTTTTTTTTCTTCTGCTTCTGACATGGAGAACAGCCTGAAGTCTGGATCTGAACTGTACATCCCCTTGGTTTTTAAACTCAAAACTCTCTTTGTATTGGTTGTACAGCCACATACTTAACTGTTTAGACATCAACAAGAACATCTTAAAACACAGTCCCCCCACACACAAACACAGATAAACAACATAACAGTTGCAGCAATAAATAATATGTAAAAATACACAAGAACCAAAGGACAAGTAGTGAAATCAAAATTAATGAGCCTGGCGGAGACTGTGTAACAGCTTGGCAAAGCAGCTGAGAAACCAAATACACACCTGGCAGACCAAAAAATATCTATCCTTCCATATTTTACCTGCTCATCGTTTCAGTGTTGCAGGAATAGAGCCATAAAAGAGGAATGCACCCATTAGGTCTCTAATGCAGAAATGTACCAAATAACAGGGAATGAAGTATTAAATTACAGGATTCTGACATTAGTTCATTATAGTCCAATTAATAAGGAGTTTTTCTTTTAACTAAGTCCCCACTGTGAGTACTGGCTGATGTCAGTCTCTATCCAACTGAAAGCTGAGACCAGTCTCCCCACAGCACACCTTGTGTCCAGTGGGCTTATATGGTCACATGTAAATTTGTGCAAGTCTAAGTCCCAGTCAAGTCTCACATAGTACTAATAAATAAAACAAAATTTAGAGGAAATACAACAAATACAAATAAAACTAGTCATAACATTGAGTGACAACCTTTTGGACCTTAATGTTGTATTCATGTGTTTGATTTTGAAAACTTTCTACATTGAAATGCAAAGAAAGCTGATTCAAACAGATTTCCCAACTATTATACGGCAAATAGACAATCCTAATTTAGGATTTTGGGATGTCCAATCAAATTTCAGGGAGGTCAGGGGGGCTCTGACACCTGAATGTCTCCTCTTTTACTACGTGTATGATGGTGCATTGTAGTGTCTAAAAACATGTTTGTGCAACCAGTAAGTGTCCTGACATTGTCGAAGGCTTGTTTTGTGTTCATGGTGCCAGTTCCAGTTCAAGTTTCTGATTGTACTTGAGTTTGGCTTTGATGATATTGTTCTTTATTTGATGGTTAATGACTTTTAGTGCATCCAAATCCTGCTTCTGAAAGGCAGACAAGTTTTAAAATAACTAATGTCTTGTGTGGGTACAGTTCAGTCTTTATTTAATTGGCATGAAGGTTTGTGGCACACTGAAAGTTATGTTTGAAGGTTAGACAAAATTCAAAATAAAAAAACAGATAAAAGTAAATATACTTAAGTGGCCTGTTTAGGTATTGTCTATGTATGGGAAACAGTGTAATGTTGCCGTACCAGGTGATGTGCTCACTATGGCGTCATCTGTGGAGTGTGGCCCCTCGTGCACCAGATGCAGCAGGTTAGTTGTCATGGAAGGGAATGGCATCCATCTCGTTATGTTGATGAGTCAAAAATACAAAATAAAATGATTATTAAGTCCCCAATCTTGAGTGTGAGTTGAGTCTGAATATTTCTGTGATTCTCTTCTTAGTGGGATGAGACCAAGTCCAGACTCAAGTCATGTTTCTGTGCTACTTAAGTGAGACTGGAGTCCAAGTTTCAAACTTGAGTCTCCATCCCTGTGATGAGGGCCTTAGGTGGTGATTCTTCTTTGGAACTATTTAATTGGGGCATATATCCAGTGCTCCTTCAAGAGATGGAAAGTCTCTATTCTGTGTGACCTTTCTGTTAAACTATGGTACAGCTGTATAGCAGTATATTCTTTAAGTCCTCCTCAGAGATGGAAATGTGCTGCCTGCGGTCTGAATTAGGTTTGAATTAGCAGCTGGAGGGAAACAGGAGGATCATGCTGGCTGGACTTGAACTCCCTTCATCTTGCTCTTTTTCAAAGTGCAAAGTGCTTTGTTTCTGTGTTGTATAACCTTTAGCTTCATTAAGAGCAGCACAGCCGTCCTTTAGCAAAATGTAGTGCCATGGAGAAAAAGTGCAAGGAAAAAAAAGTGAAACACATCTATGTTTTTGAGCTTCTAAAAACATATACGGTTTATATAATGTGGTGAAACTAAATAAATCCAGTGTCTATAATGGCAAAGATCTCACTCTATTTTGTCTGCAGCTGACATTAATCAGTGACTAATTTCTCAAAATCAGACTATGAAGTGATTTAATGCGTGCTAAGTGGAATCTAATGACTGAATATTATCTAACCAGCACGGCTCAACATTTGATGATCTCGATGATCTGAAACATTTGTATGATCTAAATGTTTATATCAGCATCCTGGCCTAACAGATTTCACCTTAACACACTTTAAATTGACATGTGTGCATATTGTTACCATGTTACAGAGGTAAATGTGACACTTGCAAATGCTGCAGCCAGACTGACTGACTGGCTGACTGACTGACTGACTGACTGACTGACTAACTGACGGATGATTGTCTGAATGACCGATCAACTAACTGACTGGCTGGTTACGTGGTCTGCAGGTTGCTTGGTTGATTGACAGACTGACTGAATGACAGACTGTCTAGTTGGTTGGTTGGTTGACTGACTGACTGACTGATTGACTGACTGACTGGTTTGTTGGTCAGTTGTTTAGTTAACTGACTGACAGACTGACTGAGTTTAATTGACTGACCGACTGATGGACTGACTTACTGACTGTTTGATTGGCTGAGTGATTGGCAGGCCAATCAATTTGTGATTAATTTCCAGATATTGATTGAAATGAAGTGCGATTTATTCATCAAAAACACCTGAAACGTACAATCTATAGTATCACAGGGCACAAAACCACATAATATTACCCCACCTTGTGTGAGGCCATAGTGACAGAAAAGCTTAACACATTTTTATTCTCACTTTGATCTCAACAACAAAGAGTCATCTGTCAAGGCAGGATGGCTGGCCACTATCAGTATACACAGCAGGTGTGAAGAGAGTCCCACTGTGAATGTAAGCAAAGCTGCTGGGCTGGGCAGGGCAGCTGCTGATGAGAGCTGTGGCCACGTACTCAGAGTATGTGCCAACCACAGATGCTCTCACTATCTTCTGTCACAATTTTACATGCCACTGTCACATAAGAGAGTTTCCAATTGCCACAAGAGAGCTAGCTCCATGTCTAACTTAAAAGTCTGCAGTGTCTCTTCTGTTCTGACATGCTTTGGGCCACTGTTTCTCACAGGGACAGAGCAGAAATAACAATCCAGCCTGCCTGGACCCTCACCAGTTTACTCTCAGAATGAACAGAACCACAGATCATTTTCATCTCTGCTCCAGAATCTCCACACACCTCAAAAATAAAAGAACCTAAATCAGAGTGCGAAGTATTGAAGAAAGTGGTATCTAGACTTAAGAATCAGACTGGATCGTGGACAAACAGACCCCAGGCGAGTAAATTTGGTGGTCACACCTCCTCCACTCAAGAGCCAGACATGGGAGTGCCCCAGGGCTGTATGTTCAGCCCCCGTATATTTACACTGCACAGGCACGACTGAAACCCTCAATATGAAGATTTCATTTATTTTAAAAATGAGAATGATTTTGAAAGTTCGATTTTTGGAGGAAAACTCATACAATAGTGCATGGAAATTTTAATAACGCTAGCTGCCAAATAAACCAAGGGGCTGACTGTCTATTAAAAAAACAAAGAAATCATGATCTATCTGATCTCTATCAGCTGAAGTGGAACAGATGATCAGTGTTTACTTCATCTGAACCATGGATAACCTTTCATGGACACCACACATATCCAGCCTTGTAAAGAAATCTATGAAAGGACTGTATGGCAGAAGGAAACTCAAGAAGGCAAAATACCTGTGCCATGTTTTTGTGACCTTTCACAGATGAGCACAGCTTATTTAGCCCAACAGCTAACAATATAAATTGATGTAGGATCAGCGCAGCCTTTGACAGGAAGGTTTGTCTTTGGGAGGTTAAAACTACACAGAACATGAGAAAACAAGAAGATGAACATCATTACAATCCATCTATGTAACATGAGTGATAACAGTGAGTTTAGTTGCCTACCAAGAGCTCAAAAGACACTAAAAAAACCACAACAACCTGCCTGCTCACCTGAAACTGTCTGGCAAACAATACAGAAGAATCTGCTGCCGTACCAGCAGATTACAGAGCAGCTTCTTTCCCCAGACTGTTAGCCTCCCAAATTCATCCTCTGTACCTCTTCATAAATAATGGCTTGTTACTTTTTGTTTTTTTGTGGAGCATAAAGGGACTACAGATGGTATTTTGTTGTTCAGCTTTGTCCTGTAGAAAGATAAATAAACTCTAAAGCTTCTAAATACAACCCTGTGGCCCTGCATAAAAACATCGCTCTACCTTCATAAAGAATATGTATTTAATTTTGGTGAAGACTGCCGAAGAGGAGCTGTCCCACATAAACAATATACCTCTTTTTGGGCCCTGTATCTCTTGTTATTTTTGTTTTTTTGTTGTTTACTGGTTCTGAGAACAAAGAATCCAAATGTGAAGACTATTCAACACACTGACAATTTTGCAGTTTCAAAATAAACTTGATATACTGTCACTTTCGATGGCAGATGTTTGGTCCTCATTAAATCACCCACAGATTGTCAAAAATTTCCAACCAAACAATGCTTGGCTGCACTGATACTGGAGAAACAAATAAAAAAGGAACATTGTTGTAGTGTTAAATCTGTATGATTGCAGGTACAAATAAAGAAGGAATTCTGTCTAAGTTGAGCAGCACTGTAGTCTTTTATGTTCCACTCACACCCACCAAAGAGTCAGTTTCAAAAAGCCCTGCGGTTGGATTTAGTCGTACTATATTAGTTGAAAAGTACATCTGGGGTGAATGTGAGTGTGGGAGTGCATGTGTGTGTGAGTGTGTGAGTGAATTTGTGCGTGCGTGTGTATGTGTGTGTGTGTGCATACATTATACCCTCAGTTCCAAGAAGAGATGACAGATGCTGAGAGTGTGGGTGTGAAGCTAGACCCCATCTCTGAATGTCTCTACTGTTGAAATAAGACAGGAGTTTCGATGTCCTTTTTTGAAAACTGACTCACTCTCCATGTGGGTTTTTTTGGTTCTTATGTTTGGGCTGTCTGAAATAAACTTTTCATGGCCACAGAGACCAGACACAGGTGTGACAAGAGCAGGCAGGATCTCTCTGTGGATCCTCAGAGGGTACTGCCCTAACATTGTGATGAAGTTTGACTTCATACAGAACATCTTCATTCTTTCTAATGAGGCCACTTGTCTAGCACAGCTATAGCAGAACAACAAAATGGAGACAAGTTCAACTTTTGCTACTGGTTTATCTTTCCCCTTTTTGTCAAATGCAACAAACAATCTATCACACAAAAAAAGACTATGTTTTTAAAATTTAAATTTGAAATATATGCACCCCTGACCTTTCTGGCAGATTACTGATGTGGCCTAAAGTGGCTGCAGACATCTGGATTACAAACAGCACGTCCCATTCAGTGACACAAGCATATGTCTGCTGATGTTTGTGATTTTAAACTAATAGCAACCCATAAATCAAAGTTTTTGTTTATCCAGGGCAAGAAGACACTGGGTTTTAATTAAAGTTAAGTCAAGACCAACAACTGCTAGGGCCTTCACTTTGTTCCATTAACATTTTCATGTTCATGTTAAAGGAGATTTTGGGGACAGAATGAGGGCAAAGCCACGGGACAAATTGTTCTTATTGAGTTACATGTTTTTCATAAACAGTGCCGGGGAGATGGTCCTCCCCTTGTGTAAGACAATAAAATATTAAACTGGCTGCTTTGCCTGGCTTTGAGCATACAGCATATTTCTCTAGGAGCATCAGTTTAAATGGGATTTCAAAGTTGCAGATCAAACATGTTACTTTTTACCCAGTCAAATCCTGTTCTTGTGTGTTTCGAGTGTTGTTAACTCCTCTCTCTCTCTCTGGTAATCTCAAGCACCTGATGTTTTCTGAAACTGGGAGTTTTATACTTTTAAAAAATTATGTTTTTGGTTTGGACAAAATGATGCCTTAGTGAGAACCAGTCAAGACTTGGTCCTGGGGCCTTAGTCAGAAAGGTTTCCAGCAAAGAGGGTCCAAGTTACGAAAGTCTATGAAAATTCTTAAAGTCATGATGCTTTCCAAGAATTTCATCTTAAAGTTAAGACTCGATTCTGGTAAAGATAAAAGTTATTCACAAAGCATCTTAGCTCCTAAGAGAGCTCCTATGGTGAAACACTATTGGGAGTAGTGAGGAGGACTTTTAAGAGGCATCAGAGTTTCTCAAGTAGAGGAGAAAATTGTGAAAAGCCAAGAGATGGAGATGAGATTGGAAAATGTTATTCAACTACTGAATGATAGTGAGTTAATTAAATGCTACAGATTTAATCATGCGTTGATCATGTTGGTTGTGGAGCTAATTGGAGATGCTCTCACATCTTGACCCAATACAACAATGCACAACATCGTAAATGAAAGTGATCACAAAATTCAGTTATTTGGCAACTGGGGAAATACAGCAGGTACATGTAGGAACAGTGTAGGGAGGCTTGTTATAAATGACATAGCATAACAAAGAGAGCAGGATAACATAGGCAGCAACAAACAACGGTATTAAAAGGCTCATATTCAACATGAGATGTCGCACTGTGATCAATGCAACTAAGGAGAGACAGAACATAATCTGTAGAAAGCCGGAGAGCAAGGGCAGATCTCAAACTAGCTTATTGATTTTGAAAGGCAATCACAGGAGAAAAAAAAAGAGAGTAAATCATTGGCAAACATAGTTGGGTGGCTGTAAATAACTCGGGCAGCCTGATTTTGAGGTGGTGAGTCCACAAGTACACAACATTTTGTGGACTACAGAATTTTAAGTATGGCTTACAATTCATTTAATATAGATAATCCTCACATTAAATAGTAACAAAACTGATCAGATTATATGTCTAGGCTGATGAATTTCACTGTCCTTCTATAACCGTTATCAATAAGAGGGCAGTATTTCTTCCTCGTTCTTATTTTTTTGGTTAAAAATCAGCTTTTGAAAGAATGTGTTATAACTAGCAAAGGGGTCAACCAAGCCTCCTCACTGAGGTAAAGGTTTCTGTTCCTTTGAATGCTCCTCAACCACTCCTCAGCTAAGACTCCTTGCTAGTTTATAAGTTAAGTTAGGAGTTCTCTGAGAGTATTCTTGTAATGTTTGTAAAAACAGACACTGGGCTTAGTTCCTGGGGACTGACACATTATAGCAACTAGCTGGTGAACACAATGGACAGTTTAGTCTCAAAGAACAAGGTTTTTCCCTTAGGAGTTAGTAGAGACCAAAACCAGAGCTTAAAGAGGAGGGTGCTGGATTTATCATCAACAAGAGAACAAGAAGGGACTTTTAAATTAATGGAAATTCTCTCAGTTTCAGCTGGGTCTGAAAGAAACCTCAATGTACTTAAAAGCTTACTATCCTATTAAAATATGATGGCATGTCAATTAAGTGTTTTTTTTCAAGTAGCTAAAAAGTAATTTGTGGCAAATTTGAATGGACAGCAACTGAAGAAGGGGAGGATACGTCACTTGGTATTGAACGGTCACAACAAAATATTTAAAAATACAAGAAGAGAAATCTGACAAGCAAAAATTACAAAATTCACAAAATAAAGTGAGGAAACATGACATTTCAGTCTGATTACCAAACATTAAAAGGATCATCTTCCAACTTTGAATACATTAGATTGGTCTATGCAGATGCGTCGACCTCCTGGATAGTGTCATCTTTTTTACACAAACCTTTTGGAAAAACACAAACACAGACTCCTGCTGTTTTTTTTAAACACAATGCTATGTAAAGATTTAACACAGCCAAAGTGAGGGATTAGGACTGCAATATCATTGAAGGTGCACTCTAACAGTTTCATTTTTGTCAGGGGATATGAATATTAACGGTGAATGGGAATCTATGGAAAATAGTGCATTACTAGTTTTCAGTAAGGCTCCGAACTGGTTTCCTCTTACCTTATCAATCCAGTCAATAACCTTGTTTTCCATCCTTTAGTCCTTCATGGCCAATAATAAGGCTAATTCCTCTGGGACCTTGCCTGTCTTTGGGTATCATATAATCATCTGGTATTTAATTAAATACTATGGCCCTGATGTCACGGCTGCAGGGATGTCAATCATGGTACTCCGCAGCATCAGGCATGGCCAGACTATTAAGGTCCGAGTTATGAGGCTCCACGTGCTTTGCCGTGTTCTTCTTTCAATCAGCCCAAACAGGTACATCTTTGAGGCCCCAGCTGCCTTGTTTACATCACCACAATCTGCTCTTCCATGCACAGTGTGTCTGCATATAAGCACAGATTCATGTCTGCATTCATTTCTGCAAGACCAGAAATATGTTTTTTTTAGCTTTTGGGACACCGTTTATATGGTTGATAATTGGTCTTCATTGTGTTTGTCTGGGTTTCTGTGTGTGTGTCACTGTCTGACACTTTCTCCTCTGTCGCTCTGAACCTTGTCCTCGTTCTCTGCCAGCTCATGCTGTAATGAAAGACTGTATTTCATGTGATTCTCTGTAACATCAATGCCATCGCAGGTTATCTGCACTCAGTGTCAGTCTACTCTTTTACCTTTTGATTCTGCCTGAACGCACGATGCCATGTTTTAAAGCTCTGTTTCATAGACATAAAACTCTGCGAAGACTTCAGTCGAACGTACAACTATTACACTGGAGAACAAAGCAAATATTCATGATGGAAACAAAAACTGTCGTCCTTTGTACAGACAAAGCCGCCTGCCGTTTAGTACTGAGAACTAAATATACAAAATGTTAATCCACCCACAGAGCCACATTCAGGGTAACCTGACATGTTGCAAGTGGTCCGTGGCATTTTCTTCCTGACTCTGACAGACGGAGGGCAGGCTGAAGTGCACAATTAACGCAGCGCTTTTGGAGGAAATGTACGTTTGGAATGAAAATGAATTGCATTAAAATGTCACAGGGAGAGAGAGAGAGAGAGAGAGAGAGAGAGAGAGAGAGAGAGAGAGAGAGAGAGAGAGAGAGAGAGAGAGAGAGAGAGAGAGAGAGAGAGAAAGAGAGTGAGAGAGAGAGAGATCAGGTTGTTTAGCACTACCCACTCACTTGACTGCCTCAGAAGACCATCAATTCTCTCCATTCAATTAAGCAGGACTTTAAATCCATCAGAACACTTGAATCTGCCAGGGTGCTTTTGAAAACCGAACGTGCCTCACATACATTTATGCATTAATTGTTCCATCTATGCCATGCATTGAATTTGATCTGTAAAGGAAAAATTAAAGAAAAAACATGCATAAACAGTGACAGATAGATAGAGTTACAGTATATGAGCAAGAATATTCTCCCATGTTCTGTTTAGTGAGATCTAAGCTGATGTGCACTGCAAACAGACATCTTCTTGTAACAGTGCATGTATTGTGCAAAGCTTTCTCACTGACATTTACAGGAGATCCACTTTTAGAAAGTTTATCTAGGCGTACGGAACAGCTAGAGTCAGAATATTTGCATAATGAATTAGCATTTCAGATTCCATTTGAAAAGTAAACATTTAATTTAGACAAGGCACCCCGGGGCTGTTGATCATAAAATATTACAAAGGCAATTCGTGCATCTCACAGAGTGTCTGTGTCCTTATTTCTAGGGTTTTTTTTCACACTCTGCAGAACAATGTTGTAAGACAGTAAACAGAGCTTTTAAGTTCTGTTATTAGAATCACCAGCTGTGAATTCATGCAGTATTCATCAATAAGGTTTTACTGTCATGAGAGTTCTTTAGACAATATTGTGAACACTAGGAAGTTTAAGTGAAGGGTTCATACCGGTTCAGAAATGCACGTCAGAGCTCGTACTCTTCCCTGCATGAGTGCTGTCAGAGGAATAAGGTGTAAATGAGACCCCTGCATACTAATATAATGCAGTTCGCCTGCTGGAGAGCATGAGCACCCTCGGGAGAGATAAACCAGGACAAGCTCTTCTTGTCTGCTAGCCATGTGTGGTTAAATATTGATGCCTTTAGAGCTTCTCAGACCTTTGTTTTGCCTCTTATGTTGTTATAGTCAGGTTACACTGTCACAGCCGCAGCTTTGTAAACAGGCTATCCCTTGTGTGTCGACTAACCTGTGTTTGGGTGTCAGTCAGTCTAATCAGATCCTGCAGCCGTTTTGTCCTCCATCACACTGAGCCTACAGCTGATGGCGCCTGTTGTTTGATTGCTGAGGGTTTAATGCAACTGTCAATCAGAAAATCTGTAGGTGTGCACAAGTGAGAGTCAAGCTGTCTGGCTTTTCAATTTAATTTTCTCAGCCTTTAACCTGTGTTTGGAAAGATATTTTACACATCACTCTTGGAGGCACAGTTCCCTTGGTGCCGAAGCTTGGGTCAGAATACGTTATTTCCTCTGATCGATCCAAACTTATTCAAGAACCAACTACCCTAAAAAAAAAGGCTTCTCATTTGGCAAACTATCCAAATGGGTGAAGTGCAGATTAGTAGTAAAGGCTGATTTACACTTCTGCGTCGAAATCGACGGCGTAGCCTACGTTGGGGGTCCACGTAGCTCCCCTACCTATGCAGAGGTCTACGCATGTAGCTGACGTGCACCTCCTCCAAAATGTAGAATCGAGGTGGACCGCAAGCCCTGTGATTGGTGCGCTCGGCAGCATTGTGTTTCCCACATTTACAGCACTTCCGGGATCCCGGACATTGGCCGCATTTCCTCCTCTCTATTCTTCATGTAATCATGTCTGTATGATATACAGCAACATGTATCAGCTGTAGATTAACATGACACGCTCTGAATCTCTGTGGAAAAGTAAACAGAGATCAGAGTGGTGCCGGAAGGAGGCAACCAGCTATCAGAGAGACCACACTGCCCTCAAGAATTTCGGTGGAGAATTGCTGCGCGACACAGACACATCGACGCACAAGTATGTGGTGCTCATGTCCGCGTCAGCCCCTGCAGCGTAGGGGCGACGCAGAAGTATGAATCAGCCTTAAGTCTGGAGCAGCAGACATGAAGTTTTACACAATGGTTTCCTTCGGATATCCTGATTTCCCTGTTTGAAATTACCCATTGGGACATTTTATGTCTGGAGGGGCCTTTTACCAAAAGTGTCAATTTTTCTTAAGTTTCAACTGATGAAACATAATTTCTGCTCCATAACTGCTGCCAAGGCAAGCTGCAACCAAAGAGACTGAGTAATTGCGCTGAGAACTTCTTCAACTTTCCACTCAATAGCACTCGAGAGGTGGTGGTGAGTGGTAGATGATTTCCTGTGGGCTCAATGGAAAAAAAAAACTCTCAGCCTCCCCCTCCAGTTTGGCCTTTTGTTCTCTGAATCTGGAGGGGAGTGACTAACGCTTGCTTACTTTGAATGATGATGTCATTAGCAGAGGAAAAAAGACTTTTCCCGTCATGATATAAAAAGTTGAATAACAAACCACCGTCTTAAAAAACAGCACAACCATAAGTCATAGGCTTCATTTTTTTCCAGACAGATCTCCCCATCACCACATTCATTTTCACACTGAGACTAAATTTAACATTTCAATCGCAAAAACCGTCTGAACACTACTGACGATGACAAGGTGAGTAATCTCTTCTCCCCGATGAAACATCTGACACTCAAATTATTTCTGTGTTGAGATAATTGCAAGGTTGGCCATGCATACTGCAGGCTGTAATGTGTCAATGGAAATTGGGTTCTTCTATCTCTCATTGTGTATGTGTGTGTGTTTGTGTGTTTGTGTGTGTGTGTGTGTGTGTAGCGGGGAGGAGAAGAGGCAGTCGGTTATTCAGAGGTCCTTCTGTGTGCAAATTGGATAGGTGTGATGGCAGAGATCATCATAAAACATGACAGATGTGGAAGCAACAAGGTCACTCCATGAGAGAGACATGATTAAACTGAATTAATAAAGAGCAGAGAGAGCTGTTCAGTCATATGTAAAGGTGTGTGTTGACAGGCTACATATCTTCATAACATATGTGTGCCCAGAGTAGAGCTCAGGAAATGTTTTCCTAAACATGAATTGCTGAATATCACGGCTCAAAGGGTTCAACTATATTTCAAATGAAAAACCTACTGTAGCGACAGTCCATTACGCCTAATTTCAAATCATGCCTTGTGTTTGACTCAATGTCTGGTTTGTTGAGCTTGTTTGCTGATGTTGATGTTTTAGAGCATGCTTGTTGGCTGCATGGTTCTGTGCATTGTTAGAATGTTTTGGGAAGTTGTATGTCATTTTGTGCTGATCTGTAGTTTTTCTTTGGTTGAACCATGATCAAGGAGTCCACTGTGTATTATCGCCTTAGTTGTATTTTTCCACTGTGTCCCATTTTAATATGAAAAACTGGACTAGTTGCTAAAACATTTTCTCACATGCATTAAAAGTAGCTTCATAGAATGCCTAAGCTTTCCCCTCAGATGTAGAGATACCCGTCTTGATACCAGTAAGGGATAATGTTAAGTGAACGTGGGATTATGCTAATTATAATCTAAACAGCTAAAAAAAAAGGCCCTGTAATTTCACGGTTGGCAGCACTTCCATAGCAATGAATTACAATCAGCCGCCTTATGGGACAAATTCACATTAAACTGAACATTTCAATTTAAGGTTGTGTAAAAACATTAGCCTGTCTATTTGTCCTTATTCACATTAAACAGAACACTTCTATTGAAGGTAATTTTGGACAAGGTGGGCAGCACACCTCAGGAAATATTAACACTGCCTGGAATCCGTGTCTTGGACTGCAGGACAGAATCTTGCTCCCTTTCAGAGATGTTTGGGGCCCTGTAGGCGCTCTGGCAGCTCTCACATCTGTGTCTGGTAACTATCATGATTTCTACGACTCTCAAGACCAGCTTGAGACAGAAATTAACATTTTTGCCAAAGTGTCAACAGGCATAGGTGAAATGTGCCTATACGACTCCCTGTCATATCTTTGATTTGATACAATGTGTGTGATTAGGTTGTTCCATGTGTTGCTTTTGTTGTTGAGAATAAATCACTGATGTTTTGGGGTTCAACCAATCAGAGGCAAATATTTAACACAGCCTGGTAATAAGTAAGACAGCTTAAAGTAATAGGCTAAGCCAATCACCTCCAAGGTCCAACTATACAAAGTGCACAGCCTTGGCTGAGGTATGATTCTTATTACTCCTACTAAAGTCTTAGCTGTGTGTTTAACTTTTTAAAAATGTGTAACAGTGTTTGGGGCTGTTAGATGTCATACAAATAAGCTTGCAGTAAGATTCATTCACATATTACACAAATATATAACACTGTTGAATAGGTTAAGGTTTGATTTAAGAATTAACATAGATAGAGCGCCACCTGCAAGCTAGTTCAGGCAGACAACTTGAACTGCGCTCATTCATACTGACACGTCATCATCCTCCTATCAGCTGATCTCAACATCCTCTCATTTGGCGGTCTATCTAAGCTGCAAGTCTCCCTGTCTCTGCCTCTGCTTTGCAAGTGCTCCTGCTGTCCTGCTCAGTGCTGTGTGCAAATTTCGTACCCACCTCCTCCCCAGCATCCACCTGTGGGCTCCGGGGGTTAGTCCTATATCATTACTCCTAAATGTCTGCATTTAAATAATCTACAAGGAGTAATGAGGTTCGGAGCACATACGCCAAACACAATACTGTATGCTGCAGTAAACTTTATCTTAAAGGGGACATATCATGCTTTTTTCATCAATATATATTGGTCTAAGAGGTCTCAAAAACATGTCTTTAAAGTTTATGCTCAAAAAAACACTTTGAAATCAGATTTTGGCATGCCTGAAAAGTCCCCTTCTTCATTCCTCATCAGAACACTCTGTTTTCCCTCTGACCACGCCCCCTCCGGAAGTGGATGTGCCTCGGCTCTCCAGCACGTTGATCTAATGTTTACATGTTGGCTGAATATACACGGCTGCTCAGAGATCGCGTTACTTCAACCCTCTGAATCTGATCCTGATGGAGAGGCGCCTGTAGCAGGACCTTTCTGAACGATTGGTCACAGATTTAGTGTTTCTTGTTGTTTTATTTGTCAGTATGTAGACGTGTGTCTTGGTACACAGCTACGAACATGTAGCTATGTGGCTATGCTAACTAGCGCTAGCACTTATCCATGATAAATAAAAATCATCCACTAGATCTTCAAATCTGCAGACGTGGGGAGTAAAACCGACCTCTGCCAGAAAGGCAGCAGGACCTTTTATGAAGGATTGGTCACAGATTTAGTGTTTCTTGTTGTTTTATTTGTCAGTATGTCGACGTGTGTCATGGTACACAGCTACAGCTACAGCTACAGATACAGCTACAGCTATGAACATATAGCTATGTGGCTATGGTAATTAGCGCTAGCACCTATCCATGATAAATAAAAATCATCCACTAGATCTTCAAATCTGCAGACCTGGGGAGTAAAACCGACCTCTGCCAGAAAGGCAGCAGGACCTTTCTGAACCATTGGTCACAGATTTAGTGTTTCTTGTTGTTTTATTTGTCAGTATGTCGACGTGTGTCTTGGTACACAGCTACAGCTACAGCTATGAACATGTAGCTATGTGGCTATGCTAACTAGCGCTAGCACTTATCCATGACAAATAAAAATCATCCACTAGATCTTCAAATCTGCAGACGTGGGGAGTAAAACCGACCTTTGTGTTTATTAAAACAGCCTACAACTAGCATGCCTCCCTCCTAAGCTCCTTGTTAGCACACATTTGTGCAGGTAATGAAAAACGGGGGAGGGATTCAGTATTATTTTATACAGTCTATGGGCTGAACAAGCTCCGAGCTCTGACTCCGTGACAGACCGGATATTGTTGTTACGTAACAAAAACACGGAAGTCTGAAACGGCTCGTTTCACACACATTTACAGAAAGGTGTAGAAATCAGAACAGGGGCAGAATGGATTTTTTTCATTCTCGGGGGGTTTGTAGACATGCCAGGGACACATATTTCAGGTAAAGAACCATTAAAAAGTCAATTTTGCATGATATGTCACCTTTAAGTAAACGTGAGTTGTCTGACTGAACTTTGTTAAAACGAGGAAACCTTGTGGTTCAGGATAAGAAATACAGTCTTTGCTACAGTGTACAGTCACCTCAAATGTGAACACACAATTGTACTTCATAGGAAAGAAAGACACAAAGACATTGAAAACACCTCTATTCATGGCTCTCTCTTTCTCTCAACCCAAAAAAACCCTCAATGACACCATATCTAGGTGTTCTGAAGTGTAAATGGAAAAGATGTTATTTATATTGCGAGCACACAGCCATCCTATTGCAGATGAGAGGTTAGATTTTAGACTGTCAATTACCTCAGGCTGCTGGGAGGTCAAGCGTAGCGGCCAGGACATGCCAGCTCAGCCTGGTTTGTGCAGACTACCCCTGTGGACTTAGCTGAACCTCAAATCCAAGGTGATATGCTCTGACTACAACCTAATTCACACAGGACCAGAGCTCATTTGAATAAATCCTAAAGCTTGTACTGATCGCTTTTACTAAGTATTTTGGAGTTTGATGTTCTTTGTGACGGTGCGATATATATTGGTTGTTCAAATTATTTTTTTTCTACTTCACGGTTTAAGTTCCGATGTGATTAGAAATCATTGGTTATGGCAAATAATTCAAATACTTGAAGTTGTTACTTTAAAACACCTCTCTGAACAGAGGGATGATCCTCTGAACATGGAATGTTTCCACACATGATGTAGCACAGAATCCCCTCTGTAGGTTATCATTGTGTGATTTATGAGACAAAGAGGTAAGGTTTCTGGTATTCATGGTACATTGCACATGAATCTTATCTTTTCTAAGGCTGTGTCTGAAAAAAATTACCTTCTCCCTTATATGCCCAATCACAGCAACTTGCAATGAATCCAACAGGAGAACTGATAGAAAATCAAGAAGTGTAGAGATTTACGAGTGCTCCAGTCTTTTTACAATGACTAAGTGATGGGAAGGTAGGAAAAAAGTTAGCATTCTGAGTGTAAAAACAATAATCTATGGACTGTAATATAGTTGTACCTTTGTAGTTTTAAAGAGTAACTCCTAACAATGAGAGAAGAGTGCAGTTAGTTGCATCATATCAGACTTTTCAGCCCACAATCAAAGAAAACGTGTGACCCTGTTTTTTTCTCCGTGAAAGGATCAGATCATTTCAGAACAGGGGAGAAGAGGGTCGAGGAGACAACACAGCTAACCAGAGAGTTGGAGCAAAGTTGTGGCAAAAAGCAAAGCCCAGCTGCTCAAAAAGGGCAGGACTTGCCCTTGAGGTATGTAGATTCAGTTCCAGATGTAATGTGTTTGTGCTCTGATTACAGTGTGCTTCCTTGTAGTGGCCTGTAGACATGATCCCATAGGTTATATCAGCAGTTCAAATGCACTGTGGACCAAAGCAGATGGACCGGCCAGATTTCATGTCCGTCATCAGGCAGATCCATCTTATGCTCATTCTCTGTCAAAGAAAGACCAAGCAAGAAACAACCACCAGCCTTTAAGAAATGGCAGCCTGTGAAGAGATTGGCATGGATGCTTCTATGGCAGCAGCTCAGAAATAGATAATATTTCTTTATCAAAAAGAACAAAAGCCTTTAATGCAACAATCTTTTTTAAAAGGTTGTGCCCTTCCTCAGCATCGTCAATAGGGTGTCTCCCAGACTGACGTGAAATATATCCTGTGCCATGGACATATGAAACAGTATATCTGGAGTGCCAGGTCAGAGAAAATCTTGATAAGAACTTCATAAACAAGCTCCTAAAGTTTTTAGTTCAGTTCATCTATTTAAAAAAGAAGCTGTTCATTACTTCAGTCGGCATAGCGCAGAGCTCCTTGGTCATGCTGACCAACTTCAGTTCTATCCACATACAGAAGATGAGCAGGGGGTGGAGATGACAGCTCTATTTCCAGCTTACTGTGAAGTCCAGACATGACTGGTTTCACCGTCTGTTACACAGTTCTCCTCTGCCGTACTTCCGCAAGCAAGAGCAAAAGCAACACTTTTTCCTTTCCTGTGAAATGGCCCCAGATCACATTCACACAACTGGAAAAGATCTAATGTGCTACAGCTGGGCTGCAGATCACCTTGAAAAATTAAAATAGTCATCTTCACCAAACATTTGAAGCAAAGGATTTCACTTACACAGCGTGTGGCAATAGACATTGTATTTTCAGGGGGGGGGGGGGGGGGGGGGGGGGGATATCTGATATCTTTGAAGTAAAGGGTGCATGCCGACTGAATGCAAACTGAAAGGATTGAAAATTTACTCCTATTCATTACATATTGCAAGAGGCTGATTTGCTGCTATCAGTACAATGGTATACCTGGTAAAGAGTAACAGGCTGGTGCTGCCAGTTTTTAAAATTTTATCCTTCTCATTGTGCCATAATCAGTAATCTTAAAGTCCCTGTGAATCATTCTTGACAGGTTATGAGACATACTAAAACAAACAGCAATGCCTTATGGAGCAAACTAGACCAACACCAACAAGATTGGCACTATAAGTCAGAGTACAACAGTAGTATTCTCAAATGTATGGACTTGTCACATGTGGATTTTTAGTTGGAGTTGTGCAGTAATCAGCCAGTCCAGCTAAAGGTGTGACTAATAATAAAAAGGTGAGATGCTGAAGTGAGTGCAGTACCAGGCCAGCAGACCCTGATTATCAGGCCCATTCATCTTGTCTTTACTAGTGGTCATCCTGGACTCTATGATCGATGATGTGACAGAGTCACAACAGGAACTACATCCTACCATTAATCACTAGGCTGGTATTTACACACCAGGAGAGCTGTTAACAAAGACAGAGGAGGGGGAGGGCGGGTTAGGTAACAAGAGCATTTCAGAGTGTTATTCAGTTGCTAACTGTGGCTTTCATGTGTATGGTGATGAATGTTAATTTGTAATTATTGAATGTTGCTGTAGATATGGAGAGGCACACCTGTTCTATTCTGCTTAAAACATACAACCATGCACACACAAACACACACACACATGCACACACCATCTGGCTCTGACACTTGTGAAATTCACCTAACAGAACACAGGGCTGCTGGGAAATACAGATCAAAAGGACTGAAAAGTGATGCTGTCCATCCTGAACAGAGCAATATGGACCATGCAGCTACACCATGCACTCATAAAGATGTCACTTCACTGTCAAGCACTTTTCACTATAAATATTCCTCTGGCGCTAAGGGTATGCCAGTTACTGGACAGCTGTCAGGGTTTATTGTATTTTGTAGACAGTGGTGTTGTATTTAAAAACTTGCTGACCGCCGTCTCAATTTACACGAGGTAACATTATTATGTGCTGCACATTACAGTTCATGACACATATGTGTAGCTTTCCCCAACAAAGCTGTTATGCCAGAAACTGTTGCAGAACTGCTGTAAACTATAGCCATGACCGGTCTAGATATTCCCAAAGACCCAGTGGCCAAACCTTTTTTTTAAATGGCAATGAAAAATGTCCTTGTGAATGTGTATGTGTGTATGTGTGTGTGTGTGTGTGTGTGTGTGTGTGTGTGTGTGTGTGTGTGTGTGTGTGTGTGTGTGTGTGTGTGTGTGTGTGTGTGTGTGTGTGTGTTTATGTGTGTGTATGTGTTTGTTAGCAGAGCCGAGGTCTGCCCAAGAAAAGTTTGTGGTTGTTATTGTCTTTGTACATACCTAGTTCATGAACATTATGTACACAATCTCTGAGAGTGTATGTTTGCTCTGTCCTTCAGGGATTAAAGCTTGATGTGTTTGATGTTATGGCTCTATAACTTTGGTCAATGAAAACATTTCTATGACTGACTAAGAATAATTCTTTTACATTCAAACCAATCACATCACTGCATTCTGAACCATCAAACAGGGTTAAAGGTTCTCTTCTGACCTGAACAAGAAATAAAAGTCACATTTACGTGTTAAGTGTTTTTAAATATGGGCACTGTGTGTTTAAAGCCAATTAACCTTTTCAATATATTTTCTTCAACATAATATAGTACTGATAACCAAAGGAGTTTTAAATGCTGATTTGCAAGCAATCACTCTTCTTCAGTACAGCCTTTGGCATGTTACTGTTTCTTAGCCTTTTGCAGGTGGTGGCAAAATTGAAACAGCTTAAAGGATATATATTCCATTGCACTCCTGTCAATTCATGTGCATCCTCCTGCAAGTCAGCAGAGACTGAGCATCAGAGGTGGGCCCAGTTAATAAAAAAAATCACTACAATAACCATTGATCTGTTGAAAGAGTTAACATTAAAGGTAAAGTTAAACCTGTTAAAAGTCCAACAGTCTGGCTCCTCCTGCTGCAACAGGAAGGGTTCTCACGATCCAAGCCTACTAAAAGATATACACTACACACATTATATCCATATAGCACCATGGATAGCAAAGGATCTACAAAGGCTTTATGCTCTTCTTCAAGTTGTCTGTGATCCATCTTTAAATCTAAGAGCAGGGTTTATATCCTTACTCTTTCTAAATTTGATTGCACAGGTAGGTGGAATTTCCTGCCGGGCATTTCTGCCTGACGCGCCTCCAACATCAGCTGTGGGGTCGTCAGCTGGAAACCACCACTCATTGGTGTTTCGCTTATTTAATTCCAGAACACCTCCTGGTGGCGGAGCAGGGGCAGGGATGTCTCCCTGCCACCCCCTGCAGCTGTCTCCTCTCACTGGCTTGACACCCAATCTTTGTTTCTCCTCCCCAGCCACAGCCAAAATCTTGCTTTTTCAGCTTCTTCTGCAGGGGCTTTGGAAACTCTTCGGAGCTGCGTCCCAGATATGCCTGCGTCCCAGAGAAATATGGTGACTGAGATGCTGACAAAGCCCCGGCAGCCCACTTCCACCGGGTAGACGATGGTTTACCAGCCTGCCTCTCTGCACTCAGCTGCCTGGTCTGCATACTTTGCCTTCTTGAGCTCGTGAGCAGCCGACATTCCTTCTTCCCAGGGGATAGTGAGCTCCGCAAGCATGACTGTTCTCGCAGTGGCTGACCAAAGTAAAATGTCAGGCCGCAGTGATGTAAGGGTGATTTCGGAGGGGAAGCGCAGTTGTCTGCCAATGTCGACCCTTAAGTCCCAGTCCCTTCTCCGGGAAAGGACACATGCGGGCTGGTGTCTCCTGCCCCCTCCCGTGACCTGACAAACCCGATGAGGCTTTTTTTTTGCAGCGGGCTGGTTGTTGGCAGCTTGCTTGCCTACACATCCTCAGCCAACCTCCTCAGGACTTGGTCGTGCTGACACCTGTAACGTCCCTGTGTTAGAGCGGACTTGCACCCTGACAGCAAGTGCTGCAGGCTGGCATTGGCTGTGGTTCAGAGAGGGCAGCTCTCCTCCCTGCCAAAACACTGCTGGAGGTTTCTGGGGCGTGGCAGGGTCTCGTACGTTGTCCTGAGCAAGAAGAGGTAAACTAATTGGGTACTTTGGGTAAACCAAGTACGCCTTCATTGTTGGACCAACTCCTGCAATACAAGTCTGTCAGTGGCCGCTGGTGTCACATAGTGGCAAGAAGTTTTATCATCGTTCACAAAGTCATTGAAGTTATTGGTGGCAGAAGTGAAGTCAGGTCAATCAATCAATTGATCCACATGGCTACCGGTGACCAAAGTCTTTATAATCTTCACAGTGTACAGAGAAAGGGTCAGGCCTGGTGACATGCTGATAAAGGGATAATCAGAATATTTGTTTTCCAAAGCGTTGGGACTTGGAGTATCTTTGTGCTTACTTTTGTAGAAAACAAATGAGAGGGGAATCAAAGAGAACCTCTATTTGTGTGATTGCAAGGTCCTTCGTTTCCAGAATGATAGCCTGCTGCTTGAGTGGACTTTAACATCAATGTAATCAGTGTGATTGGCTTATCAATGATCACCCAGTGAGAGTAGCTGATGACAAATTATACTGGGAGTATAATCACAGGACTTTTCATCTCTCTTTGCATAGATAACTTGACACTAGACTCATGGGGCTTCGCCTCTGGGCATTTATCATCAAACAAATGAGATTATTAGACATTAATTACATTAAATCTTTTTTTTTTTCACCTGCTCCTCTGCAGTACAAGCAAAACAAACACAGGAAACTATCTAAGCATGCAGCCAGCTCTGGTAAAAGAAAATTTTAAAATAAAAATGTAGAGGGCACTCAGTCAGTAGTCTTCCCAAGCCGTCAAGTCCCATGTGTAAATCATACTGTGAGACACATCTGGTCTGCCTCTTGGACAGCAGGCTAGAGGGAAAGTCTGGTCGCAAAATAGATGGCTGATTCCCAACCTTGGGGCTCATTAAAGGAGGTGACATTCAACTAACAATAGATGCAGCATAGCAGCTGTGTTACTGACTATTCTCTCTTAATTAAAGTTCAAAGGTTTTAATGCTTTAAGCAATGAGCTCATAGTTACCACACCTAGGGTGAAAAGAGTACAGAAAAAGGAGGAAACAAAACATACTATTCACCTTTATTTATCCATCAGCTGCTCTCCTGATGGACAGCTGAGTGCCGATAAGGACTAGTCATGTTAAGCTAGTTTTCTGTGTAATTCTATCAGTCAGTCTCACTGATTTAGATTGAGATAAAGTAGAATTCTGAGATTGGATGTTCCCAACCATCTGGAGTCACTGTCCTTGACTGAATGACTGAAAATCTAAATGTGAACTCAGTTATGAATTATAAGACATCGCTACCCCTAATACTCTCTATAGTAATGCACTATTTGGCACAATGTTTGACTTTCTTATTTTTCATTCTGATCAGACATTTTTTTCTATAGGTCAAAGCAGTTATTATCAACCCTAGGGTCACGAACCCAGTGGGTCACAAGATAATTTCTGGGGGTCACTAGATGGTTGTAGAAAAAAAGGTTAAAAATGAAATAACAAATTTTGACTGGGTAATGGTTTTTATATTACAATGCCTGTTCTAGTGACATAATATGTTTTAGCGCAGTTTTCAGACTAGCTGCATGATGGCTGCAGGTGATGGCTCTGGCTTGCGCAGTCATAGCATTCACACAAGGAGCGGCTGTGGCTCAGTGGGTAGAGTCGGTCGTCTTACAATCGGAATGAGTGAGTGGGTATGAATGGGTGAATGTGTCGAGTAGTATATATAAAGGCACTTTGAGTGGTCAGACAAACTAGAAGAGCGCTATATTAGTCCATTTAACATTTACACACAGGCTGCACTGCAGTTACACAAGGTCATGGCCGTGGATACATTTTCTTTTACTTCTCTTGAGGGTCCTGACAGAACCAAATCTGCATGCATAATATATTGCAATAGTTCAAATGTCACATGTTAAGTTCACCACCAAACCAACAACCTCTCATTGAATAATAACACACATTGCTTTTGTTAAAAGCACGTGCTGTAGAAATTTTGGTTGTTAAGAAAAAGAAAAGTAATTCTGAAACTAGACTAGAGGGGAAATAGCCTCAGATAGAGCAAAAAATTCAAGACCATAAGCAGGCCTTCAAGGATTTTATATGCTTTCTTTTCAGACATCAGAAAGATTGCACAAAAGGAAAACCATCAAGTTTCAGGGCAAAATAAAACGTCAGCATATAAGGATTTAAGTGGTACATTTTGAACCAAAAATGTTACAGTGTCAGAATTTAGTAAAATTCACTTGCAATATTTTGTAATTCTGACTATTTCTGGGAAACTGAAAGCTCCTGAGGGGGAGGCAGTAGCATTTCTAACAAATTGATTTGAATGCCTCTTTATGATCTACAAAAGCTAAAGACCAATAGCATGAAGAGTGATATTTCATGTACAGCTATTTCTAATGTAACAGCTGTCACGGGGTAGGTATTAATAACAGCACACTGCTGAAACAGCATTTGTTTACAATTTCCATGGAAAAGATTCAACGAGAGTGATACTGGTTTGAGGCCAGATTAGATTTTTTTGTCATAACACACTTTTAAAACATGTATCGTACAAGATCACCAAAGAGATAAGGGGTAACACACTTCACATGATCATCAAACACAAAATAAGAGTTTTAACATCAGCAACAATGGAAGAGAGCAAAAATCTGTATAATTTAATGACTCTCCATCTTAAAGATTATGGACTTAAACAAAGGACTTATATGTCAGATCAGGTTAGTTTACTGACAGTAAATAAAATAGAGGCAAAGGCAGAGCAGAGGCCTATAAGAAGTGGCTAAACAAAGCAGAGCAGGAGTTCCTGGCAAAAGGCAAGAGCAGGCAGGCCAGAAGGCTGAACGGCTAAGGCAGAAAAGGAACATTTATTGGGCAGTGAATGAAAGAGAGTGATTTGGTTTATATTCTGCCAATCTCAGAACGCCCTGGCTATTGCCTGATGACTAATGGCCTCTAAGATTGATGGTGCACTTTTCAGACTTTAAGGAGTAGCCAGCATTTAGTAATAAACAACTTCCAGCCGAGACCTCCTTTTCTGTGCTCTTCATTGTTTACAGTCCAATTAGCAACTTCAGAAGTAACCATGTGTTATAATCAAAAGCTAAGAGAAATTACCCCCTCTAGATAAATCTTCTAAATAAATGGCATCATTTCTGGGTTTATTACCACCTCCTGAGAAGCACAAGTTCATCTTTTTCTGTTGAGTCTCAGTTTCACTGTTAATAGAACGTTACTGAGAGACTTCACTCTGCCTTACTTTGGTAGTGTGGACCCTGAAAATGACTGTCTACTTCGGAAGATGTCCCATATCATCTGTTTTTATTGAGTTGCAGTTCCACTGGAAAAAGAACGGTACTCATAGATTTCACTCTGGATTACTGCATAAACCCAGAATAAGACTGATTTACTTGAGGAGGGATGCCAGATCATCTGTTTATGGTGAGTCTCAGTTTCATTGTACATAGACAGAACTAATAGACTTCAATCTGCTATATTTCAGTGGTATTAACTCTGAAAAAATACCTATTTACTTTCAATTAAAGGGCTTAATTTTGCCAAAATAACAGCATAATGATGTATGTTTATAAAAAGTAAAAATGTAAGATTTGTCAACTACATACACATACACTAACAGTGTAAATACTGATTAGACTACAAGTGTAATACAAACAGAAACCAGATCACTTCCTATAAAAAAATACTGGCCCAGACCTTCAGATTCTGCAATTCTATGTAGAATTCTGCTGGATTCGAAGTGCTTTGGTGAAGAGAGGAGTCAGGGGATCTGGAAAACAACATAAGAACCGTTTAAATACTGAGAGGGGACACTTGCAGGCTCTGGCACAAGTGGAGAGAGTTAGAGGCAAAGTAAGGTGAGAACAGATGTGGTGTCTTCAGAATTACGGGATACTGTGATACAGCTGCTTCAAGGATGGAGTGTTGGGATTACCTGAGGTAACTTATTGTGGCCTGATCATGCTGATAAAGGGTTAGTTTTTGAAAAAAATTAAGATTCTGCAACTTGTTTTGGATTGTACTTCACATTCCTCCCTCCTCATGAGTGTACAGATCTCTTCTCAGCCTTTTGGGAGCTTATATTAGTTTTCACTTTTAGAAAGGAAACACTAATGGATCTATTATCTGGTAAGGTAACACACAAATACACTTCTACCGGCAACTTTTGCATGAAAAATATCTGCTTTGGTAAAAGTTCCTATCTGTGACAAAGAGATGATTCTGAACATGGTCTAACTTTGGCTCAAGAAAACTGTCAGCCTTTGAGCCCTCTGAATTCTGTCTCATTCTTCTGCTGTTGAGTTTGCTGAATGACTTTGTCTTAAAAGCCACTCTATCGCACTCTGATCTTTTTTTTTCAAAGTCGTCACTGTCACATCAGACAGGACATGGTCTACATCAAAGACAAAGAGTCCCCTCAGAGACCCTGAGACCAGACACACTGCATGAACTCCACTGCTTTCTTCAAACGACTGCCAAACTTGTCAGAGCTTTAAGAGTAGCTCTGAGGAAGTTGTGATTGTTCGCATCAAATTTTCCAATTACGGCTCAGAGACAACAAAGTTATTGGTGTTGTCTGCCGTCCCTCCTCTCCCTGTTTGTCTCCATCTGTGTCTCTGCCCCGTCTGTATCATTGTCTCTATCTTTTTCTTTTGCACTCTCTTTCCCTCTCACTTTCTCTCGCTCTGCCTACAAATCAATAATTTCTAATAGATTCAGGACATGATTGAGCACAGGCGTCAGTTTTCCACAGGCTGGAAGAGAAGCGTATTAATCACTGAAAATGTCTTTTTATTATTTTGCACCACAGAGTGCCGTAGTGAGACTCCAGCACAGGCTAAGTGAGTGTGTTTTTTTGTGTGAGTGTGTATGTGTTTGCAATTCCATCAGTGAGGTATTAAAGACATTGTCTAAGGCAGTCAATGCACTTTTTTTTACATAGCTGAAACTGAACTTCACCCTGGACAGAGCTTTGTAAAAGTGATCGATAAGAAAGATTTTTCTTCAGTCTTGTGTGTTTTAATACTTGTTCAGGCTTAAACTGTGGACTGTAACTTTGGCCTTTTACACTAAATGGACAATAACTTGGATTTGTGTGGCTGTTCAATTTTTCGTCTGTGCCACCTCTGTGTCAGTACAGCCAACACTTTGTAGCTGATAGTTAAAGTCTGCTCTGAGTTTTTATTGGAGAAACAGCATCTTCAGAGGCTCAGCCCATTCTGTTGAATCCATTATGGGTTAGGGATGCAAACTATATATCCATCGGATAAAATATAAGCCAATAATGGGAACATTTTATAATTTAGTATTCTGGTGATACAATTTTATCTGATCAAAACAACTGACAAAAGTTGCTTTCATTTATATATAGACAAGTCTGCACATTCTGGCACAGTGGGTGTCGGTATGCGACCTGCCATCACATACAGAGCGCACCCGCAACACACTTACGAGAGAGTAAAAATGGGATCACCTATGTGCATGTTTTTACACTGTTTCAGAGGAGGATAACACAATTGTAAGTCATAACACATGCTGTGAGTGCTCCAAGAAGAGGAGTAATTTCTCCAGTTTAACACCACACATCAGTTAAGTCAACTGAAAAATATTAAACGCAAAGAAGATGCTTGAAAGAGCAGTACATTAGCTAGCATTAGCACCAAAAATGGTGAATGCCATGATGTGCTGATTCAATGGGTATTTGAGAGCTCGAGGTTTACCAGAGACAACCCAAAGCTTAAGCAGTTAATGACAAAATCACTAAATTGACAGCACTTGATGACCCACCTTTCACAAGGCAGAAGCCCAAAGATTTCACCAGATAATTGTTTTTTTGAACAGTAGGTGGCTGGATGAAGAATAATAAAGATAACATTTAAAGAGTCCAAGTTATCATAATGTTATTTTTGAGTGTGAAGAAAACTGTTATTTTATTTATACTTGGTATACATCAGTATGTTTTCTGGTGGCTCCACATTATTTTCTTCATTCCTCAGACTGAGCCTGCTCAGGCCCCATTAAGGAAAAACCCAGCCACCGGACACTCACCATTATTTAATTAGTAAACAAAACATGAATAAAATCTGAATAATTCTAACAGACCAGGAATCTAAAAGTAAACTGACATAGATTACAGATTTTGTCTCACTGAAAACACAGTATTTCTTAGCTTCATCCAATGTTCTTGGTCCATTTTCACATAATTCTTTGCCTTGTGATTGTTTATAGCTAAAATGCACCATTAGTCGTAGTCACCTTCTTCCATTAAGTTTTTCTGAGCACAGGCATGTTCTCTCTGCTTTTCTCAATAAACAAACAAACACACAAAACAAAACTGGGTTATTAAGGGACACAATAACTTATTTGTACCAATGATTCTACCACAAATTGTTATGCCCATTGAGACATAGAAGTGGCTCAGCAGTGAGTCACGTAGCATTGTCAGTGGGGAAAGTGAACTTGACTTTTATTTTCGGAACCAGGGGAGCCTGAAATAGCTTTCCCTACTTTGCAACAATAAAATCACAACACAAAACCAGAGAGAGAGATGATAAATCCATATATTGAATTATCTGTCAGCTTTATTTTATTGTTATTTTGTATAAATCTTACCCAATGTCACAACTGTGCCCCCTCTTCCAGGCTTTATTTCAAAAGGCGCGCCACTCTCAAGACAGATACTCCTGCCCTTTAAGTAACCCAGAGCACACAGCAAGAACAGGAATTGTCATTTCGAAGGGAGATTTTGTTGACAGTGACACCAGGGATCTCATTTTCAAACCAGCCAGCCAGAGAAAGTGAAAAAGTCAGCCAGAGACATTCCCCCTCTGGGATTAGGGATTCAGTGTCTCACTCAAGGACCCGACAGCAGCTTGAGCCTTGGCCACTTTGATTAAACAGTGGTGTCTCGCTGCTACTGCTGCCACCCTCATGCTGCTGTTTCAAAAGGTGATCCTGTAAAAACTGCAAAACTGTGCAAGCAACCAAACTCCAGACAACATCATCCAATGCAGGCATGTGGAAAAAAATAAAGAAGCTAAAGTGTGAATTAAATCAGTCTGAGAGCTGCCTCTACAGAAATTGGCATCATGCTTGGCCAGACCACATGGCAGCTGCAAAGTCAGAGGAAACTAACTGGATCCTGCCAGCAGTGCCCATTATCTGCTGGGCGTGCACGCAGGGCACAAGGTTAAACTAACAGGCCTGCTTGTCCCAGATCAGGCTCAAAACACACACACACACACACACACACACACACACACACACACACACACACACACACACACACACACACACACACACAGGTACAAAGGGCTGAGATGATAGTAAAGCATTCTATTTTAGTGCATGTTCAGAAAGCTTAATTTCAATGAATTGCAGTGTATCAAGACATTTTATTAGTTACTGTATTCATTGAGGTTAAGACAGAAAAGCCTGCATGCACGCTATGGATGCTCCATACCTGCAGCATTTCAGTCTGAGTGAGAGAATGAGAGAAAGAAGAAGGGAGCTGCATCTTGTATGTAAACAACTTGATTAGCGAGCTGTCCTTGGATGATCGAGGGAGCTGTGGTCTCCATGGGATGTCTTTATCCTGTGTTCTGCCAAACCACCTTCCTCTTTCCTTTCACTTCTTATCCTGGCTGCACAACAGTGCACATAATGGAACACTTAACAGACAGTGAGAGCCTTTATTATTTCCCCTGTCACTGCTCATGCATTTGCCTCTGCAAAGAGCAGGTAAGACTCAGCAGTATGATAAAGTGTTGCTTTAGTCTTCTCTTCAGATGTCCATTTGACATTTTTTGCATTTCCTCTCCGTAATTTTAATATTCCATCCTCATCTCATAATCCCATTACTGTCAGAAGCCATGCTTTGAGTGCCATAGTGTCTCATGTTCTCATTTTTCCTCTTTGACAATGAGCTGGCATTGAAATTAGTCTCATTCTGAGCTCAGGAGGGAAGGGTGAAGATGAAGAGTAGTGGATGAGCGGAGAGGAGACACATTAGACAAAAGAAATAAAAGGAGTGCATGAGGCAGAGCAAGAACTAAAGATGAGGTTTTGGGTTTTGAAAGGAGAGGTGAGGAAAATAGAAGAAGGCAGAAGGTTGAAATGTGGATGAAAATAGATCATTAAGATGAGAAAAGGGGCACAAAATGATATGTTTCTATTCATGCAAGGGAGCTAATATGTGTCTAAGGGTGTAACAGATAACATCTACCGTGTGCCTCCTCACTGTTTAGAGCACATGTCCACCACAGATTGATGCAATATTTATTTATTTATTATCTTTGTATTAATACAAAATAAACAACTTTACTGCCTCTATATCCTGATACAGAACTGCAGTGACAAGACAGAGTGTTTGTTTTGATCTGAAATGCAGTGATAAGAGATGTGACACATCAAGTTTGAAAATAAAAAGAATCAGTGTCAATATAGCAGCTGCTGCAACACAGGGTAATGAAGTTAGTATAGGGTTTGATAACTGACTACCATCACTCCTGCCTCAGAGATTTGAGCTATATATATTTTTAGGCAATCCAGTTTTTTTTAATCTTGACTCATTTATAAATATGGGTGCATTTTAGTAACAGAAGTGGCGTTTAGCTCATTAATCCAGAAAAGTTGGCAGGCTTTCAACACTGACTTTAAACTATTGCAAGCATCAAATTGTCCTGCTGTGGCATGGTCAGTTGTCAGAAATGATAGTCCAGCAGTGGATTCAAGTTCTGCAGAATTCTGACAGGAACTCGACCGTCTTAGAGCAACCAGTGTTGCGATTTTAGGAGTGACCCTATTAACCAGCCACTTTCAATGGGATGCAGCAGCTTTGTGAAATGTAAAAAAAACTACAGAGTTAAAACTTTAGGCATTCATAAGAGTTTTCAACAGCTGTTGAAACTACAACAACCACAGATGTAACTCCCCAGGGTTCTAATATCTGGCGTTCCGTACATGACCAGAAATGATTTTGTTTTAAGCATTGAGTGACTTAAATGATCTTAATTCCTCTCCAGTAGGTTTCTATACCTGCATATATGGCCAATAATGGCCCTTTTCCACTATACAGTTCCAGCCCTACTTGACTCGACTCGGCTCTACTCGACTCTACTCGGTTTGCGTACCTTCTCCAGCAGCCCGAGTACCGACTCACGGTGGGCGAGGTCGTCAGCTGCGCGAAACCGCGTTCACGTCATTTTGAACGCTACACAAACACAACAATCACAAACAATGGAGGACATGGAGGCAATGGTTTACTCGCTGCTTGGTCTGTGGCTTTTTTGTCGCAGGCCGAGCAAGAGAGGAAAGCAAAAGAAGAGCAAAAGAGTACTGATGCCGTTCTTTAAAAATGACGGGTTTGATTCCTGTGTTGGGCGCGATTGGGCGACGCGCTCATGACTCTTTGGTGACGACATTCTCTGGCCAATCAGTGGCCGGCAGTCTGTCGACGTCACCTTTTAGTATCGGCTCAGCTCGCTTGGAACCAGAGTAGAGCAGGTATGAAAAACTGGTATCTGAGACGAGGTACCTCGCATGTGGAAACGGAACACAAACCGAGTAGAGTCGGGTCAAGTTGAGTAGAGCAGGGCTAAGACGGGCCGGTGGAAAAGGGCCATAAATAACTGGCTTCTTGTTAATGTCCTCCATCCACTCACTGTTATCATACAGATCTTGAGGTTGTTCACCATTTGTCAAAGTCAGTTTGTTAAAGTAGCGTTTATGACTTTTGGTGGTTATTCCTCCCATTTGACGAACTACTGAACTCTGCCATGCTTTAGCCTTGCCAAATTGCATGCACCCTTGCATATGTCATCAATGTCAACAAACTGTAAACTTGATTTACTGTTATGTAGGTTTTGCACTGACCTCAATAGGTTTGTAAAGTGTTGATATTCAATTTATGATTGTCACTTTGTATATTATTGTGCTCAAATGTTCTTCTTTTACTGTAATAGAGTCAGGTTTTCAGGTTTAGAAGAAATGATTCAAACCATGAGTTTTGTGATCCATTGCACCCCTGGTCTGTACTCATTTGTTATCTGCTCATACTTTTCTGTGAAGCTACCAGTTTCTCTTCAGATCACTGCAAAGGTTTACAGAGTCTATGTTGTGCCAAAGCTCCATAATGCTCAAAGCTCATTGCCTCTCCGTGCTTCACCTTCAGGTGCTCTGCAGTCTGTAAAGACCTCCTCTAATCTCTTACCTCCCTGCAGCTTGCAAATGTTCACTACTTCATCATCATCTAAAGGACTATAGAGAGAAAACGCTAATAGTGTCTGAAATCTGCTCTCCTAATCAGCGTAACAGTGATGGCGCACAGGAATGCAAACGTTTAACCTTGGAGCTGTCTTTGGTTAACACATTGCACCATCACACACTCACAGTGCAGTACAACGAAGACTCATGATTTGACTTTGAATGTGCATGTGCGTGTGTGTGTGTGTGTGTGTGTGTGTGTGTGTGTTACGCATGTGGTTATCTCACATTTCAAACTGTGCATACTTGACTTCATGATGCCTCGCTCTGCCGGCAGCATGTTTGCAGCAGCCAACATATTATACAGAGGAAATTTTAAACGCACACACCAACTGCATCTGTTATGTCTTCTGCATTGCCTCCGAGACCTCCACCAGTTTCTTAACATCCAACCAACATAAACAGAACACACACACACACACACACACACACACACACACACACACACACACACACACACACACACACACACACACACACACACACACACACACACACACACACAAAGCTGCTCATATGCACAGCCTGTAGGACAGACGCAAGGGAAAAGATAGAAGGATGCTCTTATGAGAAACGAACGATGTTATCTTAGTTATCCTCCCCCCCAGCTGGGCCACTGCGAGACACAATAATGCTGTCGCAACAATCGATGCATCACCACAATTCACAGGTGTGATATAAAGGATGTCCAATCCTGTAACTTACTTTTTTATATCCCCCTCCTCAATGCACATACACATACACAAACACTGTCCTGCACCCTACCACAGTGACTCAATCAAAAGCTTTTATCTGAGTTATGAGGAAGGTCAAACACATCAAGGGTCAAAGCAGCTTTGGATGTGTTGGTAGGGAACTTTATTGTGTCGTTACGCTTCTTGGCAGCTTTTATTTTGGCTGCTTGTGTTGTGTCACAAAAGCGTATCTCACCCAGGGAGGAAAAGTGATGGCTTGAGACTGTCAGGTGTGTCTTGCATATTAAGTATCTGATATACTGCATCCCTAGTAGTTTCTAAAAGTTTCTATGTCAAGCTGCAGAAAACAGTCAATACATTAAGCAATAAGCACTGAACTGTTTATTAATTGTTTTTCGCATTTTTAATTTGCATCCATCCATTAGCTTGACCGCTTATCCTGTTAGGGGTCACGGGGGGCTGGAGCCTATCCCAGCTGGCTTCGGGCGGAAGGCAGGGTACACCCTGGACAAGTTGCCAACCTATCACAGGGCTAACACAGAGAGACAGACAACCATTCACACCCACACGCTCACACCTACGGGCAATTTAGAGTGATCAATCAACCTGGTAAGCATGTTTTTGGACTGTGGGAGGAAGCCGGAGTACCCGGAGAGAACCCAGGCATGCACGGGGAGAACAGCATTGTCAATTTAAGAATACTAAATAATAATTCAATTAACTGCAGCTCTCCAGGTGTGTAGATTTGTTGCTTCTGTCTGTCTAAAGTAATCGTTAATGAAACTTTAATGACTTTACCACTTGATGAAACATTTTCAAGTTTGTTCCTTTCCTTTTTACTGTGCGCCAGTAGTACTTTGAGATTTCCTGAAATGAAAAGTGTGTTATAAATAAAATGTATTATTATTATGATGGAACGTGAGCTTGAGGACATTGTAGTGGATAACTTTCAATATTCTTAGATACCTTACAACATTACATGAATGATCAAGTTGGCAGCATAGCAGCGTAGCGAAAACAATGATGCTGCCAACATTCTGCTCTTTCTATAGCCTGCAGAAGTTTTGTAAGGCAAATATAATCATTTTGCATGGCTAATTCGTTATCACCTTACAATACATTTTCTACTTCCTTTATTTTTTGTTCATTTTAGTAAGGGAGTGAACCGGTGGTAATGCGAAATGTAGTCCTGACAGGGTGAGTAGGGCCGGATGTGAAACAGATTGTTTTTGTATTCCCCTGTCAGGTACTTACTTTGCATAACTACCCGTTCACTATACACTATCCTACTCATTACCCAGCTACTAACTAAATCTACAAATAAATCAACCCAAAATAATATTATGATTGTAAGATGATTTTATTAATATAAAGATGATTTATTTATACCTTGTGTCGCCTAATGTGTCTCTCTGATTCAAAGGTCGGTAACACTTCAGGCCCCTTGCAGTAGGAATGAACATTAAACTGAAGATTTCCATTGAAGGTCCCTTTAGACAAGATGAACAGAAATATCTATGTTGACATTCCTGTCCTCGTTCAGCTCTTCTTTTCAGAGACTCTCAGTGACATACCTTTTTAAACATTACTAAGGTAAATGTCACAACTTTTAACATAGTTTCTATTATCACAACTGTTATGGTTTAAGGTACTTTAAAGTGATCAGCAACATGGAGATGCACTCACCAGCTCTGCTGCTGGATTGCAGTACAGGATCTTGCTCTTCTTTTCCCTATCAGAGATGGCTTTGACACTGTAGCTCCTCAGGCTGTTCTCACATCCATGTCCGTCACAGTCCATATTTCCCAACCCTCTATCAGCCTGAGACAGAGGCTCAAATTTTTTGCCTCATTGTCAACAGGCAGTGGATAAAGCTTCTGTTAAGAGTTTTTAGCTGGTTATGAAACACACTGACATTTATACTGATGCATCCATACCACCAGGAAAAACAAAGGAGGCCATCAGAGAGAAGATTGATTATTTCTGTGTAGTACTTTTCAATGCCTGTATGCACTGCCACTGGGTAAATGTCACACAAAATGAGCTGTGACCTGCCTCTGTTAACATTTTCCACAGCAACTAGTCACAGTGAGTGATACATTTGACTGTAACAGAAAGCTGGAGGAGACTTATCATGTCAGATTACACTACCTTCTTGTCTATGGAGATCAGTGAAGCGATTAGAGGAGCTGCTTTGTCCACAGAGAGCACCAAATCTGTCTCAAGCCAAAAGTCCCTGACTGGAGCTTTAATTTTCTATTTTATCATCATAAAATTCAAAAGAACAACAAGCAGAAGGTGAATTTGTTTTTCGTCAACATTTGACATGTTGTAGTAAAGACAGCTTATAAAACAATACAAGTTCATTGAGCTATTTTTTTCAGCCATGTTCCCGTCCTACAGTAAAGTTTAGGTCTGGATACCTGAGGCAGTGTGTGGACTTTCTTTCTGTGTGGTTTCACCTCCCACAACCTCAGCAAGGACAATAATGAAAAAGGAACACCTCAGGGATTCTCTATGACAGGTAATGTCAGGTTTGTTTGAAGTGTTCACTGTGTCGGCGTGTGTGTATGTGCGTACATGATGTTTTATGCCATCAACATGTGTCTTTTTTTGTATGTGTGTGACGGCGGGTGTGCCTTGGATCCTAACAGCATGCTGAAGGACCATGGGACTGAGCTGTGTCCTGCCCTTTATGAGTTTCATGATTAAAGGCCTGTGGCAGAGAAGAGTCTTTTAATCTCTGTCTCGCTCTGTTTGGCTCTCCATGTTTTCTCCAGAGCTCCCTCTTTCCCTCGTCCAACATGAGCCCGGACAAAAGCCTCTTTCAAGCATCCGTGCTGAACATCCTGGTCCATCCCGAAGGACAGCCTCTTCTAAACTCCCATTTGCAAGACAAACATTATGAGGAATCTAATATTATGACATCTTAAAATGCTGTTTATCTAGTACAACATCAGGACCCAACAGATTGGAAAGTGGTTGGAATAAAAGGAGAGATCTGAGTGCTGGAGGGAGGAGAAATAAATTGAAACAGGGCTTTGGGCACATTTGTATTTAAAGAATGGTATCTTCCTCTAAGATAATTGAATTTCCCACTAAGTCTAAGTCTACCCAGAGTAAAGAGAATAAAAGAGAATCCTGTGATTAAGTTGGAGGTTACTGTGGAGGGATGGAAAATAAATTCTGTAATTAGCTATCGCATTAGATTTAATTTGAATGGTGCTGCACAGTATTCCCATGTTTCCCAAAGCTACAGCTGAGGGTTAATGGAGACAAACATCTGTAATCACTGCCAATGCAAACATCTGGCCTCTTGTAAAAATGGCAAACCTCACTTTAGTCCTCTTTAAATTATTCTTTGAAGACACTTATTTCACTTAACTGTATTAAGTATATGATTTTAAATCCCACTGTTTTGCTATTTTGATACTTGATCAAATCTTTTCAGTTACAATGATGCTCTTTTAATAGAGAACACGTACAGCTCTACTCTTGTTGCCCTGTTGAATTAAATTTTCCTCTGCTCTTGATTGGGATCATTAAGACAAACATCTGTATTCGTTGCCATTACAAAAAAATCAGACTTCTCTTGAAAATGGAGCACATGGCCATTAATGGCAAAGCTTTACATGGGCTGCAAGTGTGAACGCAAACAGTTGAATTTTCTTGACGTAGAAAGCACTGTGAGGAGTTTTTAACTGGTTCTGAAGTCCATAGGATTGGTTATTTCTTCATACTTGGAGCAGGATTAGCAAAGAGACAATATTTTCTTTTGAAGTAATATTTTGGATGAGGAATCACATACTTGTGTTATTTATTCTGATTGTACCCCTTTACATAGTTGTTTTTATGGTTTGCTCTTTACTCAATAGAATGTTAACATTTGTTTTAAATGTGAATTACATTATGAGTTAAAACCAAGCAGCAACATCTTGTCTCAAACTATGAAGCCCATGCGGAAGTGTTATAAACTGCAATTCATCGAGAATCCGCTTGAGGCTGGCTGCAAAAACACCAGAAACCACATACACACCAAATCAAAAAAGATGATCTTTGCAGCATTAATAAACATGTTTACACCATAGACTGTATAAAATATGGACGTAGTATCCGTGACGTCACCCATCTGTTCCTGAGAGCTGTTTTGAAGCAAATCGACGGCAGCAGCCATATTGGTAATGCGGAACTCAACTAGGCAGAGTGTGATGTAGTGTGAGTCTCTTAGCCAATGGCTGTGTGTTCCCGACCGGGAGTCACGTCAGTCATGTCCTTATTTGGGCAAAACTCATAATCTTAATATCTTCTTAACCGTCATGTTAGAAAAAAATTCACCCCCCGTACAGTGTGTGCCATTAGAGAGATTAGCGTTGTAGGGCCAAGCCGTTTTTTGAACCAGGCTGTAAACATGTTTATTAATGCTGCAAAGATCGTCTTTTTCCCATTCATATCTATGTGGTTTCCGGTGTTTCTGCAGCCAGCCTCAAGTGGATTTTCGATGTATTGCAGTTTATATCACTTCCGCATTGGCTTCATCGTTTGAGACCGGAGTTTGCCGCTTGGTTTACAGGCTGGTTCAAACGACAAGTGTAGTCTGGATAGCTAATTTCTCTATCGGCACACACTGTAAGGGGGTGAATTTTTTTTTATAACGCAACGGTTCAGAAGATATCAAGAATATGAGTATTTGCCCAAATAAGGACATGACTGACTTGACTCCCAGACGGGAACACATAGCTGTTGGCTTGCAGGCTCAAACTCCGCCCCTTTACGTCACACTCTGCCTGGTTGAGTTCTGCATTTCCAATATGGCTGCAAGCGTCGACTGGCTTCAAAACAGCGTTCAGGAACAGATGGGTGACATCACGGATACTACGTCCCTTATTTATATAGTCTATGGTAAAAACATGTATAAATAAATAAATGTCCTGCCCCTGTACATGGGCAACATGTGTGAACAGCAACTTCAGAAATGTTGGGGGAGGATCACCTAAACTTTTAGAAAAACTTAGAGGCCATAGATTTGTCCTCTACAGTATGGTTTACTTTTTTAAACACCAATTCTGTAAATGCCTTATTCCAACATTGCCAGGATTTGATTTTCTGTCAAAGACAAACTCTTAAGCCACCATTTTAGTTGTTTTATTGTACGCCATCAACCTTGTCTGTCCCCCCGAAATGTTTCCCTTTATTCTGCAGCTGAGTCTTTTAACACTGTAAGCTTTTAAACATTCAGACTTGTTGCTTTGGTCAATATTTCACTTAAAACATCTGAGATTAGTTAATTGGTTCATCAATAGAATCTGGTAATTATCAAAGTCTTTGCGTATGCTTTATTCTCCAATGAACTCTGTTTTCATTCAGAGCCCTTACCAACTCCATGTGTAAAAATAGAGTTCATAATTCCAAAAGTTAATATAGTTTAATCTGTTAAGCCTGGTGTGTATCAATCTCCTTGGTGGCTTAACCACTTTCAATTGTGATACAATGATCTGTTAGCTGATGAACTACATCATCTAAGAGCAAGGACTACTGTTTAGAGCTGGCTCACTGAAAACAGTTTGAAAGATATTAATCTGCTGAGGGAGAGAGCATCGACACAGCCATATCCTCATGGCATATACTGATCAAACTGCTTCGTATCTACAGGATGACATCAGTGGGCTGGGTGATCAGGCCAAATGTTAACCGGCGATGAAACAGGATATGAACACTCGTTTTTCAGTCCAACTCTCATGTTCTTTCTGTCCAATAAAAACACACACATGCCCTGTAACAGCACGCTAGCTTCACCTCTGCACAGAAAGTCATTTACCACACAGGAACATGAGATCCTTGTCAGGTAAACATACTGTAGGTTTTAAGTGTTGGGGGGAAAAATGACCTGTGCTGCCATCTTCACCTGATAAAGATACTCTTGATGGTTGAGTAAGTGTTATTTTTCATGTTGTTTGTTCAACACACAGAGACAACAGGTAAGGAGAAGCCTGCGCTGTCTGTTCACGCCTGCACATTTCTAAAACCTCCATGGACTTCTTGTCTTTGATTAAGCTGCCAAGGCGCTGAGAGCAAAGCTATTGGGTATTGCCTGCGGAGAGAATAGAACAGAGATGAATGTGATAGGTCCTAGTCTCTGAGGTGTTGAAGCATCTCCGTGATTTCTTTTTCCATTTCTATGTCTGGAGAATCTAAGTATTTCTTCACCTTCCAACAACCTGGCAGCCTTTGGGATCCCATCGTCTGATGGTAAGCAAACCATAGGCTTGTGTTTTTATCTTTCCAGCAGAATTTTGTTTAAAATATGTCAACTATTTGCACTACATCGCTAATAAGCCAAGATGATCCAATTATCGGTGCAGCAATGTAAACAGCTATGTTGGCAGGAAGTAAACAGCACTCACAAAACCTCTCTCCATCTGTAACACACACAGACACACACATTCACACGTGCACAGTGATCACAGCCAAACACTACAGAAAAAAAAAATTGCAACGCAGGAAAAAATCTGTGTCCTATTTTCTCCAGTAGTGAATCTTGCCGAGCTATACACCTGCTGTTTGTTTGCTTTGAGCCCAATTAGCAGTTATTCTGTAACACTGCAGAGTTGAGGCTGCCCGTTGTTTCACTTCACACTGCATTATGTCTGAGTCAAATGTATTTTTGCCATGCACAATTGAAGTTTTCTTCAGTTTTCTATGTCTATAATTTAATTATTCAGAGAAACAAAACAGGCAATGGTGTTGTTGTAAAAAAACAAAACAAAAAAAGCTAAGTGAAGCAGCTAGACATTCGATTTGTGTCTGCATCATTGCTTTTAGGTCAATTTTTGAATCCCATAGTGTTTGTTATGTGCAGATCATTCATAAATGTGAATCGAGGCTCTCTTTTGATGCCAGAGCTGCTTCTGACATTTTTTGTTATTGATAATCTGACATTTTTTTCTTGATTAATCAATTAATTGTTTGGTGTTCAAGATGTCAGAAGATCATTAAATATCCTGTTTTAATTTTACACAGCCCGAGGGGATGGTTTTAGCTGCTTGTCAAACAGTACAACTGTGGTTTTTCAGTTATTTATCATTATTCATAAATAAAGGAGGAAATAAACTATTAAGTTAACTTATTTGTTTGTCAGTCATCCAATAAAATAAACACTGCATCTCTTGCATTAATTTAATCCTCTGATACAGAAAAAAACAATCTTAAAAAAAGGGACTGCTGCTACTACTACTTATAATCCTAATAATAATGGAAATAATCAAAAATATATTATTTACTATAAAATAATTATTAATGCACGTGATAATACTAATTATAATAATCATTCACATTATTGATGTTATCATTACTAGTAATAGTATTTTTTGAGTTATTATTAGTATTATTATTATTACTACTACTACTACTACTACTACTACTACTACTACTAGTAGTAGTAGTAGTAGTAGTAGTGATAGTACTGTTATCGTCATTGCTATGAGCATGATTATTATTATGTTCTTTAACTGCTTTTTCTCTTAAATAGAGATATAGGATTTTAGCCACATACTGTATTTCAATGAGTTAAAATGTGTATTATTATCCTTTTGTATATAAAGTAATGAGTATTTTAAACACTACATATCAAAAATGTGAGTCATGGCTGGCCAAATCAAAATTAGAAGAAAATAAATGAAATAAAATCAATATCAAATTACAGTATACCCAAGTTAACAACAAGTATTGAAAATGTAGTTTAATTCAAACAGAGCCACAGACAAGTTCTTTGGAACACAGAGAGTTTACAAGTTTGTTTTGAAAAAAAGTAATTTAAAAGATTATGCTTTTGGTTTGTTATGCCTTTTATTGAGACATAAGACAGAATAGACCAGAGTTATTGAGATTGGACAGTTTATTGAGTATGAAACTGGAAAGACACAGTGGGGTATGACATGTGGTGAAGAGCTGAGGGTTTGAGTCAAACCTGGGCTGCTTGCTTCAAATACTACAGCTTTTCTCCCTGGGCATGCAATTTTACTGCCAATGCCAAAACGCTCCAGATTTATCACCCGGGGATGATGGAAATTAACAGTGAAATGTAGACATTTTAAATACACATTACTGATGGCTGGCCATGGGTAGCAAATGGCTGGATTTCTTATTTCTGAAAAACGGGTGAACTCCAAAATTGGCCACATTTGCATTGCTGTCATAAAAATGCTTTTTGGCAGCCGGATAATGTTTCTCTAACTTGACAGCAGCCATATAAAGAGGACATGAAGATGACTGTTTTCACAGATGAGCCACTGCCTTCACTGTCATTTTGCTTTTTCTCTGCTTCATTCATATAAATGAGCTGTCATAGCGCCCGCCAGGGATGAGTGTGTATGACACAGGTGTTTGCTGGATTATAATTCTTTGTCTGGTTTAAGTATAATGCTTTGCAGAGGTACTGACTCTGAAGATTAAAGGATAATGCCAAGATACATTCTCAACATTATCTTGTACCCTTTTTTTTCCAATTCAACACGGCGGTTATTACAAGATTTTTTATTTTGTGAAAGCAACACTGCACAGAAAGCAGTGGAAATATGAATCGCTCCAAGAGAAGAATTGGAGAAACGACTCCATGTGAAATATTAGGGAGTGAGACGCTTGCCAAAATGCAACAACATCACACTGTGAGTAACTAAGCACACTGAGATTGTGGGGTGATGATTAGTTATAAGTGCTTCAAGCGTTCCCCTTTATTGTATAAAAATGACCATTTTCTCCAGAAAATAATAGAATGACATAAAAGGGGGGAATTAAAATAAAAAAAAGATAAATACCTGGTTTCAAGCACATAAATAAAATAAAAAGGTTATGTGATGTGTACTAAAAATTACACCTTTAGAAAACAATACACTCTTGCTTTATAATTTGGATGCACTGCTACAAAAGCATGTGTGGCAGTGCCACCCCGGGATGCCTCTGGGGAATGTGGAGGGATTCATAAATGAATAAATAAACACTTTGACACTGTTGACTTATTCATGCTGGGCTTCCAGTGGCTGAAATATACTCTGGATTTTCACAAGCCACTGAAAAACCTTGAAAGCCAAATGTGCAAATCAAATAGCGCTATGAAATATGAATCTTTGTCTCTTTCTGCCTCCCTAAGAATAACACAGAGTGCAAGTCTGTTGTCTGATTGAAAAACACACACATTACAGCCAGCTCTCCAAATTCCCATCTTCAGTACTTTGTCTTCTAAATTTAAGGTTGGCTTATTTGTTTTCAGCTGCTATACATGCCTTCTCGGCCTGCTTAAATGCACTAACAATAATCATCTATTTAGAAAGAGGCAAGGTGAATCATATAGGTACTTAACCATGTTCTGGCTCATGCAAGAATCAAACAACCTACATTTGTTGGACTTAATACACTCTTGCTACACGCCACAGAAACCAGCATTCTAAATTATCTCATGCATTCCACATCAGTGAATTATATTAGATACACTAAATGCACATTTTAGCTAGCATGACAAAACAAAACATTCACAGAGTACTCAGGTTTTTAAGGCTAACACACTCAAATATTCATCACTAAGACCGAGCAGAAGCCCCCATGAAAATCTTGCAAAAACAAGACAAAAACTTGGCTCAGTTGTTGATGGCTGCAGCTCATGTAGTCTCTCAAATCAACAGCAGCTCTGTGAGATCAGGAGAAGTAAATATTCCTTTTTGGTTTTCCACTTATTTTCCCTAGCAAAGTAAACAACTCCCAGAAAAAGCAATGAGCTCTGTTAACCCTGGACCCACAGCTTGGTCTCAGTCAGTTAGGTTTTTAAGAGAAGAGCACTCGTGCCTGTATCTGCTTCCATTCAATAACATACTCAATCATGCCACTGTTCACTGAGAGTGAAAATAACTTAACCTTGTGGTTAAGTTTTCTTTCCTTGTAGCCTTGGCCTCACACTTTATTGACCCAGACAAAAACTGAAGAGGCAATTGATGGAAAAAATACACAAGAAATTATGTGTAAGAGATAGCAACGATTACATTTAGTGACAGAATGAAACAAACAAAATGAAAAAAGAAACAAAATAAACGCAGGGAAAAAAAGATGGAGATCCTGAACATCAGTCCCATAGCAGACATTGTTTTCTCCGTACAGGGAAGGGAAACTAGGACGATTGTGAGGGCCTGTAACCACAGAACTCTCTGTAGGGAAGCCAAAAACTATTTTGATTCTCATGCACAAACCACCGTAAATGCAACCAATGCATTTGAAACACTTTTCATACCAACAGGCCAAGTTAGTCACCAAAGTACCAAAAGAAAATATTAGGTTTTACTCAGAAAATCAGACTTTTTAGATGATTCAATAAACCACAGAGAAAGCCAATTTCATGAAAAAATCTCTCACAGCACCACAAAGGTGCCCACAATGACATGTTCAGTGACTGAATTAGCTATGATGACAACTAGCAGACAACTAGCACTACCTACCTGCCACTCAACGCTGCAAACCCAAAATTATGCATTACTGGAAAATGATTTAATCATGGGGTCATATTAAACCTCATGCCCCTGACAATTATTATGAATAATAAAATTAGCTCCAGAGAGCAAGGCGTCTTTTTTACCAAGTTGTAAACATGTTGAGATTTTTTGTAAAGTAAGGAATTTAACTAGTATTGGCTACATTGTAGAATGAGATTATCAGCCACAAGACTCATTATTTCTTTGAACTTATTTTTATTGCCTGGGATCTGGTTGAATATCCCACATAAAATGCTAAGTTGACATTCGTCACCCACCTGAAAGTGTCTCTGCTGGTAAAACTTAGCAGTAAGAACTGTTTTTTCATTTGATTTCTTAATGTTTAGTACAAAGGGCTGCTACTGGAGAAGCAAAAAGACGCATGTTTTCTATGAAAGTAGTGTTTTTTTTTTGGCACTTCCTCATTGGCCTCAGTACTCTGCCCCTCGATGAAGCTACTTGTTTAGCACATAATACAACAGCCTCTTGCACACTGCAATTCTGCAACAGGGCAGTTCCGCCATTGTTACGTCTTTGTACTTCCTTGCACCCTTAAACAGCGCAGTATCAGTGTCCCAGTGTGGGATTACACTTACTGTATGCTTCCACGTTACAGAAGCATGAGAGGCTTGGCTTGTCAACCCACAGCAGGAGCACCACATATACACACACACTCCGTCACTACACATCACCACCGTCTTCACCTCATTCCACCTCTGTTAACACTTCTGAAAGAGGATCAGAGGTGGAATGACTTTGCCCCACCATTACGCCTCCATGCATTACACAGCAGATTACACGTAGCAGGGGTGTAAATATCCTGCCTTACATAAAAGAAAGAAAGTGCCACAAAATGTTATAATCTTTTTCCCAGTTACAATGGGCTGGTGTCACGCAAGATAGAAAGCAATCTGTTAGCTTAGTCCGACAAATGAAGCTAAGTTTTCAGACCTTATATGTTCTTAAAAAATCTGTGTCATCAGCTCTTCTATAAGTAAACATGTGATTATAGCTTGCACACTTTTAGCATACTATTTAACCTGAATGACTTGTACCTCCCTGTACCTTGCCCCTGGGCTAACAATCTTTTTACCCCTTCCACAGAAGCTGCCCAGCTACTCCTACAATCCACACAGGGATCTTTATAAAACGAAACAGTTCATTTTCTCTGGTTCTCCAGATGATACTGGTAATTCATCTTCAATGAAAGTGTTGTAATGAAAAGCATGGTAGAATTATTCAATGCTCTTAGTGGGTCGATAGGCTCTGGAGGTGTTGTTACACCAATTGCACAAGCCTTTTATGGAGGTCTAAACTGATTTATTTAATGGGGCCCAAACCTCTTGGTGATGTCTTTGCAGGGGAACAACATAAAATACGAGGAATAACTTCTTTACTGAATAAAGGAAGCCACAAAGGATGATGATACAACTCAGCAAAACCATGCAACAGTATATCAATGAAGCTGCAGAAGCATCCATACACTGAATAATTTCATCCCACTCAAAGCAAAGAGACAAACATTTCGGAGAAAAATAATTAAGCTGGGTGAAGAAGATCTCAACACAAACTACATTTCCATCTTGAATAACCCAACAAACCCCTCAATCACACCAGGGAGTTAGCTCCAAGGGAAACAAGTGTTCTGCTTGCTTCCAGTTGGAACATCCTCTGCTCTCAGCTGTTGTATTGTTAAGTGCTGGGTCATGTAACCAACCATGTAATGAGTCAAACTCTTGCAATGAGAGGGGGCTGATTGGATATAGCTTTACAGTTTGTTTTGTTTTTGTTTTGCTCCATTATGGAGAAGCACGTTAAGTCAAATCTGACAGTAGTATTGAATGAAAAAGGGCAATGGGAAATTTTGTCAGCAACATTTTGCTTATTGTTGCAAGGTTCCCTTCTTCACTGAAGTTTCAAAAAACCTACAGACGTAGTCGGAAAAATGTAGGTGAAATACTTATTGCCGCTGGCCTCAGTGCAGTGCAGGATATTTACAAGGAAAAAAGTGAGGAACCAAAAAGAACAACAACTCAAAAGACTACTTACAAAAGAAACAATATAGACAGTTTCAGTGAACAGACACTGCCCAGCAAGATACATACTTCATGCCAGACAAAAAACTGCCTGAGGAAGCTCAACACAGCCCTCTTATGTAGCCAGTGACTCCTCCCACTGGGCGTCACTGATTGCCAAAAGTTTTAACAAACATTACTTTTTAACAATTAAAACAACAACAACAAAACCAACAATACAAACCCCAATAGCAATATATAAACCACACTTTTCTGGTAGTAATTTACTTTACCCTAAACCTCGTTTTTAGGAGGTAAAATACTCCAACATGCAAACATTTGAATTTCACACCTATGTGGCACTTTTTGCCCCAGGCGGTAAGCGGTGCTACGTGTGCTGTAGTATCTGAGTGTTGAGTGTATGCGTGATAAAACAATAGGCCTTCAGGTGTGCACCCCTGGCGACGCTATGTACCAGAGAGGGACAGCGGAATACTGGAGTTGCGGTGAGAAAGGGGAAACTGACATGGAGGGAAAGTTCTGTGTGTGTGTGTGTGTGTGTGTGTGTGTGTGTGTGTGTGTGTGTGTGTGTGTGTGTATCAGGGGTGCATCTCGCTCGGCTGGAGGTGAAGCTTTCCCAGAGTGTCTGCCCCCTGGTGGCTGGCTGCAGTATAGGACATAAAAATCTGTCTCCCCCATTCATTTGAATAGGGGAGAAGTCAAACTTTAAAAAATAAATACACGTCGTAAGAATGTTTCTCACATCCGTATGCTGTGGTGATATGTAGTTAGTATTTCATTGTTTTGTGTTCAAGGCCTCTTTTTTCTGAAAAGTTTCTTTTTCGTTAGTTATTAGAGTTTAAAAAACGGGGTTTTACTTCCGGGTTTCCTTTGATTCACAGCCGCCGTAGAGGGAAACTTCAAAGGACACACAGGTTCTTGCGACGCCACGCTGTAGGGCGGAGCTCGTTACAGTGGCTTCGCAGGCTCTGGCTGCACAATGGCAGCGCCCAGGAGCAGGATTTTTTGGCTTCAGAACCGTACAACGGGAAAAGGCAGAGCAACGCTGTCCATTTTTATTTACAGTCTATGGTGTGTATGCATAATGTTGGCATGTGTGTCAGTGTGTCCCTGCGCACTGCCTGCAGTCAGTCACGGTGCCTCTCTGTCACATTTATACTCAAGACTCTGTACAATAATAAGGTAAAAAAAAAAAAGGCAAAATCACAGTCATGCTAAATCATTGCAGATGGTGAAACTGATGTTTTGTCATCAGTCACTGTTGAAGCAACAAACTTGATTTGTGCCAATTACACATAAACACGATGAAACAATATTGTGGCAAAGAAAAATGCTGTGACTTTTTCAAAGCTCAAGTACTGAGAGCAACATGTAGCCATCTTCTGAGCATCAATGATTTGAGCCATCAGTAGAGATGCCCCTCTGTGGATTCATAATTTGTCAGTTGAAATTCTGCACTTTCCCTTCAGTTGCATCATACAGAGAAACACCAGAAAACAGCATGGCAAGTTATTAAACAACAAACACAGTCCTTTCTCAAGACTAAACCAAAATAAACTAACTGTGTTGGAGATGGGGAGCAGCAAGACTTGTTTGTATTTGCAGCAGATGCTCTCAGCTCGGCTGTTAGAAAAGTCAGCTAAGCTATTTCTGTACCAGATGCTGGTACAACCTCGTATACAGCCCTGTCAAGTGATTGATGCTTCAGTTGACAGCCCTGTTAGCAGCAGGCAGAAGATGCCTTGCAGTGTGCTAGAGTTTGATAACTGAACCATGACATGCACACAAACTTTTTGTCTAATTTGACTTCACTAAGATAATGTACAAAAATATTTAAAAAACAAAGTCTTACAGGCAGGCACAAATTGTACATCAAGAGCACCAGAACATGTCCCAAGGCCTATGAGTCTATTTGGCGTGCCATTAACAGTCAGTGTGAACAGTAACATTAAGCGAATAGACCTCTTTGAATGCATGCATCATCATGCGCAAGTGCCACTCTTACAGTTGGTTTATTGTGCTCAGCAAGTTGCTGTAGTGTCCCAGCTGCCGTTTGTAAAACACAACATAGCCTCCCTTGTGGTGCACATAGAAACCATCTACTCGTTGCATCTAAATTGACACAAGACACATTAGTATCACAAGATGAGAAGGAAAGGAACAAAGGGGAAGGTTGAGAAAAGAGGGAGAGAATTGGATAGAGGAAGTCCCTTATTGCAGAAGCAGTGAAATGCAACAAAATAAGTAAAGTGCTCACCAGGATCAGGCTAGTTTACGCTTATGCATCATGGCTAGGGTTGCAAAGGGGTGGAACATTTCTGGAAGGGTATGTTTAATGGAAGGGTGTCATATCCAAGCATAAATATTTGTTTTGTTATAAGCAGACATCCATCCAAAATAAAAATCCTCTGTGCATGTGATGGAGGAAAGCACAGTGCATGTAGGGGGCGTGGTCTCAATAGCCCTGCAGTAAGCAGTGTGCTATGTGCATGTGATTGAGAAATAGCATAGATATTCAACTGTACTTGCATGAAATCTGGTTGTTTTTGTCAGGATTATGCTAATATATATTTTCACCAACTATATGTAAGTTCCCTATTAAGAGACAACCTTCAATTTAGTAAATTCCTGGTTTATTCCTGTTAATTCCCATGGAAAGTTTCAAACTTTGAAAATGTCCAGAATTTTGCAAACCCTAATAATCATGGCTAGCTAAGTAGCCGTGCTAATAAAAATGTGACAAAACAACCTGTAGGCTACAGGTGTGTGTGTGAGCAATCATGTAACAATAAATACAGTTGTTTCAAACTGTCAAAAGCAGCAAAAGGACATAGTTATCATATACAATAAGTGGTTCATGTGAACGGTGGTCTTGGATCCTAATGCCCATGACAAATTGTATAAAATTAATGTGAGAACCGCACCTACTTTTATTTCAAATCAGGTAGGAATCACTTGTTTATGTAGTGGTCCCCTAAAATAGTAGTGAATCTCAAGTGTGTTTTGGTGTTACAGAGAGCTCAAATGCTTATAGGTCTGAGAGACTTGGTTTGGCAGTGACTTCTCATTAGTGTTGGTGACATACTTAATTAAAGCAAACTGATGGGAAAGTTTGCTAATGATGTGGTGGTGCCAAACTGAGTGTCATTAAAATGTGTAAAAATTGTTATCTGAAGCACAGCATTCAAATAAGGCTGCATTTTGTCCTTGGCTCACATCTGCAAAAACGACACATAGACAGTCCATACAAAACTACTGTAAATGTTGAATTTAAGGGGAAAAGGTTTACACTCTCTTCCTGTGTAACAAATTGTATAGCATGTAACAAAGTTTAGCAGTTTCTGTTTTTGTCATGTGGGGTTTGCAACTGTTAGTTACCTACCAATGCAGTAGTTGAGCTCATTCTATGTTAGCCTTGATATTTGTGATGCACAGTGAAGTGGTAGCTTGCAGTGTACAATAAATACCCTTGCATTTTCTACTGGTATACTGGTCACATTGGTCTTCAGGACTCAGCCCACATTTAAGGTGAAAATTGAAAGTTCAACACTGTATTTTACATTACAACACAGAAGAGTGGAAAGACAGCAGGGACAGCAGATAACCACACCTCTTCCTTTCATACAAAATTTCAGAGTGACACATGAAATTTACTTTAAAAAACACCCTTTTTTTCAAAGATAAAAATGTGCTTCATCACTGGGGAGAAATCAAACTACAGCGTGTGTCCCAACCTGCCACATTCAACAGTCAACAGCATTTTGTACACCTCGAGGGGGCTCACAAGACCGATTGAAGATAAAAGCACCCCACACTGCCAACACAGAGGACTAGTTTTAAAGAGCATGTCATAAAAAAAGTCCAACAGTCAGCGTATCCTGATGATCAGAGGACGTGCATTGCCACTGGTGTGAATGCTGAAGAAAAGACTCACAGAGCTTCTGCGTAGAGGAGTTAAAGTTGGTTTGGGGAAGATAATTAATAGGAGAGCAAACAGGAGCAGAGCAGTGCTGGCCCCCTCGCTCTGCTCCATTAGAGGGAGAGAGCATCATTGGCCTGATGTGCCCAGAAAACCAGCTGTAAGAGAAGAAAGAGCTGTCTAGAGTCCAAGTGGATACACTAATGAGCTGCTTTTAAAGACACATCCCTGCTACTGGCCAAAAGGCTGAGGCCTAAGGGAATAACACATGCATGTGAACGGCAATACACACACGTACACACGCACGCACGCACGCACGCACGCACGCACGCACGCACGCACGCACGCACACACACACACACACACACACACACACACACAAATATGAGAACATAAACAAAGTGGTCAAGTTGTTGCCCTAAAGTTTGGTTGTCTCTGTAACTAATGAGAAAAAAGGAGGGAACAGGATGTGAGGGGACAGGAGGATAATTGGAGGGGATTGAAAATGCTTTAAAAAATGCATGCAGGGAAAGTAAAAGCAGAGTAATGGTTACTGCATGGTACTCATACCAACCCCCACCCCGACACACACACACACACACACACACACACACACACAAGGCAACCTGACACCATAGCAGACTAAAGGACTCAGTGAAACACTCCACATTATTTTTCTCAGCCTCACCTGAGACTGACTTACTGCTGCGGCTGGTGATGATGATGATGTTGTTGTCGATGATGATGATGATGATGATGATGATGATGATGATGATGATGATGATGATGATGTGTAGATAAGATGCTCAAAAACACTCAATCAGAAAAGCATAAACAACACACCCTAAAACCTGCACTGACACACACACATACACACACACACACACTTTGAAGGGCAAAATCATCCACTGCATACATTTTTTTAAGCCAAGACCTTCACGGTCCTAAAAATCCCTTTAAAGCGCCCTCTGGGTGGAGAACAAACATTTTTACAGACATATGAAAGGGGCAAACTTTTTTGTAAAGTTTCAAAACTATTAAATACATATGTGAGTTTTGTTTGTCCATCACTTGTGCCTATTGTATTTTGCAGAAGATTTATTTTGTGTCACGGTCTCCTTTGTTCAGAACTGAATCCATTGTTCAGACAGCCATTCCCATGCTTCTAATAATTGTGACCCAGCTTGAAATTTGAAATATTTTACCCATTTTATTGTATTTTATGAACAGAAACAAGAATGTTTGCTCAGCAATGCATTGGAAGTAACCCATTTCATATACAATAAACTGTTAGACAACAAAATAAGAGAAAATAGTATACAGGATCTCTTGAAGCTCTCCTGCAGTACCACAAACCCTACTTTAAGGTTAACATTTTAACACGGTATGTCAGTTAACACAGAATGTCAATGTGCAGCATAAGTATGCAGTATGTTATTACTTGACTACGTGAGATTTCATGTCATTTTCATATCGCTGAAACCATTAATTTAGCAGGAATTTGAGTTATTGTAAATTTTGTAGATGTAGGGACGGTGGTAAATGCTATCATTTTACCAAAGTCTTCTGTTTTTACTACACTGTCCTGGAAAGTGAGGTTTCCAGATCGCTGAGATGCAATATTGGCTGTTTGTAGTTCAATTCTAATACAAGAAAAAATGGAATCAAGACTTATTCTGTGAAATAACCTGTAGTTCTTCAGAGCCATAACCTATGTTACTGTAAAAATCAAAGGACGAGATTTGTGGTTGGAAAATATAGATCATGAATTGGATAGATGGAGAGAGGGCTGACAGTCTGAACCTGAGCCTGAAATGATTGACTGTATTGATTTTTGGGGGGGCTTATTGGAAATCATTGTGTGAGGCTGTTTTGTGCCAAGATGCAAAAAAATACAATACAAAACAATATGTAAAGATGAGATGAAAAGCTAGTTTAAATTAAAAAAAAAACATCAAGGTGAACAGGATGGAGGATATTCAGTTGGCAGTTGCTCAGAAAAGGCATTAGGATGAGTAGTTTAATTTCTGAAGCGTATTAAACACAGCATTCAGAATCAAAAATGGTCTCAGGAGTAAGATTCCAGCCAGGTTAGAGGTTAACTACTATAAGAAGTTACATGGATGACATCAACACAGTCCAAAAGATATCTGCTTGTAAAACCATGCTATTGAAGAGACTGGAGGAGCTCGATATCTCGGCTAGGATTGAAATGAAATCAGCCAAGTCTTGGAGGTTATCAACCCAGAGATAAGGCAGGAGTGACAGCATCTCCCTCTCTTGTAATGGGTTGAAGACCCCACTGCTGATAGAGCTGCCAGAGTTGTTTTTGAGGGATTACACTGTCAGACAAATACATGTCCTCCTCTCCTATGCAACAGCTCTCTCATGGCCTGGAAAGGATGGACAAACCACCTCATGGGAAATCTCATGCCTTGTGCTACTAATTCATCTGTTTCATATTTAGATTGCTTGAACATCAGTACTGAAGATGGACTTGAAGTCATTGCAATGGCTTGGTCTTCCTTGATCCTTCTCCAAAGCAACCTTTATTGGTAAAAATCATAAATCAGCTGCAATAGAAATTGATCAGCCTGTGCTACTAGCAGGAGAAAGTGACGCTTGTGTTTGGATTTGGCTGACCCACTTGTGCAGCATGCGAAGGCAGCTCAAAAGAAGACAGTGAGCAAGTTAAGGGCTGAACAATAAACCACTGTCCTGTTGAGTGGGGACTAGCCCAAAGCCTTAAAAAGGAGAGGAAATGTTGATAGTTTTGATGTAACCAGAAGGGAGGACAAGACATACAGGATCTTATGCGTAAGCCAATAGCAATACGAATGCTGAACAAACAGGGAGCAGTCACCAACAGTGCCATAACATGGGCTGATGTGGAAGGCCAAGCTTACATACCACAACTTCCTGAGTCTCACAAACTTACATATCTGGTATAACTTGAAAGCAAACTGTCAGCTCCATGATCCAAGCCTGAAGCACAGTCTAACAAGCCTAGTGCCATCTGTGAGCCAAGGCAGGTACACATGGAGCCATGAGTGGGTCCTACATGATCTGGCAGTCAGTTTAAAGGTACACAGCCTAGAAATGAATAATACCAGCTGTCAACAAACCAATTCAGGTAAGCTCACCAGGGGAACAACTGTAAAAAAGGAGCTGCGAATCCTTACACCTAGATGTAAGAAAAACATGGTGGTTGACCTGACAGTTGAAGTTGAAACCTGGGAACACAACAACCTCCCTTCAGCCTGACGCTACCCTAAAGTCGACCATTGCCAGGTTGTTGATCATGGCTGAACTTACGTTATCATGGGAGGGAGGCATGAAGCTCTCTGTAAGAAGTATTCAGTGCTGTCTCCAGAATTCACAGACACAGTCAACAACCTACCCGTTGGAAATCAGAAAATCAACCCAATACATTCTGAAAAACTCTGACTTATAGGCTCCAAGCAGAGAAAAGCACCTGAGGAAATGAATACAGTGGTTAGTGAAGTAAGGGTTTCTAGCTTTGGGCCAGAAGAAGGAATATAAAGTAAAATAGAAAGGGATTTTAGGGTCAGCAGCAGGGCAGGGTACGTAGACACCCTACAGAGCCCCACCACCTGGAGATGTTTTTGGAATAAAGGCACAAAACACCAGCAAAGGATGGCTCCCAGCTGAAGACCCTGCAGCTGGTCATGTGTCATCAGCCGAGGTGCAACATCTAATGCCCTGCAAGTAGAAAGTGCCTATGCTTGCACCCAATGATTAGCAACCATGGTTTTTATCTCGCAAGAACAGATAAATTAATTAATCTTGCATTTATCCTTCAAAAACACAGACACATCATGCAACTGTAACATACTTTTTTCAAAGATTAAAGGTTCACCCAAAAAATAAAACCACTGAACTAAAAAAATGCCAACAACCACTTGAAACAAGGATTTTTACACAAGAAGCATTCAGTCTGAATTACAGAAAATGTTACCCAGTCATTTCATATGCTCTTCATTATTTGTAACCATTGTCGTGACAAGCACTCCCGTGTCTTGTCACAGTCATTTATTTATGGTTGAGTAGATTTTTACCTCGAGACAGTTCAATGACCCTGGATCTATGTTGTCATAGTTAGAGCAACATCGGCCTTAGGGGAAATTCCTCAAGACTAGCAGCTAATTCAAGGACTGCAACAGAGTGATAAAGGTCAAGTGACACACCGTCTTGATGTGAGAGAAACAAAGAGCAAAGCCCTGAGGTAAAAAGTGATGGTCTCAGTAGCTGGCCCAGACAGATGGTTCAAGTCAGAGGACTTTAGATCGACTGAGAGTGTTGGGGGCTGATAGACCATGACAGAGCATTGAGTCAGCCTGTTGGTTTTCTACCGCAACCGTTGAGAGACTTAATCTGAGTCGAGAACCATGGACATATATGAACATAATGAATGAAGTCAACAGTCAAATCAAGTTGATTTAAATGTAATGGGTCCATGAAGCCAAAATAAAATGTTTTTGAGAAAAATAAAACAATCTTGGTAAATTGAAACATTAACTGGCTCACAAACCAGTGTTTCTCCCACTACCACTCACACTCACTACTTGGTGCGCTGATTATTTGGGAGTTTGCCCTTGGCCCCTTTAAATGATCCCTAATTACAGAATAGATGAACATTGATGAGATCATTAGCTACAATACCATGCAGAAAGCTAATGTTAGTTTCAGAAAATTGGTGTGTCTTGAGATAAAGTAGGCTGTGCACTGACAAACAAAATAACGATCAGACAAACCATTAAATCTAAATCTCAAGAGAGCTTCTCATAATATATGTTACAGCAAAGAAGAAACTAAGGACACACATACTGGCATCTGTTTTACTTATATTGTCTTGACATCACAACTTAAAATCTCCCTGTTGAGTTTTCATTGTAATGAACAAATAGAAAGTCTTTGAGGGCCTTATATGCATTCACAGTATTTTTCAGCCTGCGGTTTGTTTTATAGGCACATTCAAGGTACAACCCAAATCCAAATAAAAGGTAAGGCACTGTTTGAATTGTTAATAAATAATGAATTTGATGGTTTGCAAATAATCTAAACCCTATATCTAACTGGAAATAGTGCAAAGACAACATATAAAATCATAACCTCTTCTTTTAACAATGCTCTGTGATTTATTTGAGAACTGAGGAGATTTGAATTTGAAATATTGTCCCATTCTTGCTTGATGTAGGATTTCAGCAGCTCCGCAGTTCTTGGTCTCCTTGACTGCATTTTTTGTTTCATAATGCATCCAATGTTTTCACTGGGTGACAAATTGGGACTGCAGGTAGGCCAGTTTAGCACCTGAACCATTCTACTACAGAGCCATGCTGTTGTAATACGTACATTTCTGGATTATGTAAATAATATGGTTTCCTCTTTGCATGGCACAGTTCTAACCTGCAATTGTGGATTCAGGGACACACTGTGTTCACGGACAATGGAATTGATTTTGAGCCCATGCAGGGATTACCATTACAGAGCTATATCTGTTTTTGATCCAGGGCCACCTGAGGGCCCCAAGATAACTCAGTATGGTTTTTTGGCCTTGTCCCTTTTTTAGGAAGATTCCCACAGATTCTCTGAATGGCTTCATGATATTGTGTACTGTGGATGATGAAATCCACCAAATTATTTGCAAACAGGGTGGTGAACCTCTTACCATGTTTATTTCTGAGAAAACTCACCTCTCTTTTATAGCCAGTCATGTTACCAACCTGCTGCAAATTAACGTCATTAACTGAGGGTTGTTCTTCCACTTGTTTTTAGCTCGACACAACTTCTCCAGTGTTTTGTTGTCCCTGTCCATACTGTTTCGAAACGTGGCGCTGACATTACATTTAAAATAAAAAGCAAAGTCTTTCAGTTTTAACGCTTGATATGTTGCCTTTGCACTATTTTCAATTTATCATAAGGTTAATAAATGATTTCGAAACCATCAAAATCTATTTTTGTCAACATTTGATATAGCATCTCAACTGTTTGGAATTGGGGTTGTACATTACCCAAGCTAAATCTATATTTAAGTACCTGTAGTGAGTATAATATTGCGCTGAATCGCTCCTATGTGTTGCATGCATAAATAACAGCTAATGAAAGCATTGCTCTAACATGCTGGCAGTGGTCAAACACTCCCCAACAATTTGGATTGATTTCAAACAGTTTTCAATCATTGGCGGTATCATAATGGTTGTTGTTGTAATCAGAGTTAATTTATCACGTTACCTGGTACGTGTTCTTTTTAAGTTTCATTTAATTATTGACCTGGGACTTTAAAATCTACCATGAGGATCCATTGTGATCTCTCTGTCTCACTCTCTGCCATTTTCACTTTAATTCATCCACAGTGTGACTCAACTATCAGGTCTACTGCAATTGCCTTTCATGGCGGTAACAGCAATTAGACTAGAGTTGTGACCTTGAGAAACCATTAATTTTATCTTGAGATAACGAGATAATTCAGTCAGGATCTTCAGATTAGAGGAGTTAAAAAGCATGTGAAACAATGACTGCACACAGGACTGCTGAGGTCACAGATATTTGGCTGAAGTGAAGCTTGACTGCTAACTGCTTGTTCAATGACCAACTTTTCACACAGCCAAGAAACATCCTTAATTATTACAACATAGGATCTCAACAAAGTACATTTTTTGTTGTGAAATCTATTTCTAAGAAAACATATTTATTATATCTCTGAAGATAGAACTAAAATATAGTACTAGCATGATTCACAATATTTCATTAATAATGACTACTGCTATCAAAGGAAAGTAATGCACATTAACAACCTGTCTTAAATACGTAATTGGATGGTGTCATTCCAGGTGGCAAAGCCCTATCCCTTTAGACTAGGCTGCACCACAGGATTCTGTGGGAATTTTTCAGACTTCTCAAGCAGATTCATCTTCTGACAGGAAGTTGAGCCAGCACGTGCAGAGTGTGAATTCAGCTCGACAAGACTGCCAATTGTAATGAGTCGCAACCAGACCTCCTGCTGTTCTAACAAAGGGAGGGGTGGCAGGATTGTTTGGTGTAGGATCCAAAAGAACCCCTAATTGATCCGTGACCAAGGATCCCTTGGGTCCCAAAGTTTCCGTACTAACATGTCTGCTTTGTGTTTCTCTGTCTAATGTTCTGCTCTTTAACTGGTTGGAGTCCAAAAGGCTATTTTTAGACTAAGTCCCATGATACTGACGGCCAAGTCCTTGAGATGTCTGTGCAAAGGCCAGTAGGAATAAATATCTTGTATTGTTTGTTAATGTGGACCCCACGGGCCGACGTTTTCAAAGGACAGTGCTCTGAGCCATATGCTTTTATCGTTTTGGTGCAGCAGAAATTGGTTTGACCTAAAACACACACACACATAGATACACAGACACACTTCACAATTGTTCCCCCTGACTTGCTGGGATTTGGTGGATAACGGAAAAGCCGTCGACAAACCCCAGCAGGAAACACTATGCTCCAAAACAACACAAATTGTTTTTGTTTCTTTGTAGCCTCATTTTCTATCCTTAACAATAAGAGCCTGCATGGTGAAATCTCAGACATGCATGTCGTAAGCCAGGCAAATCACACGTGCAGCTCTTTAGGTTATCCCCTCTTGTAATTGCAGAACTTATTGGTTTAGCACTCTCCATGAAGACTGTCCATTGTTTGTATTGACAATACTGTCTACCAACCATGTTTCAACTGCTAATTTCCAGAATAAATGAGCTCATTTGAATTGAACTGAACAGATTCTAATTTGAATCAAACTAAATTAAACTGAATTTAATCAACATGATTAAATTCTGCACTGATTTGAACACAGCTGTGGTGGAAAATCATTAATAACATTAAGCCATTGTTAAAAAATTAACCTGACAAACATGATAATAATTTATGTAGAAGACAAAAAGAGGAAAATAATGTGAACGAATGTCAGACAGACATACATATTTAATAACAACAGATGCTTAAAATCCTGGGTATTTTATTATCATGGCAACCTGTATTTTTGGCATTCATGACATGGACCACATTTTTCCATTAAGCAGCATTAAAGACCTGGAATAAAACCTCCAGTTTTCTGTTTAATATTCTAATTGCAATATTTGGGGGAAATAAAACAAAGTAAATGAAGGTCTTGATCTTCAAATACATGATAGAATGGACAAACTAGCAAGTTGTTCATGCTAAGTATTTCTCTCCTTCTTTAAAGAGGAAAGGGAAAATAATTGTGTTGCTTTTCTTTTCCCTTTAATTCTGTAGTCTGTATTTTTTAGTGTTTGACTTCACTTAATAAAAACAATCAATATGTCATTAGACGGTATCTGGGTGGCGTGTCAGGTCAGCCTGGGGTCAATGTGGATATTAACTGTCTCATTTCTCATTCTGTTTTCGTTGCTCAGCCACTCATGAAATCCAATACATGCGGCGAACAGTCCACGGAGGGCTGAGTAATACCTGACCCCTGAAAATGACAAGGGGAACGAGAAGAATGAGAAGGATGGGGGGGGGGGGGGGGGGGGGGGGGGGGGGGACCGACGCGTGTGTATAAAAATCTGCAGTGCAAATTTAACCAATGAAGATGTTGATGGAGCCATTATCTTGCAGTGGACTGTCTGTGTGTGCTGTATCTACTGTATGGCTATATGGCACTGTAAACTGGGGGGATCACAGCAGATCAAAGGGTTAATTGACTGTTAAGCCTCCATGCTGTTGAGATCAAACACTTCCAAGTCTCATGATCACAATCAAAGCATTTTCATGCAAGCTGCTGCTGGATCCTTGGCAAGGTCACCACTAATTTCTTGTAAGAATCAGTGTAAATCTGTGTCGGTATTAGCATGTGAACTAGAGATATGTATGATGTGATTCCTGTGTTTTGTATGTCATAGAGAAGGTATTCATTATTGCTATGCTCCCTTGTGTAACATAGAAATTACTTTGTCATATGGTATGGAAAAGTTTAGATTACAATTACATAGTGATTATTAATATTTATAGAGTAGAAACAAGGTAGAGCATGTTGTAAAAAAACGAGGTAAAACAATGACCTTCATGAAGGACATCAGAATAACTTGGACTGCAAGGACTTTTCAATCATGTACATTAGGGATTTGTACATTTAGTCAACTAAATCATTAAATGCCGTCACCCTTGGGGAATGCTACCCGAGGGGAAAACAAATTCTGGCAGCCATATGTGGTATTCTTATCAGTCATTTCACAAAGAAATATAGATCTAAAATGCCAAAACATTGAACATGATTTGGGAAAAATTGAGTTTACACCTTAAAAAATCCCTCTTTAGAGCCTACATATATTTTTGTTGTTCTTCAACTGTGTCCATCATTCTGAAACCATAAAGAAACACATGGAAGATAAATAATTTAAAAATAGGCAAAAGTCAGAAATTGTCTGACATAAATATTTTAAGTTGACCAGTTGACATGCATTACTCCAGGAATGTCTCGGGACTTGACTTTTTCAATTACTGTATCTGTTAGCATGGCTAAAGTGCATTTTTGCTTATGGCGATGGAGTGTAGCTCTGAGAGCACTCCAGCTCCAGCTGTTGTCACAAACATTTAGCCACAACTTATATGAGATCTGTTTAAATAGACTTTCTTTTCTCTCATCAACTCTATGTTACAAGCACATTCACTAACCTTATACCCATGCCTGCGGTTCAATGATTGCTGTTGCTGCTGACTCATTTTCTGTTTTGCATTGAAAACTGAATGTACATTTAATTATTCCACAAGTTAATTAGTCAGCTGAGATGCAAACTGGAGAGAGACAATTATATGAACATCAAAACACACACAACAACATCTTGCCACAGGTTATCCTCCGGCAGTTTGGACGGAACAACAGACGGCGTTGTTCCCCTATTTAAAAACTTCATCTGTTGATGTATTGGTCAGCTGCCAGAAAGTGAGAGGATTGACACATGAGGCTTTATTGATAGTCAAAAAGATTAAGGGCTTCGGGGCTTAAGCCCCCCTCCCCTCTTGCTTGTCAGAAACAGACTTACTTGTTGGTTAAACTCATTATAAATAATATTTTCTTCGTTGTAAGTTGTTAATTGCTGTTTCAAGTCCTTAAGGATCTAAAAGACAAACAAGACAAGAGATAGCCAATCATAGTTTAGGATTTGAGGCATCTGGGGTGACCAATCAGATTTCAAGAATTCAATAAGGGAGGGCAGTGCCACCCTCTTGACACGCCCCTGTTCTGGACATCCCAAATGCATACACACAAACTGAAGAATCCACAATTGTCATATCATGAAACTTAGAAATATTATATTAATTACAAATATTCACTGTATTAGTCTTACTGAGAAAATAAAACATTCAATTTGAAACTTCTCATATAACTAATTAAATTATAAATATATAATCTATTTTACTCTAGTCAGGAAACCATCATGACTCATTATAATATTATGTTTATAAAAGGGAGGTTTATTTAGGTAAATATAAATTCTACTTAACGATCTTACTTTGACATCTCGTTTAAATATAATACAGACATTGTGAAAGAAGATTGTGCTTGCCAGTATTTAGAAATATGCTCAAAAAACAAAACTGCCTTGCTTTGTCTTTTCTACATAAACAAAGCATTCATCACATCATCTGGGGGTCCTCTTCTTTTTTTCTCTCTATCATGTTTGCTGTTGTGAAAGATCTGGGTAAGAATCAACAAATACGCACCAACTTGTTTCAGTTTGATGGATGCCACCTGTACATGTGCAGGTGTGCGCTTGTCAGACCTGATTATTAGCATAATCAACACCACCAAGCTGCTATGAAAGGACCCCCTGCTGTGCTCCATCTGCGAGTGATAGAAAAAACTTAACTCAAGAAAAACAGGCTGATGAGGTTTTTAGCACTGTCAGTGTTTTTATTTGGAGACCTAAATATAACAAACATAAAAACTGCAGCTCTCAAAATTGCATCATCACAGAGCTGAACTGTAACAGTATTACCAAAAAATATCTCTCTAAAACAAAGTAGTTTCTTGACCTAACTTGGGACGGTGAAATTATCATATTGAACTGCATTCCATTATATGCAAATGTGAACCAGTAAATGTTTAGCATCATCTATAATGTCTTGCTGGATCTTCATAAATGACTGTGAAAATACTTATGACAATCAATGACTTCTACACCTTCCCATGCAAAGTGCTCCCGACACTGATTTGATATGAAATGTTGCTGATGTAACAAGCTGTTCAAGAAAAAAAGGATATACTGTAAAGACAGTCTTTCTTTTCCTCTGATGTATCTTTGCCCCACACCCTGCTGAATATTTCCTCAGTGAAGACAAATCTTACAAAACGGTTGAAACTACAACACTAATTACATCAGATCTGACACCATTGTGAGAGCCCTTATGTTTATTTATACAAGAGTTAGCTCCAACCAAGTAATGTGATTGGACAAGAGGCTTTCCATAAGTGCTGATATAGAGCATGACAGCATGGAAACCTGAAGTTACATTTTCCCAATACCACTATTAAACCAGCAGAAGAAGATCATTGTGTGCATTTATTATTTATTTAACAATCCACCAAAGCAACTCTCAAAAGATGTTTGTTTTGCCGGATGCTAATAAAAATTGTTTTCTTTATAAAAACAAGATTTGGTCTTTTCTAAATTCTTCTGGGAAAAAGGGTTCATGTCTTATGATCAGGGTCGTCATATACTCAGGGCCATAGGCTTATGCAAATAGCTACTACTGTATGTGTTGTATAGATATATCTGCACTTATTGTGCAATAATGACAGAGCAAACACAGTGAGCATCTTTCAAAATCGAAAAAGCAATGTGCTTTCCGTTTTCATTTCAATTGTGTTAAAAAATGTGCATGCTTGACATGAATGTTAAAATGAAAATGGAAGGATTGCTTTTTCATTTTATTTTTAAGTAAAAAAATGGGTATTCATTCTGAAAATTAAAAAACATTTATGTGAATGGATTTTAATTTTCAAATTTTCTTTTCAAGTTGAATTATGATATTAATTTAGGAGGGGCATTTTTTGAAAATAAAAAGCAAATGTAATTTCCTTTTAATTTTAATTGTGTAACATAATTAGCATTGTTGAAGATGAAAATTAAAATGCAAATAGGATTATTGAATATTAATTTTATTTACGAGTCAAATAATGTACACATGTTTAGAACATTAAAAAGCATTTCTATTAATGCAATTTAATTTCAAATTTGCTTTTTCATTTTAATTTTGTTATATATATGCTTCCATAGAAAGGTGGGTCTGGCATGCTGAGTGTTCACCTTTATGGAGGCGTATTTTCCACAATTCAGACTGCATAAGACTCTTCCTGTGGACACACTGTGCAAACACACCCACTGCCCAGTCTGTGTTATCTCCAACCTCCACATCCCAGCTGTGAGTCCCTCAGTAAAAACCTTTGGATCCTAAGACACAGGAAAAACCTTGTTGCTGTTGTCTCTCTCTCTCCCACATCTAACCCTGGTCAGATGTTCAGACACAATGTGCAGATCAGCAGTGTTGGGATCAGGGGTGGATCCAGATTATTTTAAGGTGGGGGGCACAGGGGGGTACAACAGTTAAATCAGGGGGGCCATCTAAAAGCAACAGAAATGAAGGCAGCGTCAAGTTCAACATTTTCATTAAGTACTTACACCCAGTGGTCATAGATAGTACAGAAGACAGTGTTTTGATGTCTTCATCTTTCTTTAATTACACAAATGAATGAAGGCTAGACTTTTAGTAAATCCAGTTTTGCCAGACAGCCATACCACAAGCCTCTATACCAAACATTAGTGGTCACAAAATAATCAGAACAAATTACATTCTCACAGAGAGAGCAATAATATTTATTATGACTGCTTAGTAAAAAGTAATGATAAACAACTTACAGCTGTAGTTCCACAACTGGACTGGACTGTTGCTAAGCAACCCAAACATTCCTCTGAGCTCTGTTACTCAGAGTAGATATTCTGTGGTGCACAGTAGACTCAATCTTATAAATTAATTTGCATCTTTTACTTTTTGCAACCAGTTAAATAAGATTCTGCTGTATGATGAACTGTTTGACATTTTGTGCAGCAGAAATTAAAGTATTGGTCTGTGCATGCTCTTGTATTTTTGTGATGTAGAGGAAGTGAGTGTAATTATAAGGACTTGAGAAAATTAAACTTTTTAAAAATAAGATATCATATCAGACAGAATTATTTTCAAAGCATAAGTATCTTATGTAGATTACAAAGCATTTCTTGAACAGATTTCTAAGCAATGCAAATGATGTAGGCTAATAACATCCTGAAGTGGCCAAGTCTGATCCTTTATCACAAAAACTGAACTGATATAAAACTACATTCTATCAGGTGAGAAATACAAAAGAGCAAATAACACATTGCTACATGGTGGGTTAATAATCAACAGTTTGCATTTGGGACATTTAGGTGCAGCACATGGCTGACTGGGTTCAGGTGTTTCTACTGATGCTGTCATCTGAATACGTTTCAGAGTCAGTGGTCTCTTTCCTTGCTGCATCTTTGACACAAAATTAAATTGCATCATCAAAACGTTGTTAACTGTATTTCTAAATTAATTTTGATCATATCTTTTACAGCAAAGCATAAAGAGCAGATGTATAACATTTTCTCCACATCACCTGGAGGTCTGTGTCTGCTGCTCTGCATGTCAAAATTAAACCAGCAGCTCACTGTTTCTAAAGCAAACTTACAGAAATCAATAATAAAAGTAGTAAGCAAAACGTTGTAGTGAGAGAAACATGCAATAGTTCTCATAAACCTAGGGAATAAAGGTTTATGGATCTAGTGATCTCACCTTGAACAGACTGAACTCTGCGACCGAAGTCTGCGACTGTGCTGGTGTTAAAAAGTTAGTGTTGGTCTGCTGTGCTATTTCCTGTTTGAATTTCAAATTAAGAGCCCCTTAATTGTACGAACATGGTACAATCAGATATAGGGTTTTGTTTTTGCTTTTCCGGTTGATCACAGAACGGCTGGTAGCGACATTGATTAACAGCCTGAAGATCCAATGAAATTTGGGGGGGCACATGGGGGGGCCAATCAGATCGCAGGGGGGGCGGGTGCCCCCCCGTGCCCCCACGGAAGATCCGCCACTGGTTTGGATCCAGAATCACAGCAGTGTTTGAGATTATTTCCTTAATCTTGTCCCAGATATTGAAGGACAGGTGGCCCAGCTGTTGAGCCACATCATTCAAAGCTTCTGCAGGGGATGTGGATTAACCTGCAAGGGGCGCTGCTGGGCTCTTTCAACTGCAGCCTTTTAGTTCTTTAAAAATGTGGCATCACCAGCTCTTGGGACTTCTTCTGTGGCTCCAACTGAATCTGTTAGAACCTCCATGTCTCTACTCTGAGCTTCAATCTTCTCCCTCATAATCTGACTCTTCTTCTCTTCTACCTCCTTCAGGGCAGCCATCTTGACCTCCTCCTCCTCCTCTTCCTCTTATAGGAAGATGTAAAGCGTTACAAACTGCTCCTCAATGTGTGTCTCAGTATGACAGGTCTGGATTTCTCTGTCTATCTTTCAACATAAGCTCCTGTTGGTCCCATTTGAGCTTCAGAGATCTCTGGAGCTCCTTTCTGTGATCCTGTGCTACTTCATCAACTTGGGGTCAGTGTGCGCTTTGGAGTCTTTGCAGATGTGATATACTGGATGCTGATGGTCCTGACAGAATAGTTGAAGTTTATCAGAGTGGGGCCTGCAGAGAGCCTCCAAAGCTCACTGATCTTCCTCCTTTAAGAAAGTCTCACGCAGATTCTTTAATGCCATGTTTACAGGTGATTTCCCTTCTTGAGACATTCTTTACAGAAGCTGTGAATAAATGTGAGGAGGACCGTATTGTAAAAGATCTCACTGCAGACAGGTAGTCAAGATTTTTCTTTCACTGGGAACCATTTTCTCTGTGAGTGAAGTGAAGTCAGTCTGAGCAGGCAGTTATCACTCCACTCCCTCTTTTTACTTTACTTTGACTCTTGCTTAAAAAAGAAAAAGAAAATCCCATTCAGCGTGTGGGAAGTCAGCAGGTGGAGGAAGCAGTGCTCTTGTTCTCCAGTTTTCTCTCCAATGGCTGAACTCGCTCCAGAGAAATTGATAGTTAAGATTTTTAGTGTTTTGTTTTAGCTCAAGTCTTGTTCCACCTCTCTTTTGGTTAAGAAACTGACTAACTCTCTTTCCTACTTTGTCTAAGGTGAGTCTGGTGAAGGGTAGAGCTGTGTCAAACCTGCTAGGCTTAATACTGAAGCTTCAAAAAAGGGTTTTCATTCCAAACTATTCATCTGTCACTGCCAGAGGAAACTGGATTCATAGCAAACTGAGCTATGATTTAGTTCTGTATTTCCTTTGCTTTTTATACTTACACATATGAAAATACAGAACATATTTTAGTACCACAAAATCTGGAATAAACATCGCTCTGGAAAATAAGACTGCAGTCAGTGAGGCGTCCAAGAAAAGGTTTTCTGAAACTACTTATTCATGAACATTTTGTATACAAGTTACTTTAATACTATTTAACTTTTTTTTTTAACACATTAAAAACACACAAGTTAAACCATCTCGGCTTTCCAAAAAACATTTCATCCTTAACCAAGAACACAATGAGCAGTGTCTGTGCAGCTGTATAGATGATGGTTTTGATGGTGGCGGCTGCACTGGTGGTCATGGCAGCCCATGTCTGTGAAGAAACTCACAGAAATCAGCCAAAGATATAGCAACACTATAGTGCCAAACTCAGGGCACAATACCTCTCTCTGCATTTTATACTGGTGTATTAGTTGCATGGGTGTATTGGACGTGGCCTACTTTTTGGATATTAAAAAAAGTATTGAAAGTGCAAATTATTATCAGAATTTTACAGTAAATTATTCCTTGATTCTTTCAATCCTCAATGAACAGATTCTGCATATGAATGCAGAACCTGTTTTATGGTTATGTTGGTACTCATTGTCGGTGATCTTTCAGCCACTGCTTGTTAAACTTTTTTTGTTAAATGTGTCTCATTTATTGTTTTTGTCGAACCTTCCCAGACTAGCCCTTTAGTTCACCTTGGTAAATCGCATGCCATTTTATTAAGAGCTTTCTCCCTTAACTCCAGGTTTGATTCTTAAAGCTAGGGTTGGTAGTCAGGGAAAACTAGCATGAATTTCAATGTAGCATTTCCTCAGGACTCCGTCTAACCCCCCCTCCTAGGAGCTCCTCCAAAACGATGCGCCTGCTAACATGCACCAGTGCCACTGCTTCGCGACCAAGATTGTGACTGATTCAAAACCGGTCCTCCAGCACATCGTTTGTGTTTTGCGGCAGGACAGGATTTGATTGGTTTCATATTTTGGCTCCCAGAGGCAGGGATTGGTTGGTGTTTTCCACGGTGTACTCCAGCTGTAGATAGTGGCTTTTTTTTCTCTCTCTTTTTTAAGAACACATTATGTATTGATTGCCATCGGGACATAAAGATCATTTTAACCAGTATAACAGAAAGTGTATCTAAATCTGACTACCAACCCCAGCTTTAAGGGCACTAATAATGTAGCGTCCTCCCACAGTCTTAAGACAACCACTAACGCAATCAGAAGAGGATATAATGGAAGGAAATTTGCCATGTAGGTTTTGGAACAATGTTGGTGCTGTCGACTGACCTGGCAATAGTCTTAAAGTCAAAGTGCCTCACACAGGGTGCCACTGATCTTAAATCAAAATTTAAAAAAAAGAAAATAAATTAAGAAATAAAACTTTCAATAATCCCAGAGTGGTGTGAGAATGTCTGGGAGGCTTTGAAGAGAGACTATGTGAAAACACATGCAGAAAACCATCTGACTAACCAGTCTGTGTCTCAGGCTTTACTCTACTGGAGCTCACAGGAGGCAGGAACTATCATGACAGTGCTGTTTGTCATCTTTTCTCTGTGTATCCATTCTAACCAGGGCCCTCACACTGGGTTTGCTGTACAAATTCACTAAACTGTTAAGTCAGTTATTGTGAGACAAGTTCAGTGTAATCACACAGCAGCTTATTCTACAGTCGGTGCTGACTGTCAGTATAAATGAAAATGATATGTATGGATTCAAACTAAATTTCAAACTTCTACTCAAATCATCTTACTAATTTATGAGCTTATACATTTTTTATTTTTTAATTAGGACCTCCTGTACTTATACCATGTTGTTCAAATCAATTTTGCAGATTCAATGTTGAAAGTTGTTATCTTAAGATGTTTGCTAAATGTTTAATAATGATTTGCTGGATGAAAGTATCAGATCATTTTAAAACTTCATTTTCTATCATGTATGTCTGAAATTATGCATGAGGAACTTTTGCTGCATGTGAGTGAAAATCAATTAGCATTACAAAAATGTAAAATGTTTCAGGATAGATCTGAAAATTATACAATATCATACAAAACGATACAATATGATATAATGCCATATGATACAATGCAATACGATGCGAGGCGAAATGATTCAATACGACCATAGACTGTATAATATTAAACGTATTTGTGATGTCACCCATGTGTTTCTGAAGCTCTGTTTTGAAGCCTATTGTCGTCAGGAGCCTATTGTCAAGAGCATATTGGAAATGGGGACCTCAACCTAACTTCTGTCAAGTTAGTGTGAGGTAAAGAGGCGGGCTTTGAGCCTGCTCGCCAACAGCCACAGTGTTCCTGCATATCCTTTAATATGGAGTCGCTCCCCCTTTTGCAGCTATAACAGCTTCCACTCTTCTTGGAAGGCTTTCCACAAGGTTTTGGAGTGTTTCTTTGGGAATAAGGCATTTATGAGGCCAGGCTCTGATATTGGACAAGAAGGCCTGGCACACAATCTCCGTTCCAGTTCATCCAAAAAGATGCTTGGTGGGGTCGAGGTCAGGGATCTGTTCCGGCCAGACAAGTTCTTCCACACCGAACTCATCCAACAAGGCTTTCCCCAAACAGTTGCCACAAAAATTTAAGCATAGTATTGTCCAAAATGTCTTGGAATGCTGAGTCATTAATATTGCCCTTCATAGGAGATAAGGTGCCTGATTGAAACACCTGAATTCAATAATTAACAGGTGTGGTCAAATACTTTTGTCCATTGACTGTATGTGATGCGATCTGATGCAGAGCAATGCGGTGCTCTGCAGTGTCGTGTGGTGTCATGCCATGCGGTGCAGTTTGATGCGGTGTGATGCGATGCAACGTGACATATAATTGGATACTATAGGAAGTAATACAATACAAGAAGATTAGACATGATATGATGCAATATGAAATGAAATACAATGGGATACAACAGGAGGGCATATAACTGGATACAATGCAATGAGACACAATACAATATACTATGATGTGATGTGATATGTGACGACTCAATATGATATGATACAAGACAATACGATAAGCTGTGATGTGGTGTGATGTTATATGAATAAGATACGATAGATAGGATACAATATGATACAATATAATCTGATAGGATGGTAGAACTAACAAAAAAACAATCAATGGTTCACAAGTAAACAGAGAAACCCAATGTAAAGGAAACCACAAACAACATATACTGACCATTACTGCACAAATGTGCAAGATAAACACACAAGACAAAAAAATAAGAAGTTAGAAACATCATGCCTATTACACACGGCATACAGTCCAGGGAAACATCATTAAATAATCATTATTGAATTCATTAAATTGTAGTTGCAGATGAAATAGCAGCTCTTGCTAATGAAAAACCCTTGAGCCTTTATTAAGTACTTTATTAAAACGTCTAACTGCAGACCGGCCTTTTTTTTTTTTGTAGTATTGCTGACTTGCATTTTAGACTTGGCTTAGTAGAAAGTAAGAAACCAACAGGGAATGTTTTACAACTTGGCACTCAGATGATGGTTTTTAATGGCTTTTACTGATCTGTAAAGCAAAAGTTAAAGGTTTGTTAACAGCTATAAAGCTACTAATAGTTACCACATACAGTAAAGGGCAAATTTTGACTTGAGAGACGCTCAGAAACTAGTAACATCCTGTTTATGTTTCTGGATTTTTCAGTTCGTCATCCAGCTGGAACAGCAGTGTGGCATTAGCGTGTAATGCACCCAAGGTTTCTGTGACCGCTAGAGCACATCTGTTAGTGTGTGAGCAGGTGATGTGTGAATGTGAATGCAGGTACTAGTGCATTTGTAATCCAGAGGTCTGCCAGAAGTGCAGAAGAGAGACAGAATTACCATCTGTTAGTCCTCTGCCAACATCCAACGCGGCACTAACCATCTTCCTCATGCATAATTACCCTCGCACACACTCCATGAGGCTGATTCTTCTTCAGGAGATCGCCTCAGTCGGTGCCTCGGCTCACTCATAAAGCCTGATTTAGCAGCAGATTACAGAGCTGGATTAACATGACAGACTGCAGGGAATCGCTTTAAAAGCAGACCCCAGGTCAGAGCAGAACAGTTTCCCTAAAGACGGAGGTCTCAGTTAAGTTAGTCTACACTAAGCTCTACTGTGGGATGGCTTACAGTGGGCACATTGCCAATGAATTTTGAACTGTTAGTAATCAGTTCCTCCACATGCACGACTTCCTTGCCATGTTTTAAGTCATTTACATAATTTAAATTTGTCATAGCAGGTGCAAAAGTGATTCTCTTTGATTGGAACATTTCTGTCGTATCTGGGAGAATCAGTGATTCTGTGGAGAAGGAGCTCTGTAGCACATTTATGATCTCAGTAAGTCAAGTCACATACTGCTGCTACTGTAGCACTGCTGTCTGCGGGCCAGAACATCCTGCAAGGAGAGAGTCTCTCTCTAACATGGAGCATGTCTTTCTGTCTAGACATTCTCCATGTGCAGAAATACAAGGAGACTGTAGAAAGCCCTTTCTGACAGGCTGACAAGGGTACATTCTGTCTTTTCTGTTGTTTCTACACTAGTCCTGGTTTCAAGCTCAGTGGAGGGCTTGCTTAATTTGAAGTCAGACACAGAAATAGGGACACATAGAATCTGCTGAAGACATAACTAAAGAAGATGGAAGGATAAGGAACGGCCACAGATAAAGGGTAAAAACGGAGCATGATATGGTTGTTTAGTATGCTCCTCCTGGTCTTTGTGTATGTCCTGCTCTTTTTTTTTTTCTATCAGATGTGAGAATGTCTTAGGGCCTGCTTTTCTCCCTATGTCTTTCCTTCCCTTCTCTGTCAGTTTCAAAGCTTTTCTCCTTATATCCAGATCTTCATTCTTTTCCATTTTATCCCTCTCTGCATCTCCCTTTAATTCTTCAGGCAGTCAAAAGCAGAACAGACAGCATGCTCAGAGAACAAAACAGAGCACGCTGTCAGAGAAAGTGAGCCTCAACATTTCACCTCTTGTCTTTTCTCATTTCTCTCCTTTCCCTTCCTGTTTCTATCGCTAATCAAACGGCCCACCTGCTTTTCTGCCTCTTTTTTGGAGAGGCATCCCGATTCTCTCCTCTCCTCTCCTCTCCTCTCCTCTCCTCTCCTCTCCTCTCCTCTCCTCTCCTCTCCTCTCCTCTCCTCTCCTCTCCTCTCCTCTCCTCAGGACCCTCTGCAGTGTCGAGGGGTGATATATCATTCCCCTGGGCTTTCAGGAAGGCAGGTAGCCTGTTAAGGCTGTGGGTTCTCTGGGTTGTTGATATATTCACAGCCTAAGGAGATTTTCTGCTGCTCTTTAGGTGTCCCTCTCCTCTGCTCTGTTTGTTTCTTTGACTATGTGCAATGTGTGCACATTGCAGGCCATAAAGTTCCTGTATAACCTCTAAAGACATGCACATTATCATATAAAGCATTTACGGTTATATGTATGTATGCAGTAAACATGCAAAACATGCAAAGCACAAATATGAAACATGCATGCTCTGCTGTGCGCATCTTTGAGTGTTTCACACACACACACACACACACACACACACACACACACACACACACACACACACACACACATTCGGGAATGCTCAGGGGTATGGATGACTCATTAACTCAGCCACTGCCATGCATCCCTGATTAAATTGATACCGATAGATGGAGCAGGAGGGAAAACAACCTTTCCTGTACTCTCCCTTGAATTTCTCCCTCACCCGCTCCAACACACACCTCTCTCCCCATCTCTCTTTCTCTCTCTCTCTCTCTCTCTCTCTCTCTCTCTCTCTCTCTCTCTCTCTTGCTATCTTTTTTGCTCTCTCACACTGCCTCAGCATCTCGCAGCCACCGGCAGCATTGACAGTGAGCAAAGAGACTCTGTTTTCACACACGGCACGGAGTGGAGCCAGCACTGACGCGCAAACACACCACAACACACACACACACACACACATGCACAGTGGGAAAACGGGAGGTGGACGCAGGCTCCAGCTGTAGAATGTCCACCGGCTGCAGTCAAACATGTAGGAGGAGGAGGTGCTCTGTTCGCTGTTCCATGTCCGTTTCAGTCCTCTAAGCACCTCCCATCCCCCCCTGAACGCTCGCTCCCTGGCTCTGCGGCTGCTGAGGGGCTGGCTGGAATGACCCGGGAGAGTGGGAGACACAAGGAGATGCGCTAGACGGGGCTGCCAGCCGGGAGGACTCTCTGATCCTTGATCCCCCTTCCTCTTCTCCAGGCTGAGATATACAAGGCAGACCTGTGATCTGCCCCACAGATGCATGCCCATATAGGAGGGCATGGCTGTGTAGACCGAGGGTCTTCATCAATCACAGCCTCAGATAGGAGGACCACCACAGAGACACACAGGTAAGAGGCTCCACAGCTGGGCTGGTTTCCATTTATATTGATTTGAGATGGTGTGAAGGAATCAGCTAAGTGTCGACTGAGGTTCACATGACTTTTCTTCTTGAAATCACTGCTATGTTCATCTGTTGGTTTGAATATTTTGTGTGTCTGCCTTGTTTGCGTTTGCCTGCTGTGCTGCATGGTCATTGATTAAAAGGGAGATGGGTCCGTGGATGAGCACTGTGGCAGCATGATAATGGAATATGTCTCCTGGAGGACTTGGTCTGATATCCATCAGATGTCTGGGGAATGTCGGAGTGAACATAAAAGGTACAACAGGGAGGTAGCAAGAGCGAGGAAAGAGAAAAAAGAGGCAGACAGAGGGACTGAAAGTAATTAGCATTTCACATAATTCATGTGAGAGCCATATTCAGTGGGCTCTGGCTGTTTTTTCACTATTCAGCTATGCTTTTCCTCTTTGCTTCATTTGTAATTCACACATTCACCCCACACTGGGCTCCACATATGGACAGTTTTTCAATTAGACTCTGAATGCTGTTTTTAACGGGGTGTCAGGATAGCTGAAAGGGTTTGCGTTAAAAAAAATGCTATGGTGGAGTTTGTCAAAAAAAAAGATTGCTCACTATAGATGGAAAGCGGGGAGAGCCCATGGGGTGAGGTTTGTTTTCTCCCCAGCCTGGAAGTTGGGATGGAAGCCTGAGGAAAGAGAGGGAGCTGTGATTTGATGCATAATACGATTGAGAGTTGCGCCCAGAAAAACAAATGTTGGAGCTGTGAGACGTTCAGAGGATGAGGATGAAATAGAACATTGACAATCTAAAGATGATATGTGGCCTTTTTTTTAAAGGTTCAGACTTTTCTATAGATGCAAGTACAAAAAAGTGGAAAGGCCTGTTGAAAAGCAGATGATTTATAAGGCTAACACACGACTAATATCCCAGTCTTGGCACCAATCTACTGTGTGATGATGATAAATGCCTCTGGGGGAGGTGGCAAACTTTAAGGGGCATTTGGTGTAACCTGAAGTTGGCCCTATAGGACTTCCAGCTAACATATCCATTTACCTCCATTGCCCACATGTAAAGTCCAACGAGCAACTTGATATACGAGAATGGAGTTAGATTTAAGAAACAATATAAACAATAAGTGCAAATTTTTACTGCACTTAAAACAGTTATCAATCTGTAGACATTAATTAGAGATAACTGTTGTTAGATGGATTCCAATGGGTTCTGAGATTGCACAATGGCAGATCAGGTTCTGCCTGATCTGCCATTGGACGATACTACTTGTACAACCAACGGTAACCAGAAGACTCCCGGTACAAAATCCTGCCCCCTGACATGTTTTATGCAGAATCTGTAAAGCAACATTAATTTAAAGCCTCAATACATGACTCTAATATGGTTATAGTTATAGTGCTGTTCTTTTCTGTTGATGTCAATGGTAGTTGCAGTGGCAGCAGCCCCAAAGTGCATTGAGAGTGGTGGATGTGCTTATTCAGAGGTGCCTGTGGCGGAGAGAGATGAGCTGTCCAGTGATGTTGCGTGGAGCATACATCACTGAACACAGGGCTGTGGACCCAGGAGGAATCAACATAAGAAAAGCCATTACAGAGATGACCAGGCTTTTCTGATCTGATCATGTGAAGGGGGCAAGTTATGGAGACGTTGGACAGAAGGCAAATGGAGGGAATGAGACAGGTAGAGCATAGAGAGGCAGGCTGGGCAGTCACACGAGGGGAGAGCACTCTCTTTAAAGCCATGATTAATTCTAGAAGCATGTGCATTCAGCATAGGCCAGAAAATATCAATATTTTCTATTATACAGCACACATGCAGTGGATGCTGGCTGTTTTAGAGGTTGATTTTAAAAGCAATGCTGCAACATCTGCGGTACGTGGATGTCACTCAGTGTGTTAGTGGTTGGGATGGTGCTTGATGGAGTGGAGGTCTGTGGTTGATTGGGTGTTCTTTTGCTGTAAATTCATGAGTAGGTTGACTGTGAGAGGTTTTATGACAGTAAACGAACCCATCCTTGGCCTGAAAAAGTTTTCCAATAACTTGAGCTCTAGGAACTCATGACATTTAGTTATGGCTATTTTCAGTTTTCTAAATGTCTAAAATGCAATTAAAAGCTCATTACAGTTCTGAAATCTGTTATCTTGCACATTTTTTTTTTAACCCACAGCTGCTATTTTACCCTCTCTGTCAACTTTTGCTTAGTCATTAGAGGGAGCATAACAGCCTCAAGGATGTAGGGTAGAACACATTAACACAACTTATGGTGCAGCCTTTGCCCAAGTGCACATACAGAACAAGCATAACATGGCCCACTGAGACGTCCAGCAGAACAGGGCCACCACAAGGAAAACAAACAGGCCTGGACATGCTTTTAAAAGCCAATCAGCATCAGAGTATCGAGGTCTGATGCACATGTAAGTAGGGGTGCTTGGCACATGATGGCAGCTCTGCAGAGGAACATAAAAGCACATCATAATAACAGACTTGACACTCAATAAAACCTACAGATTACACCAATTACAGTAAAGGGCATTTAGACACAGGGGGGCAGTGTGTGTTATTTCAGACTCTTCTATGCACTGGAGTTAAATTATGAAGCTTTTACATCATCCTTACCTTCCTCATTGTCCTTATTAAAAGCAAACCTTAAATAAAAAGACTAAAACCACCAGTGAATTTATCCTGCAAGTACTGTCTGTGCAACCGATTTGTGATGAAGCAAATGCCTTAGTTTACCCGTGAACTCCATCTGTGTGACAAATGTTTACTTTGCAATTTTATAGCTATTGTTGTTTATTTATGTCAGTGGAGTAGAATCAAAGTACATCCCTGATGACGTCTGCCAAGTAGAGAGCTGTGATCCAGAGATTTAAAAAAATGCAGCTGTGTGGAGTTCTGTCAAGATAAACTCTCTGACTCAGTCCTTCAAAATGAAGAAAGATACCAACAAATGCTGGAGTACATTACATGTCTGTTAGTTTTTTTGTGGTTAGAGCTGTGAAATGTTACAGAAAAAAGAAAATGACACCATTGCACTCTACTGTAATGTTTTTAGATATGGAATTTATTTACATATCAGCCCCATTGCGACCATCTGCATAATAATGTGCAAGCCCCCACTGAACACCTACTCCCCCTTTACCTTTGAAGGTGTGCTGTGGTAACTGGCACCAAGACCTTAGCAGCAGGTCCTTTAGATCCTATAAGCTGCATGGTGGGGCCTACATGAATCAGACTTGTTTGCCCACAGGCCCCCAACTGGATTGAGATCTGGGGAATCTGTCCTGTTCCTCCAGGCCACCTTCTTGTATTGTACCAGTGGTCCAGTTCTCATGCTTGTATGCCTATCGTAGAGGCTTTCAGTGGACAGGGGTCAACAAAAGCCCCTTGACTGGTCCAGTGGCTATGCAGCCCCCTTTGTAGCAAACTGTGATACACACTTAGCGGGTGACTCTGACTCAGTCGTCTAGCCACTGCAATTTCGGTCAAAGTCCTTACACTTGCACATTTTCCTGCTTCAGCTTGAGGACAAAATGTTCACTTGTGACTGTCTAACATATCCGACCTTCTTTAAAGTGCCATTGTAACAAGATAAGCAATGAAATGCATTTCACCCATCAGTGGTAAAGATGCTATGGCTGATTGGTGTACATTATGACCATTTGTAAATCATCAGAGACTTTTGTGAATTGTTTGAAATATTCCTTTAATACCCTGGACTTATTGTACGAAACCATGATGGGCATGTTTGGTGAGACTCCTTTCCTTTCTTTTAAAATAATGGAATAAAGTTATACTGGAATGAAAAAAGTATCATCTTAAGTTTGACGTTATCACACAGATATCCAGCCTCCCAGCCTCCTACATGACAGTTAATCTACCCTCTGGATGGACAGCATGTTGCTCAAAATTGACGGCTACAGATCGAAGAGTTTTTGTCAAAAGTGACAACCAAAAGCTGAATTCCAACAAAAACTTTATTTAGTTACCATGGAAACTGTTTGAAAATAGCAGCAGTTAGATAGACTGATAGACTGATAGACTGAAAGACTGAAAGACAGATAGATAGATAGATAGATAGATAGATAGATAGATAGATAGATAGATAGATAGATAGATAGATAGATAGATAGATAGATAGATAGATAGATAGATAGATAGATAGATAGATAGATAGATAGATAGTCAAAGCAGGACATCACATCCCTGAGTAAAAGCAGAAAATTGAAGCATAGATCTTTCTCTCTCTGACTTCTCTCTTCCTCTCTCTTGTGGTCACCCCTGACAACCAGCTGTTTCTGCTGCTGTATCTAAAGGCCTATCCGGCCGAGCTGAAGGCCATACCTAGCACGCAAATGAGAAGGAAAAAAAACAACAACAACAAATCCCCCCCAGCACAACAGCGCAGTAATAAACTGGCAGTGTTACTGGGGCGATAAATATCTGAGTAACAACATGCATATTAATTGGTCTTTTGTGCCAGCACATTTCGGAGAATCGCGTTAGAGCTTTGCAGAGGGGCAGTGCAGTGTGAAGTCATCTCCTAACTTGGCGGGGATCCCAAACCATCATCTGGGAAAAAGAAGACAAAACACTTGCAGCAAATGCAAAATAAAACCTCCATTTGTACACTGGATTATAAGATACTATGGTTGTGTTATGACTGATATATATATTTGTGACTCAACAATACTGAGAGAGTTTATATCCAAAATATTTTCAGCTTTCATAGTGGAATGACTGCTTCATTTAAATCAATGTAAGTCCAGAGGTTTAGGGATATAAGTTGCTATTTGATTGAAAATAAATGTTGCTGAACAGATGAACTGCAATTACATAATTCCCTGTCAACAAAAATGTCAACATCTTTACTTTGTCCACATGGTTTCAGACCTACAATAACAACAACCACATCAACCAAAGATGGAGGCTATTTTTGGTTTAATCTAGGCACGTATACAATTAATCGATTATCGATTAATTGATTGTTAAGAAATTACTCGAAACACACATTTTTGTTTTCAATTTTCTGTTACGTGGAACAAACATCATGTGGTTTCATATTACACTCAGCTATCAGGGAGGTGTTTCAAGTTTAAAGCATGTTTAGATGTGAATCAGCTGTTAAAGGTGTTGCGCACAGCGGAGACGCTTAGCTAGCGGCTGCGCGTCAGGTCTCCCTGTACATTATACATATTCAAGTACAAAATAATAATTTTAAAGAGGATCACTATGCACTGCTGCCAACAACGACACGGACATGAAGGCTGACTACTCTAAACAGGACATTTCTCCACTTTTGGATACAAAGCCAACAGACTGTTGGGAATTGCTAGTACGCTATGTTTGCAGACCAGCAACATCAGAGCCGTCTGGGCTTTTCTGCAGCTGGACTTATTCTGACCCGGTTGTACTCCCGGCGGACACCTAACCCAATACACATGTTTATTTTTCTCAATAAGAACGAGTAGGCAGAAAACTGGACACTGTGAGTCTGAAGTATGTTTCTGTTAGTATTATGAGCCTTCACATTATAAGACTATGTCCACGGAGAATATTTTTATGAGCCTGATGGTTGATAATCAGTGTTAAACATGTACACGTATTCAATACCGTCAGTTATATGCATTTTGTTGCTGTAGAAAATATAATTTTGGTGAAAAAAACATATTTGGCCTTTTTTTTCACATAAGAATAATATACATATATTTTAATTGATTAATCAATAATTGATCGTTAACATTTCCAAAAAACGATCATGGAAAATACTTAAAATGTACATCCCTAGTTGAAACTAATGTATCTGCTGGTAACATGTTAAAAATAGGGGCCAAACATGGCAAGTATCACAATTACAAACTATTGTGGTTGTAGCATTGTCATTGTTTGCATGGTTTTTTTGCTAGCATTTAGCTTTAAGCTAACATGCAACACAGCCTCACACAGCTCTTGGATTCTCAAACCAAACCATCAGCTCTTCTTAACAAAAATAGTCAGTGTCATCATAGATGTGTTGCTTTAAGTTCAGTAGACATGTAACATATAAACTCGGAGGTTCAACTTGAGTGACAAATCCATACGTGTTACAGCGAACACCTAGACATTTTACAGGGGTTTATGATTTAAGAAGGATCACTTTTAAACTCTGGACAGTTAGCACATACGTTTCAGTGATGGAGCTGTTCTGTTCCTTCTCTCTAATTCTCTTAACATTGGGCTATCAGGGTTAATGTAGTGTCGACTAAACATTACACCTCACAAGTTTGGCCCCTTATCTTTATCCAAAATAGGTTCAAACCATGTGATAGTTAGTAAATGCTAGCTGTGGAGATTATGTCGTTTCCTATTGTTTGTTCGCCAACTAGGTACGAAAAAAAAGCCCCAAAAATTTGAAGACTCCAGCTAGGTCATTAGGATCAAGCATCTCAGTACAACATGAATGACCTTCAAGGTATTATCTTTAATCACATTATTCCAAAGGTTAACAGTAGATATATGAAATTCATGTTACTGAGTTATTGTTTGGGATACAGTTGAGCCATGTTTGCCTAAGCCCCTCTGTACTTGAACATTATGCTCAATGTTGGCCTCATTTGATGAATAAGGGAGCTTTGGTTTTATCACTCAGGGCAAAGATTTATCTCAAAAGGGGGTCCATATGTTGCTCCTAACTATGTGCGTTCTCTGGTGCTTTTTTTTCTTCTCATTTTGAGATAAAAATATGTCACCATTCCCCTAAAGTGTTAACAGACAAAGAGGGGGTAATGTTTGAATAAATTAACTCAAACACCAATGAAAGAAAGTATCTCTAAAACTTTGAAGGTTTCCAGGCCAAAGCGCACGTCGGCTTCACGTCGACAGCCATGGTGGGAAACCCTTGGGGTCATGCGTCATTTGGGAGATGTGTACAGTCATTGGGGAGGAAATCTGCATTCTTTATCAGTCACACACAATTATTATTTTGCACTTGAATATGTATAGTGTACACACAAACACACAGAGATGCACAAAGTAAAAGCACAATCATTACTGCTAGGATGATGTTGATGACTTTTATGTTTGTTTCACAGGGAACAAGCATAGCCAAGAGCTATAAAGCTAATTACAGTATTAACTCCTTACTGCATGTTCTTCTCTCCGTCACAGTTCTGCTTCAATGGCTGCTTTAAATATACAAAGCATTTCATATGTCCGCACAAAAACCTTATGTGGTTTCTGTGAGTGTACGTGTTCACAGCCACGCAGAATACAGATGACTGCAGTGTAAAAGTATGTTCATCCAGCACCACATTTCTCTTTCCATAGGACTTTGTGTAATGCATTTGCTTTTTCTCAACAGCAAAATCACAAGGATATGAAATGTGCTATAGATTTGTGTGGCGTAGCAAAAACTCCATTTTCCAGGTGAGGACAGTTGTAGAAAAATAGCCAGAGGGAAGAGGAAGCACAGAGAGGTAGAAATGGTGGGTAGAGATGATGCTGCTGCAGGAGGAAGAAGGAGATCAGTGAGGTAGACTAAAGTGAAGCGCTATCGGAGTCATTGTGCACAGGTGAGGAAATACAGAATGAAGTAAATCTTTCAGTACAGTTGGTATTTCACTGAAGGACAGGGGGACATATTTGAAAACAGAAAGAGATATTTATTTAATATTTCAAAAGAATTTAATGGATTTCTCTAACTCTCTCTATCTCTTACACTCTCCCTCACCCTGACCCTCCACCTCTCTCTTTTTCTGGACCTGGTACATGCTTCTTCCTCTTCTTGAAATCTGATTCACATGACTTACAAATACAATACTGAGATACATAGCTCATGGACACAGCACCAAAATATTGATCTTAGCATCTTGAGTAACTAACTTGCCTTACAGTTTCACTGACACAGGTTGAGCTTTTTTGTTTTCTTTTATTACAGGAATTAAAAATCATAGTACACTGTTGTGATAAACTTCATGAAGAGTTTAGTCACATAAAGGAAACTTTTTCTGCTTTAATATATTAAAGAGAGCGTGGTATCTATTCCTATTTCTGTCTCCTGCCTCCATTTTCCCCATTATCTGGTGCCCATTTCAGATCTAGTTTGGACAAAAAAGTGAGCCCACCTGTCTTCAGATGAAATGCAGACAATGAAAAGGAGTCTGATCAAGATAAAAAGTAAATGATATATTCTACGAGTCTGATGCAAGTTGAAGGAACAGACAGAGACAGGAACAGAGACACGAGTAAAGATGTGGAGTTTAAGATGATTGATTTTGCCTCCCTGCAAAAGAAAACAATCTGCTAGAAGTTTCTTCAAGACAGTTTTGACAGTTTATTTTAAGAAGTTTGAAAGTGAGGTCTAGAAAATGCACAAATACCTTTCACTGTCATGCAGTACAAATACAAAACATAATGTTTACTCATTTTCAGTGAGATTTCTTCTGCAAATCGTCTTCTCGTCTCACAGGTGGCAGCTCTGATGGCACAAGCACTAAAAAAGGCACATAAGTAAATGTTGTTAACAAGCTGTCACAAGCTGAATAGCTCCACTCCTAAATATGATGCTGCTCTGTGAAGTGGAAACCCCACATCAGCAGCTTTTTCACATATCTTTAAATCAAAGCCCTCACCGGCCGTCTGCTTGACTCACAAGGCATCACTTTTAATAATTTTTCAGAAGTCTGGAGTAAAAATAAAAAACAAGATTTTCTGTCTGGTTTGGGAGCTCAATACTGAGTCTTTGAGCTGCTCATGAGATAGAGATCTGTGTGGAGGAGATCAAACAGATACAGTATCTGTTACATAAACAGCAGCAGCAGCATGCAGGAAGATGAGCAGAGGAGTTTCACAGCAGATAGTGTTCTAAATTTAAACAATACAACCTGCTGCTCTCAGACAAAATTGAACTGTAAAAACCTGATATTGTGTACAAACACTGAAACTGCTCAATCTCATTTTTCATACACTGTGATAACATTTCATTGATTTTAGTGCAGAACAATCGCGTAAGGTATCATGCCCTGCTAGCTTCCATACCCTCTACCGTAGACCAATAACAAACTTAATGTAACCGTGGAAGGCACAATAACTTTGTTGACCTCAGAACAAAGAACCAATACAGTCTACAGAACAGTTTCTCTGCAGACTTCATTGAGTCTACAGTGATTTCCCAAACTGACAAAAATACAGATTTTTTGTACTTAATCAACTCAAGAAGCAGTACAGTCATGTTCATGTGTTTAGTATTCACGTGAGCTGCTCACAGTAGAAATTGAATCAAAGGGGAAAAAAATCTATTTTCAAACAGCTTAAAGGTAGTAAGCACCGGATTTCACATTATACTGCACAACTGCACTTGATTAATGGGAGTTTAAACACACTGTAGTGTTATAAATTAGCCAGACCTACATTTCCTGTTTTTGGTTATGCATGGTGTTAAAGGTGACATATCATGCAAAATCGACTTTTTAATGGTTCTTTACCTGAAATATGTTTCCCTGGCATGTCTACAAAGCCCCCGAGAATAAAAAAAAATCCATTCTGCCCCTGTTCTGATTTCTACACCTTTCTGTAAATGTGTGTGAAACGAGACGTTTCAGACTTCCGTGTTTTTGTTACGTCTCAACAATATCCGGTCTGTCACGGAGTCAGAGCTCAGAGCTTGTTCAGCCCATAGACTGTATAAAATACAACTCAACCTCTCCTCCATTTTTCATTACCTGCACAAATGAGTGCTAACAAGGAGCTTAGGAGGGAGGCATGCTAGTTGTAGGCTGTCTTAATAAACACAAAGGTCGGTTTTACTCCCCACGTCTGCAGATTTGAAGATCTAGTGGATGATTTTTATTTATCATGGATAAGTGCTAGCGCTAGTTAGCATAGCTACATAGCTACATGTCGTAGCTGTAGCTGTGTACCAAGACACACGTCGACATACTGACAAATAAAACAACAGGTAACACTGAATCTGTGACCAATCCTTCAGAAAAGGTCCCGCTGCCTTTCTGGCAGAGGTCGGTTTTACTCCCCACTTCTGCAGATTTGAAGATCTAGTGGATGATTTTTATTTATCATGGATAAGTGCTAGCGCTAGTTAGCATAGCCACATAGCTACATGTTCGTAGCTGTGTACCAAGACACACGTCTACATACTGAGAAATAAAACAACAAGAAACACTAAATCTCTGACACGGCTATCGGCATCCGGCTTACACGCCACCCACCAAGTAGGGCACGGTTGGCTGTGGAAACGCAAACAGGATCAGGCGTTACCAATCCGACCTGTACCAATCTGTACTTATCCATACCAGACTGCTTGGTGGAAATGAGCCATAAATAACCAGGGACAACCTGTTCACACACTTCAAACTAATACACGGAGTGGAATCTCACACATTTAAAATATGTATGATTTCCTGTTGACAATGTGGCAAAAAAGCAAGTGGCAACCTCCGCTGTTGATAAAATATGAAGACATTGAGGAGTTGCTAAAAACTGCAGTTCCTCGTGTGTCCACTTGAGGCTGGCTCTGTAAGTCCTAGAAGCCACATACACACCAATTCTAAAAAGCCAATTTTTACAGCAAAAATAAGTTTGTTTTTATAACCCATTATTTTTGTAGGTATTTGCCTTATGATTTTTGCATTATTAGGGGTACAGCTGACTTAACTGACAGGTGGGCATGCTGAATCTGTTTGCAAGGAGGCTAAAGGCACCCCTCAACTCCACCTCTTTTCCTCTTGCTAGGTTGAACAAAAGTTAGGTTGAGTCAGCATTTCCAATACAGCAACTGCCATCGATATGCGTCAGAACCCCACTTCAGAAACCTACTATTTGATAGTCCTCTCTATCTATTTTGGGAGCACAGGACATTAGATTCACGTTTAATGGTCAACCAGTCAACAGCATAGAAATAAGATGCAAGACAGTGAGGAAAAACAAGGGAGGTTACACATGGAGCTGGGTGAACGAGACATCAATCAAATTGAAGAAAACAGACATGAAGCAAACACATCAGGGGGCTTTGGCAGTGTTCCAGGACTGGTTAAGTGAGAGGAAAATGCCAACAGAAAAGCTATGGGGAAGAGGACCTGATACAATTGCTGCTGTTATTTTCAGCATCTGCCAAGAATGTAAACAGAAAAACACTAATGTTTTGACTCTACTGTAAATGAAAATCTACGTTTTCAATCAATCATAGTGTAACCTTTAAAGTAACACTGTAGGCCACTTTTGCCATGGAAGCTTTACTCACAATCTATTAAAGCTGGGGTTTGTAGTCAGATTTTTGTTTTACTGGTTTAAATTATCTTTATATCCCGATGGCAATCAATACATAATGTGTTCTTAAAAAAGAGTGAAAAAAAGCTGCTATCTACAGCCGGAGTAAACCTGGGAAAACACCAACCAATCCCTGCCTTTCGGGTCCAATTTACGAAACCGATCAAATCCTGTCCTACCGTTTTGCCCACCTCCTGCGCGTACATTTCCCCGGTGTGCACTCCCCGTCCCCTTCCTCTGCTTCCCCTGACTCTATTTACTGTCCCTCTCGCTCGACCTAGGGCCTGTCCCCTCTGACCCGATGAGGTGCTTTGCTCAGGACTGTTGTCCGGATCAGAGTCTAAAACGCTCTCACCATGGGGGGCTCTGACAAGCAAAAGAATTAATGACATTTAGTAAGTCCTACAGAAAATTTAGACCTAATACCGTGTCACCAGTACAACTGGATAATGCTAGCATGACACTTGTGAGTACTAACAATAGCCATGTTTGTTTGTGTTTTTAACTTCCACGAGGACCGGTTTTGAATCAGTCACGATCATATGGTCGCGAATGAGCGGCGCTCGTGCATGTGAGCGGGGGCGTCGTTTTGGAGGAGCTCCGAGGGGAAGGGGCTTTCTGTGACTACCAACCCTAGCTTTAAGGGACTCATTTTTTTCGCTGCATAAATAAATCCTTTTAAAAGCAATGTAGTCATATTAATAACAATACTAATTGTCAACTTGTTTGTATCTTAGGTTGGTAGGCAGATAATAAGTGGGATAATGTACAGTGAGCAGGTGTTTATGCAGAAAAAGAACCCCAATGGGTTTAGATAAGAGCCCAATGTGAAGCGCAGGGTTTTTAAACATAATTGGAATAATTATGTTTGAATATTAAAAGGGCCCCTTGGATGACACAAGTCAGAATAATTTCATAGCATTTCTTTTCCTTCTGGTGCATTGATTATGAAAAATAACTTCTAAACTTTAATAAATTAAAAAGTGAAACCTAATATAATCACTGTAAACTGAGCAGCACTTAGATTAGAAACCTTTCTTCCAACAGAGTACATCATTGTCTTGACCAAAAACAAGCAGCTAATGAGAGAAGATTGTGGAAATCTCTCCTGGTATATATTATTTGTTGGAGTGAATAAGTTTGAGGATTTCTCTCCTTCTTCTGTTTCTGTCTTTCTGTGGAGATTCGTGCAGGGATCTGATGTTCTTTGATGTGCGTGCTGCTCCCCCTGAAGCTGTGCAAACCAAAGTAAAAAACCTTTCCTATAATACAGGGCTCCACTTCAAAGGTTTAAGAAGAATGAAATACTTTGACATACAGCCAGTGTTTGCAGGCACTGAGTGTGTGTGTGTGTGTGTGTGTGTGTGTGTGTGTGTGTGTGTGTGTGTGTGTGTGTGTGTGGATGAAATGTTGCATAAAAAAACTTGTGTAAGCTCACTTTGCCTTGAATGTAATTATTTAAAAGTGTTACCCAAATAAGGAAATGCTCATATTGAGTAATATCTTTAAACCTGCAAGGTCTGTTGCTCTGTTTTAACCAGAGTGCTATATGATATCATGGTACTTTCATTCATTCAATTACCATCATTATTACTCTAAGTGTAAATAGTAAAGAATAGTACAGCACTACAATGCTCATGGAAATGTGAACAGAAATCAAAATATACCATACAATGAATCCTCAAATCACACAAATAATCCATCAAATAATTTCAGTTCAGCTTGAGTTAGCCCTGCATGTACACATATGTGTTTGGTTACATATACATTTACTGAACAAATTTATCCACATGTTGGCTGAATTAACAATCACACTGATGCAGAATCAAATATTTATGAGAGCTGAATTAAACATGTAAACACAATTAACAAATTATACTGGCATCATGCTTTATACACTTACATACTTTATTTATGACATGCTTGATTGCTGTGAGATGGAGACAGACGTGTCGATCTGGTGACCAGCTCTGCAGAGGTTTTCATAAGATTAAAGGATAGAGGTCAGAAAATGTTTCCAACAGTTTTGGTTATTCTAAAGGAGAGGTTAAAATGTGTGTGTTTAGTCTATATCATTAAATATGTTCTTATATGTGTCAACTGGCATGTACCACTTGTGCAGTTCTTGTATACCTTTGAGCCCAGCTGTCATATTGTATAAGGGGGTGTTGGTCCGAGTCCGATGCTATAAGAAGGTTTTTCCTTTTATATCATTAAGACATTCAATTGGATTTATTCTCGGGTGAAAAAGTGGAAAGGAAGATGAGGTAGCTTCAAAACATACACCAGTCAAACACGGGTCACCTGATACAAACATCTTCCTGTGCAGACTTTCTTGCAGTGAACTTTCCTGAATATACCTGCTGCATTTATACACTGACTCACCCAGACTTATTGAGGAGAGATTTCACCCTAAAAATGACGGGACATTTTTACTCCCGCACTGTGACGGGAGTACAGTGCGTGTATGAAACAGCCTTTTCTATAAGTCTCCGTCAGCTGTTGATAAAATCAATGTATTCAGCTTTCGCACTTTATCTGTATGCATTTCCGTATGTATGTTTCCACTATATATTCATATACAGTGTTTGTACTGAGTTAAACATGAATCTGCAGAGCAGATGAGAATGTGGATTCAATTTTCTTCTAATTTATTCAGCACAGACAGTGTAATTCCCCAGCAGATGACGGTGCATCCTCACACAAAGCCCATCTAGAACCTGCTGTCAACACAACATATCTATGTACAAACACAAGTTACAACTCTGACAAAGAGCTACGATTAACGGCTGAATGTTACTCTGTCAGATTCTGTTTCAGTCAGGCCGACTGCTCGTGTAACTGAATTGTTTGGAAAGCCACACACACTGGGTTTATATTCATCCTCAGACTGTTTCAGGGGTTGTAGCTCTCAGCCCACTGGTCTGTAAGCATACATGCTGTGTGCGCGGGCATGTACCAGCGTGCGCTCTCAGGCATGAGTATGCACAGCTACAGCAGCCTACGAGGAGTTACCCCCCTCATGCATACATGCACACACACACACACACACACACACACACACACACACACACACAAGGCTGACTTATACTTCTGCGTCTCCCCTATATAGCAGGGGCTGACGCAGACATGAGCACCACATACTTGTGCGTCGGTGTGTCCGTGTCGCGCAGCAATTCTCCGCCGAAACGCCTGAGGGCAGTGCGGTCTCTCTGATAGCCGGCCGCCTGCTACGTCAGCTACGTGTGTAGGCCTCGGCGTAGGTACAGGAGCTACGCGGACCCCCAGCGTAGGGTATGCCATTGATTCAATGCAGAAGTATAAATCAGCCTACACAGTCACTCACTCACACAGTGGGATTGTGTGGGGGTACATTCGTTCTCTTCAGAGAAGCCTAATTTAAATTTTTAATGGATTCAGACTCTTTCAGGAAAAAAAGAGAAGTGGCTTCACTGAATGCGTACAATCCTCCATCCCTCCCTCCTCTAAATTTCAACAACCCTGGGGGAAGGATGCAGCCCAATGTGAACATTTAATGTAATTGGACACACTAAACGTGCATTTTTCAGAACATGCCACGCATGAATGACTGATTTTCTTTGAAACTGCCGTGTTCCTTATTTGTCTTCAAACTTTTATCAAATACAGAACTGAAGCATTGTTTTCTAGGGCACGGCACTGCATACACAGTGTGTGTTTGGAACACAATGCAAGTGAATATTATTTGTTTTCATCGTTACTTTTTACATTATTGATCTCTTTGCATTCCCAAAGGTCTTTAACAACCTGATACAGTTGTATCTATAAACAGATTAAGCACTGCTGGTATTTGTTAGACCACAGGGATTATTAAATTGCATATCAGAGTGGCAAGGTATCGAAAAATCAATATCAATAAGTACCGACAGAACAGAATTTATCAGGCATGTTTGCTTGCTGAGTTAAAAGAGGTGATAAGATTATGAGGAGAGGCTTAATGTCAAATATCTATAAACATTGATGATTAGATTACACATTTTTTTCATAATAAAAAGTCTGTCTTTTTAAGGAGTGTAAAAAAGATGACATTGTTCCAGACTTACTTTGTTGGGAAGTTGAAATGACATTATTTGGAGTTTACTGGAAAATGATCCCTCCCCCTCATACTGGACACTTCTTAAATATATTTCTCCATGAGATGAGGCTTGGATTTGGCCTTCATTCAAATTCAATTAGAGGTCTGTAGAAATTGTTCTCTCAATGATATATCATTTTAGTTGATAAAAGGTTTTTTAGCCGCTGTCTTTTGACACATTAGTTAACTCAGTGGAGGGTGACAATATTGTCAACCGAACAAAATCCCTTGTAAATGCCCTATTTATCTTTTTGGATTAAAAAACTTGGTATAGAGTCGACATCATGTGGCATCCATCACCCAGCTTTAGGTCCTCAGTCACAGGAAGCAGGAAGCAGAAAGCAATATGTTGTTTTCTGTAAAGTTACTTACTAAAAGAACAACAGAGAGAAAGTGGAAATAAATTATGTTTACATCCAATCATCCAGATTATGTCACTTTATGCAGAATGGAGATTGCTGTATTCAGGACCAGGTTTTAGCAAGCACAGTGTTGTTTACAATTGTATAATAAAGGGTAGTGTCAACTTGCATTTAAGCATGGGTTGGTTTTATGCAGCTCATCAGTCCTTGTTTAGAAAGGGGCAGAACACAGTCTGATGTAATGGACTCCCTGAACACATCAGCAGCCATCTGATGAGGTCACACTACAAATCTTTTGGTCTGTTGCGATGGTCACTGCATCAGATTAGGCAATCACAGAGCCATAAATTTGTGCTGTGACTTGACTGACAGACATGACAGACTGCACTGTGGTACCCGACCAATCATCAGGACTGACATGATGATGTTGGAAGGAAGAGGGGCTTGGCTAGACTCCACCCGGAAAGAATACTTTGGTATATATAGCAGTGCGTATGACTTGCTGTGTTGTGTTAGAAAAAGCCTAAAGAAAGAAAAAAAAGTGACAATGGATCTGTCCTTGGGTTGCAAGACGAGGAGTGTATGGACTGTCAATCCCTCAAAAAGAACTTGAGGTCAAAATAACACCATTTTGTTTGTTTACTCCCGTGATTTTTTTGCGCCTGCAGAGCACCCTGTGCTTTCATTGATCAATGTCACTGGTGTGAGGGAACACATCGTAGACGGCAGAAAGGAAAATCAAACATGCTTTCTGACTTTCTGTTGAGAGGTCGGGAGGCGTCCCAGATGTGGCCTTGAATGTCGCTCACTATGACACACTACACAGGATAAACAAACCATTTTTCTTGGTCCACTGGTCCTGAAACCCTTTGTCTGCCTAACCGGGCTATAATCCTGCTAACAATGTGTAGTCTGACCTTGGCATGAAGATGATTTTGTTTTAAATGATGTCTTTAAAGAAGAAATCTGCATCCAAGTGTATCTTCAAAAAACATGTTTTTCAAGGATGTCCTTTCTCAACCTCAAATCTTTTTTGTTTTCTGAAGATTCTAGTCGCACAGAGACAATGCACAGGAGAGGACATCTCTGCCAGAAGTATTTTAATACTAACTCCTAGCTACACCAAATGTCCCAAGAGTCAACCATTACTGCTAGAGCCACATATTCATGTTAGGCAATCAGCTGAACTATTCAGTAGCAGTTTGTGTCTTACCTAGAGATCCCATATCATAAAAAACACATTTTCCTTTTCTTTACATACTCTAGTCATCCTCTAGCCTAGCAACCCTGAGAATATGGAAGTGAAAAGCCTATGTGGTTTCTGTGGCTCACCTACTGGGAAAACAGCTTCTAAAAGTAAATTTGAATTTGCCCCTGTGCTGACGTAACTGCAGGAGTGATTTGCACAGCATGCATGTAAAACTACTCCCACTCTTTAAGCTTTCAGCTTCCTCCATTGCTATTGTGGTTTTGCTTCAATGTTGTTGCAGAGTCAAGATGTCTGAGGTTAGAACCAGGCATGCTAAGTGCTCTATTGTTATTTGCGAAGACCAACACAAATGTCTCTGACCCAGCAACAAAGAAGCAAAAAACAAAGTTTGCTTTTAATTTTTAACAACAACATCTACAGCATAGACTATAAAATATGGACGTAGTGCGTGACGTCACCCATCTGTTCCTGAGTGCTGTTTTGAAGCCAATCGACGGCGGCAGCCATATTGGAAATGCGGAACTCAACCAGGCAGAGTGTGACGTAAAGGGGCGGAGTTTGAGCCTCTTAGCCAACAGCTATGTGTTCCCGACTGGGAGTCAAGTTAGTCATGTCCTTATTTGGGCAAAAACTTGTAATCTTAATATCTTCTGAACCGTTATAAAAAAAATTCACCCCCCTCACAGTGTGTGTCGATAGAGAAATTAGCTACATAGGGCCAAGCCATTTTTTGAACCAGGCTGTAAACATTTTTATTGATGCTGCAAAGATCGTCTTTTTCCCATTCATGTCTATGTGGTTTCTGGCGTTTCTGCAGCCAGCCTCAAGCGGATTGCAGTTTATAACACTTCCGCATGGGCTTCATAGTTTGAGACCGGAGGTTGCCGCTTGGTCTACTGTCAGTGCTAATTTGTTTGCTTGAGATAACCACCTCACCTCAGACTGCTACAACGAGGGCCAACAACATCAAGTTTCACAAGGTAGGATAAAAGTAGGAATAATGCTCATATTTTGATTTACCACTCAGAGGCATGCAGTTGCCGCTGCTGCATCACTTCACATGAACAGTTTTGTATAAGCAGGATCAAACCAACTGAAAACATGACCAAGTGTGCCATCGACAGATTGTGGACTTTACAAACTCTGCAAACTATGGAAGTAGAAAATAAGACTTTAAACACTTAATTTAGACTACAGTCAACACAGCTATGTTTGCAAAATGAAAGAAGTACTGACAAATTTACCCAAAATGCCAAAAGCCAATGCACAAATTAGGTCTTATTGTATCACTTTCCAGTTATGACTGCCTACTAGATTTGACTTAAATAACTAATGTTTACTCTCTGAAACTAATGTTGTCCTCTTCACCTCATGATCAGCTCGGAGCTCTGTGATGAAGGAAAATAATTGGTCAGTAGGCAGTTATTTATTAAAAAGCTTTTCAGCTCTATGACTTGTCTTCACCAGTCTACACCCTCTCCCCTCAAACAACATTCAGACAGCCAATCGGCACAGCGCTGCAGGTTAGAAACTGACAGGAGCCTCCCCAGAGACTGAATTTGTGATGTTTTTGCAACCAAATTCAAAACCTTGCTTAAAAGACAATTGAAGAGTTAACTTGCAAGAACAGATAACTCCATTTTTATAAATTTTCAAAAACACATTTCTTTTTGATATATATTCCTAATAAAGTTACATTTTCAAGATACCTCTGATTAGTAAAGTAATTTTGACTTAGTCAAAGCCACCCAACCTCAGTTGATTCATAATACCAAAAGCTAGTAAAAGAAAAAATATGTCTTTTGAAACATTTTTTGAATTTTCAAAAGTGAGTTCATTTTTTTTTGCAAATTAACTCTTCAATTCCATACCACTACCAGGAACTTTTAACAGCAGACACATGGCCTCACCTCATACACTGCAACACACACACACACACACACACACACACACACACACACACACACACACACACACACACACACACACACACACACACACACACACACACACACACACAGAAGGACACAGTGTGTCTTACATGATTAAGGGTCATCCTCTCTTGATACCTTCCACCCCCTGGCATTAGCTGCCCGTTGCGGGTCAGCTGGATGTCTTTTAGGCTGATAGTTAAAATACAGAGTTCTCATTGATCTGGTCTAGAAATGTGATGCTCTTCAACTAATAGTGGTTCGCACAGCTGAGGGCCACTGCTGAGATGAAGCTCTTGTCTGGTTAATTAATGGTCTGCAGGTAGTGTGGGCGACCCAGTCTCCTGCAGGAGTGAAGTACATTCTCTTGAGATGGATCGTCCTGTAATGAAGGGCACTTAGACCACCTGCCAGGAGACCAGAGCCATGATTAAAAATCACCAGGAGTTCCTTCTGACTCAAATGGATTCATTATCGAAATGTATCTGTATTCAAATAGAGTCCAAACAGAAGAATATGTAGGCATGCAGGAAAGGACATGTTTGCTTATAATCTCAGAGCTGATGATGAGGGGTCTCTCTGTGCAGGGGGCAGCAGAGATAGAGTGTGCTTTGCCTGGCATATTTTCATTCAGGGACAGTCTCTGAGGTAAAAAGCCTGAATTCAGACAAATCCTTTGCTAATGGCCTGTCATTCCTTTTGGGAACACAATAAACACTGGCTCAGTAAATTATATTTCAGAGTGCATGTCTTCCTGACAAATGTGCTGACAACACACAGCACAACAAAAAGTAGAGCATGAATAATGCACGCACTAATGAAAGAGAAAAAACAAGATAAGACGATATTCGTGCAAAAGGCCTGATGGGATCTGTGCATATCAAGCCTCTGTTTGAATGAGTAAACTGTAATCAGTTTTCAGTTTGCCGCAGCAACACACAGATGAATGCCCTGCCATTTAATTTTTGGCTAATGTCGTTTCATCGAGCTGTGGTGCACAATCACAGCTGCTGATCTGCAGCTTTTTGTACTTTTTCCAAGAAACAAAATGGGATTAATTATGATTTCTACCTGAGAGAGAACTGTGTTGCCATAGACCCATTTTGTAATGAAATGGAAGCACATAAAAAATTGATTTTATTCTGAATCATCTGAACGTGAAAACTGCATTGGAGGTGTGTAGGCAACGGTGAATTCTGCACACTGAACACTGCAGTCTGACAATATCCCTGACACATAAGTGTGTTTTTGGTTTGTCACAGTCTACTGCTCAGTCAATATCTGATTATACTGTTTTCACATGTTTATGCCTCCCCCAGCTGACAGGAAAGAAAAATATCCTAATGTTACCCCAGTTTGTCTTTGAGTTGTTCAGTCTATCCTGGAAGGATCTGTTAAAATCTATAGTGGTGAAAAGTTTTCGTTTATCAGAACATGATGAGACATGTCTAGTGAAAAACAGAATGGCATTCCCTTGTCAAGAAAAAATATTTCTGATGAAGAAAATAAGATAAGTTGGTCATCTTAATTTGGAAATTCTGCTAACAAATTAAGTTATCTCTCAAACTATTGTATAAACCTTGTTATAAAACCTTTAACTAGTGAGGTTTAAGTAACCCAGAAGCTGTCATTTATTTCACCATGCCATTTGAATTTCACAAGCAAAGAGTTGTTACATTTGTCATACATTTCAAACTCTCACTTCATAGATTATAAAGACAAACGTTTGGCATTTTTACTGTAAGCTTCAAAGACGGAACACCCTAATGTTGAGTCATGTTATGAGACAGGAAATCATATATGTGAGATAAAAAGTTAAAATGATGAAATAGTAAGTCCTATCAGACCAAGGCACACCACATTTTACTGCTAACAATTTAAGTTGTGAAAGCTCAATCACAGAGAACGTGATGTGATACAGTACAATCTGCATGATCACTACTGTACAGCTTGTGGTGGGATGATTTTCCACTATTTGTGTTTTCTTTCTGCCAAGTGACCTCAGCTAAATCCCTCCTACACAGTGAGTGTGCCTGTGTTTTCAACCTGTTCCATCTGTCTGTCAGAATACCTTAACAACAACTATAACCACATTTGTTTTTGTTACCATGACAACAATGGTCCAGTTACACTGCTGAGAACATGTTGATAACAATGGATGCTTAGATACCTACTGGTGTACTACTGGATACAGTTGACTCCATCTGAACCATTGTAATAGCAGTGATAAAGTCTGATAAGGCTGGAGGCAGGTTGGACCGTGGGGTTTGGGGGGACATTTGGAACTGGAAGGATCATTTCCAGTTCATAACTAACACAATTTTTCTCCAAATGTGGAGTAAAAGCAAGGGACAGACCTTTTAATGGCTATTGCCCAAATAAAGCTCTGACTGGCCAGCTGGTGTTGAGGTATTAATGATGGTCATTTAATATGGATATAATCTAAACAAGCTAATCTAAAAGTCTCAGCGCAGAAACACGAGAACATATGAAACAAGCTAATCATGGAGCGTGACAGAACATATTCATCTTTGGTCCAGAATGTGGAACTAGCTTATCTTGTTAATTGCACAGTGTTGCCAGTTTTGTATGCAATCTATCAAATTCTATCTTTCATGCTGTATAAATCATTCACTCCATATATTCACATTATGCTCTCTGTCAAAACACACCTCCCTATCCAGACTTTCTCATTGCAGTTGATAGCTTCATAAATCTTTTTGGCAATTTGACGCGGCAAAGAAACGTGCTGAGTCCCTACTTTGGCAAACGTCTCACCGGCCAAAGGTGCCGCTCATGGCTACAGGTTGTAATCTCTCTCACGCCTTGTTAGGGTGGCCAAGACCAATGAATGTCTGCATCTCAGGCTAATCAGACTGTCAGACTGTAAATCAGCCCTGCAGGAGGCCTTGGGCAGAGATACATGTCACAGACAGCTCATCATACTTTGTAACCTTTCTGCAGGCTTGCAGGATTAATTTGCATTTTAAACATGGTATGTGGATGAAGACAGTTAGGTTTATTCTCTGTTTTGTGCTTCTCACAGCAGCTTGCATCAAAAACCCCAAAAAGTAATTTTGATTGTTGATGGTGCAGGAACACACCACATACCATCCATCCAGAGGGAACGCTTTTAGCTCTTCAGAAAAAGGCTGCGTGATTGCTTTGTATGCTGCTCCTCAGGTAGTCTTTTGTCGGAGCACCAGGGAAAAACTGACACACATTTCCTTGTGTTTCCGCAGGTTCTGATGTGTATTTGCGATCAGTTTGTGCCTTCATTTGAATCTTTTTGTGTGTGTGTGTGTGTGTGTGTGTGTGTGTGTGTGTGTGTGTTTGCTAAGTGGATTGCTTTCGGAGCCGGATGTGAGAGCCTGGTACGACAAAAGCATGCAGCTTCAGACAGACAGATGTTCCTCTTCAGATAGCAATCTCAGCACAGAACATGGCTGCGAGAACAAAGCTGTCTCCTGCGATTATGCTCCCTCTGCAGCCTGAACCTGGGGAATACTTTGTGCATGGTACAGTCAAGACCCAGTTGATTGGAGTTAAATGATTAATGCATTCATGACTTCTTCTATTTTTATACCTACCACAGTGGATGTTTGAAGTTGATGGGGTGAAAAATCCAAGCATATACATAGCATCTTATTTGCCTTGTTTTTTGCTGTGAGTTTCTAAGCACTCTGGGATAAGAGAGCAGGGATATGGCAGCTGGCAGGGTACAAGCTGTTTTTGAAAAGAAGAAACTTCAGAGCCACGTTTAATCTCCACCTTCTTACCTAAATCATCCTTAGCAGCTGGGAGAGGAGGACCTGAATGGGTGATTACCGTAAGCAAAGGGCGAGGATGTGACTGAATCACACAAAGGAGTCAAAGCCCAGTTGTCCTAAATCTAGCTGAAGTTATACCAGTGTGAATTAGGTAAACACACACACACATGCGCGCACACACACACACACGAAAATAATAGCCCAGAGAGAGCTTGACATTCATCATTTTTTGAATGACAGCTTCAGGGCTTCTGTGAGAGGGAGAAAGCTCTTTTTTTGATAACTTGAGGGAGAAAAGGTGAGGGTTTAACATCTTATCAGGTTCGGCTGATGAGCTGCTGCCATGCTCACAGTGATGCATGGTCGAGGTAGCCTTAATGTGACAAAGAGCCGGACGTTTGGGCTCCCAGGGAGGCAGCAAGGCTAAGCTGTGACGGAAATTCTCCAGGCACAGAAAATCTTATTGAGAGAGGAAAATGTATTTATGTGAGGATGTTCTACACTCCGAAACTAAACCATTGTCCCACAGAAAGTACACTGTAAACTGACCTGTGAGACAGGTTCCATACATAAAGAACACAATAATGAAAGATGTATTAAAAATGGAAATAAGTTTACAATCTAACACTCACATTCATTATTAATCTGTAGGTCACAATGGAAGGCATATACCACAGGAGATAGTGTTTTTAATTAAATTCAATAAAAAGTTAATTTACTTGAAGCTTTCTCCCTTAGTTGGATGTTCAGTCCTGCCAATGTCTATTACAGTTCAGTAATTCGTCAGGGTGAGATGTTGTAGGAAGCGGTGTGGTGAAAACTTTTTGAAAGTGCTAAAAGTTCAGAGCAGGTCTCCTACAGCACATTCATCTCAAGTGACAACTGCAAGGTTTCTTCCAAGGAGGTTTTTTTTCCTGAGGATATATTGCACTATTTTTTTTTTTTTTTCTATTATTTTAACAAAACTAAAGTGCTCCGTCGCCAAACCCTGAGTGGACATTCGTAAAGTTGTATTTAGTTCATCTTATTTTCAAAACACTTTCAATTTCATTTTTGTGATAGGAGTTTGATCTCCTGGTGTTAAGTGCTGTACTTCATCAAAACGTTGGGGTTTTACTACTTCAACCATCACTGACTTGGTTTCATGTTCTTCATGTTCTTCATGTTATATAAAACAGTTGTTCTGTATGTAGATTAAAGCAAATGAATATTAACCCTCCTGTTATGTTGCGGGTCAAATTGACCCATTTGAAAGTTCAAAAAGTATTTTTTCGGTATGAAACTTCTTCTGCTTGGCTTAATTACCGTAATCAACACACACACACATATATATATATATATATATATATATATATATATATATATTTATATATATATATGGCAAGCCGTTCAGGAAATGAATATATATGGAATGAAGTCTGAATATATGGATTGAAAGTCTGAATATATTGAATGAAACTTGATATATATGGAATGAAACTCGATATATATGGAATGAAGTCTGAATATATTGAATGAAACTTGATATATATGGAATGAAACTTGATATATATGGAATGAAGTCTGAATATATGGAATGAAACTTGATATATATGGAATGAAGTCTGAATATATGGAATGAAACTTGATATATATGGAATGAAACTTGATATATATGGAATGAAGTCTGAATATATTGAATGAAACTTGATATATATGGAATGAAACTTGATATATATGGAATGAAGTCTGAATATATGGAATGAAACTTGATATATATGGAATGAAGTCTGAATATATTGAATGAAACTTGATATATATGGAATGAAGTCTGAATATATTGAATGAAACTCGATATATATGGAATGAAGTCTGAATATATTGAATGAAACTTGATATATATGGAATGAAACTCGATATATATGGAATGAAGTCTGAATATATTGAATGAAACTCGATATATGGAATGAAACTCGATATATATGGAATGAAGTCTGAATATATTGAATGAAACTTGATATATATGGAATGAAACTCGATATATATGGAATGAAGTCTGAATATATTGAATGAAACTTGATATATATGGAATGAAACTCGATATATATGGAATGAAACTCGGAATATATGGAATGAAAAATGACGTCATGTATGGCCTGCGCCATCTTGTCTTTCTGGGGTGTGATCATAGGGGTGTGATTTTGTTTTCCGGTTAGACGTAGCTTTTAGTAATGCAACCATGAGGGAGGCACGAGATGTTTTCACTGCAAATTTAATTAATGAAGGGGTTATCAACCCCTTGGGTAATGCATGTGCTGTTAAGTCAATCTGTATAGGAAAAAGGAACCCACCCCTCCTCTCTATTAAGTTGGTTTCATCCAAAAGTGATGATCGGACCGTCTGCACAGAGAGACGAGAGGAACACGAAGCAGTGGGCTGCAGAAGCATTTAGGAGGGTAGTAAACAAGTGAAAATACGAAAATATTAAATATCACAGGTTATACACACTTCTACAAAGGCTAAAGATACTGCCCCTTCTTTATTCAGGTGGTTCAGTCCTCTAGTTCGCTAGCTAACTTTTGTTATGACTTTTGATAATGTAGCATCCTGTTCAATGTTAACAGGTGGAGCTCATACCTGTGTGCATCACCTGACAGTGAGTGAGTGTAATGAAAAAGTACGACCAAATTACCACAGGTTACAGAGGTAGAGGAAAATGTGTCCCCTCAGAAACACTAAAAAGAAGTGCAAAAGGTTATTTTCAGAGAGACATTAATAAAAGATGAGTCTCTTTGATGACAATAAAACAATACGATTAGAAGTGGTGTTCAGAGTACTTATTTAAGCTTTCATTCAATATATTCAGACTTCATTCCATATATATCAAGTTTCATTCCATATATTCAGACTTCATTCCATATATATCAAGTTTCATTCCATATATTCAGACTTCATTCCATATATATCAAGTTTCATTCCATATATTCAGACTTCATTCCATATATATCAAGTTTCATTCCATATATTCAGACTTTCATTCCATATATATCAAGTTTCATTCCATATATTCAGACTTTCATTCCATATATATCGAGTTTCATTCAATATATTCAGACTTTCATTCCATATATATCGAGTTTCATTCCATATATTCAGACTTTCATTCCATATATATCGAGTTTCATTCCATATATATCGAGTTTCATTCAATATATTCAGACTTCATTCCATATATATCGAGTTTCATTCCATATATTCAGACTTCATTCCATATATATCGAGTTTCATTCCATATATTCAGACTTTCATTCCATATATATCGAGTTTCATTCAATATATTCAGACTTCATTCCATATATATCGAGTTTCATTCCATATATATCAAGTTTCATTCAATATATTCAGACTTCATTCCATATATATCGAGTTTCATTCCATATATTCAGACTTCATTCCATATATATCGAGTTTCATTCAATATATTCAGACTTTCATTCAATATATTATTTCCTGAACGGCTTGCCATATATATATATATATATATATATATATATATATATATATTTATATATATATATTTATATATATATATATATATATATATATATATATATATATATATATATATATATATTTATTTTTTTTTAACCATTATGTAACCAGATAGAAGACCCATTGAGATCGAGACCTCTTTCACAAGGGTGACCTGGCCAAGAGAGGCAACAACATATGTCATAGTAAATGAAACAGACAGATAACAACGACAACAAACATTCAAATATAAAATACAAGCAATTTGATAAAATAAAGTGCAGAAGTTATTTTACGGTAACAATTTAAGAACACAGGCACTGCTCGAAGGATTTCTGTTGTCGTTTTCTTAAGATAGAGCGGAAATCTTCCAATGAAACAAATGCTGTCAGTTTCAGTTCCGATTGGAGGGCATTCCAAGCAGAGGGGGCAGAGAAGCTGAATGCTTTTTTACCGTTTCAGTTCGAACACGAGGAGTAGAAAGATACAAAATGTCATTTGATCGTAGGGCATAACGGCTTATAAAAGGAAAATGGTTGATTCCATTTATTTGCATACCCCCCCCCCCCCCCCCCCCCCCTGCATGTTTATATTACATAGATACTGTTCGTGGGTCAGAAGTGTCAAATACTAATTGTTTCTTTGCAACTGTGTGACATATTTCACCCCAATCATGCACACACCCTTCCCTGTCTCTTGACCTCATCTGTAAAGTGTGAGAATGCAGGTGTTTCCATGACTTTTGACGGGAACAATGATCCGAGAGAATTAAAGAACACCATTGCACTAAATATTGATTTAAATGGTTATTAATGAAGTTAATCCCATTAAAAAAAATTGGTGTTTGGGCGCTGGTGGCCTAGCAGTCTAAGCACCCCACATACAGAGGCTACAGTCCTGGTCGACTATTTCCTGCATGTCTTTCTCCACTCTCTACTCCTATTTCCTGTCTCTCTTAAGCTGTAGTATCACATAAAGCCAAAAAGGCCAAAATCTAACTTTAGAAAAAAAATTGGGGGGGTTTTTGTGTTCTGACACTTTTGGATTATAATTAAATATGCCCCGGGTCAAATTGACCCAGGAACATTATTGCTGTTCCTGAGAAATGAACATAACAGGAGGGTTAAAACAATATATGAATATGAAAAAAAGCTTACTAACATATAGTTCTTAGTTATTTGACTGTTTACCTCTCTGAGGAACAAAAAAAGTAGGAGAGACATAAGGAATCCATGTAATGTAGGTTTGAGATGGGGTTTAGGTAGCTGTTTTAATGCCAAATGTAAAAAAGTACCTTTGAAATGTATACTTCATCATTTCTATATTTTTGTGGTGTCACTGAAGTGCTCCTTCTTAAAGTCAGGTATATCAGCCCAGGAAACACAGCTCTGACAGACTGAGATTTGCAGTCACAACTGGGACTGTGGAGGAAAAGGGCAACTTTGACATATTGATGCAGAGCGAGGGCATGACCTGTTGTGCTGTCACTAATCAATGTTCACCTCAACCTTCAACGTCACCTCAACAGTCAACATTTCCTGCAGAGACAGATCCCCTGTGTACCACAAGGATCCGACTGCATTTCAGCTCGGTGGAAAATTTCTGACTCGACTTCCTTCTGTTAGAGGAGAGTCGATCCGTAGTGCTCCATTGCAGGTGCTCTTTTAATGGTCCTGCTTTTATTGTGCTACGTAGAGCATGACGTTAAAGATGTGTGAAGAGAATGCTGAGGAGGCAAAAGGAAATGATGCACGGCTAAACCTCCTCCACACAAGCCGCTGCCCCCCCACCTTTCTTTACTGGGAATTTATGGTTCCTGCTGAATGCAAGCTGAGCTGTTCTGCATATTACCCATCATGCCCCATGAGAGGACTATAGATCATAGGTTTGTTCAATGGTTTGTGTCTAAACGAACTGTACAGGTAAATGCAAAAGAAGACAGCGTGGATTCAAGATATACTCTTTAAGTGTTTTAACTGAATGATGGAGGCAAGACTTCTTCAATATGAAGATAGTGTGAATTAGGAATATAAAACAGTGGATTATGAATTCAAATTTCCCAAATGACCAAGGATTAACTTCAGGTTCTTTTAGATAAGGAAAGCTGAGAAAAATCTATTTGACCATGGTGTGCTTAAATTTTTAAATCTCTCTCCCTAGCATTAGCCTGATCTGCTGTTTCACTTCAGGAACTCTCAAAAATGACTTAGAGTCAAAGATATAGAGAAACTAGACTTGCAACTGGTAAGCAGAAGTGTGTGTTTCTAGTCGAACACATGCAGAGCTAATCTTCTAATAAAACCTCTGTTACAGTTTCTGACTCAACCACAGCAGCACTCAAATACAGCCGCAGCAGAGCGAGGATTATGAGTTATCCTTTAGCGTTAAAGCTGGGCTTCTTTCTAAACTTATGCTAACAATTGGGCTCTCTCACTTTAAACCATTTCATTTCTGATGGAGAGCAGCTCTCTCAGAGTCATTAAGTCCTCTCAGAGCATCAGCATGTGAAGATCTCTTCAGTGTTACCAGTGAGGATACATCATCTCATCGAAATGAGAACAATTTTCCTGAAATGGAAAGCGAAGGCCTCTTCTTCTCATCACAGTGTTGTGACAGTGCTATTTTTATACCTTATTACTCCCTATGTCTACCCACTGTATACCAATTAAAGGAATAGTTTGTTTTTTGAAGTGGGGCAGTATGAGGTACTTGTCAATAGTAAGTGTATTACCCACAGAGGGATGACGGTCAGCTCAGCCCTGTTATTGAGAAACACAGGACAACAATAATGGAAGCTGGGTGAACAGCTGCTGCAGACAAGGCCAGTTTCACATCATGATTTAGCTCATTTTGAGAAAGTCAAACCCAACCAATGTTGGTAGAGTTGTACACTATTCAGAAACTTTTTAGCGCTTCACTTTGCCACCACAAAGATGCTTTTTGTGGCACAGATTTTTTGCATCACAAATGAAATCCTCACAGCAAACTGATCAGCTCTCAGTTCTCTAACATACCAGTCAACTTGAATTTGCATAATATGCTGATAGTTATACTGCAATTTTTGATATTAGTTCAGGATCATTTAAGTCAACTCATGGCTGTAGAATTTTTTTTATTTCAGCTCAGTCCTCCCCTTCAACAGCTATCACTATATTTTAATAAGGTAAAAATATCGTGTGGACTATTGGTTATGTCACTAAGCAATAACAAAACAATGAGAGCTTCAGAAACAGATGGGTGGCGTCACGGATACTACGTCCATATTTTATACAGTCTATGTGTTCAGTATGGTGGAGAAACTCTGTTTGGTTACCAATGTAAACTGACCTCTGATTCACAAAGGTCCTTAAGTACTGTTGCTAAAAAAGTCCCACTTGTGACAGCAGCAGCTTCAGTTCTTGGGCCTAAACACGTGCATTGCGTCCAAGAAGCAGAGCCAAACAAAATACAGCGCTGAACATTTTCTAAATACACAGCACACTTTCACCGACTTTGGTATTTGGGTCAAATGTTCTTAAAGTTGTCTAAATTATGTGGTGGAGCTGATCCCGTCTGCAGCAGTTGATGGCCTAGCTTCCTTGGTGGGGCTCTTGACAGTTTCTCAACAAAGGGGCCAAGCTGACTGGCATCCCCTGTGGGTAATCCACTTACTATTGACAATTACCTCATACAACCCCACTTAAAAAGATGAACTACCCCTTTTACATAAATTGTTTTAAAGATCAAGGGTTTATTAATTTACGGTGTGCATAAATGATTATTAAGTCCCCTTCGACACAATGTTGAACCCCTATATTAAAAGGATAGTGTTAGATTATCAGAGTGTATAAATTATTAATAAAGCTCTTTGCATCCCAAAAGAGAGTGAGTGACTCAGCCATGTTTTTTTTTATTGCGGGCTATTTTTAGATTTAGACCATTTTGAATGACTATGATAGCAGCCTGATTTATTAACCTGAATATATTTGTACAATTTTAATGGAAGACAACATATAGCAACCATTATCATGTGGCAGAAGAAAACTAGACAGTATTTGTGTCTTGTCATGAAGAAAACTTTGCCTTTTTACTTGTGACAATTCTTTGGTTGGAGATGCAAGGATTTGCTGACCTGTGAGCATAAATGACTGGAAAGTGTAGGAGAAGGTCAGTCCCTCCAGGATTTCGCAGGGTGTTTTTGTGATTGTTGCCCAAAAAGCCTGATTTTGCGACAGCTTTTGGAAAAAGTTGCGGTGAAAGTAGCAATTTTTTTTTTGCTTTTTTCCCCCAATAACATCTCAAGGGCAAGTAAATACGCTAAATTACAGTTGTTTTTAGAAAACATTCTTGATGTGGGCACTGTGACTGTATTTTAATTCTCTTGATTCACAGAAAAATGCCATGAAAGGACTGTATTGCACTTTTACGACAGTCCTTGAATGCACCTCGCGGTGACAGAGGCACTTGACAGTCAGTCAGTTCACGGCACTCTGAAATGCATCTGCATCTTTCAACAAGGAGTTTATCAAAACTTACTAAATGTGTCTAATGTATCACCAAACTGGAATAAATCAAGCTGTAGTCAGGAGCTTTTTACAGTAATGGCGACAACAACGTCAAACCTCAAATAGTAAACAGACGTCCCCCAGTTGTGTCTTTGTCACTAACGCACACCGGGGGTCAAAATCATCAATGAAGATGAGACAGATGCATGGAGGTGAGAATATCTGGTTCATAAAGCACACCTGCTGAAGGTAGGTGACCAAGCCAACACCGAGCCACTCAAATAATAACTCTAATATCTATAAATAACAACGTCATCGTCACTTGTCCTGCCTGCTGTCCCCTCTCTTCACACGTTCTCCGTGCGTGTTTTGCTGTTGAAAAGTGCCGATCAAGTGAGGACTTATGTTTATGTTCCATTGAAGTGAAATTGATGATGAAATCGATGATGTACAGTGGCTGAGATTAACGTAATTGGTCAAATTTGCGGGAAAGTTGCGGTTATTGTATAAAATTGCAAGGCCGGGCAGAAATCGCGCTGATTGGTTGAATTTGCGTTGATAGTTGCGATCGTGAAATCGCAACTTCCTGGAGGGACTGGAAGGCGGCTGACTCCTTATTTGCCTTGTTGAAAACATTGACGCCTGAACCTTCTACTTGATTTAAAGGTGTCCATACAGGAACAGTCTAATTCTCAAACAGCGTATGTTCCTATGTTCAAAAAATGAATTCTGTTCATATAGACTTTCTGTGTGCATAACATCTATAAAGGTCCTCAGTCTGTGTTTTGGTGACCCTCTGTGTTTAAAAGCTATCTCTGGGAGACTTTACCTGACCAGATGGCCTCGAGTTAGTCAGTAAGCCAAACCTGTAATGATGCAATGCTTTTCCAACTTTCCCCTGAGACTTGACTTTTAAAGAGTTCATGTGGTGGCCTTTCAAGTATAAAGTCTTAAGTTCGGGTGTATGTTACTCAGTTATAATTGGATGCTCAACATTATACTGAAGGGCTGCTCAGTGTGTCAGTGGTCTTGTGTTGCCAGTGTGCTGTTGGCAACCCGGAGGTTTCTTAACTTCAAATGCATTATTAATACATAAGGGTGAATTCAGGTACAGCAGAAGTCTAGACTTACAGAGATTAAATGAACATCAATCATTAGCTCATAAGTTCATCAGTTAATTAGAGGAGGAATAACTATCAGGTATGAGAAATACAGTGTTGTTGTTTGAGGGCAGGCTTGTAAAGTTTTCCTAATCTCCGGCCTCTGTCTACTTTTGTCCATTGTACTCATATGTTTGTAAGTGGTTTTGCTATTTGCTGTGTTTTAGCTGCTAATGTATCTGATCCTTAAATGTGACATAGCTCATTAAGAGTATTCTATTTACGCTCCTTTACTCATTACCAACCCAAGCGGAAACCGCTGGTTTCAAAGTATGAAGCCCATGCGGAAGTGTTATAAACTGCAGTTCATCGAGAATCCACTTGAGGCTGGCTGCAGAAACACAGGAAATCACATAGACACCAATTCAAAAAAGACGATCTTTGCAGCATTAACATGTTTACAGCCTGATTCAAAAAACGGCTTGGCTCTACGCTAGGGATGACCACAATTAATCGATTATCGATTAATTGATTGTTAAGAAATTACTCGAAACACACATTTTTGTTATCACGTCACGTGGAACAAACATCATGTGGTCTCATATTACATTCAGCTATCAGGGAGGTGTTTTAAGTTTAAAGCATGTTTGGATGTGATTCAGCTGTTTAAAGGTGTTGGGCACAGCGCAGATGCTCTGCTGGCGGCTGCGGCTGCGCGTCAGGTCTCCCTGTGCGCTTTTTTTAAAAGAGGATCAATACAAAACTGCTGCTAACAACGACACGGACACGAAGGTTCACAACTATAAACAGGACATTTCCCACCTTTGGATACGAAGACAACAGACAGGTGGGAAATTCAGGTACACTATGTTTGCTGAGAAGCAACATCTGAGCCGTCTGAGCTTTTCAGCCGCTGGACTGATTATGACCCGGTTGCGCTCCTGGCTGACACCTGATGAAATGCACGTTTATTTTTCTCAATAAGAACGAGTAGGCAGAAAACTGGACACTGGGAATCTGAAGTAATTTTCTGTTAGTAGTCTCAGCCTTCACTTTATAAGATTATGTCCGCGGAGAAAATTTTTATGAGCCTGATCGTTGATAATCTGCGTGTCAAACATATACCCTTATTCAATACCGTCAGTTATATGCATTTTGTTGCTGTAGAAAATATTATAAAACAACCTATTTGGCATTGTTTTTGATGTAAGAATAATAATGGGTTTTTTTAATCAATTAATCGATAATTGATCGTTAACATTTCCAAAAATCGATCACGGAAAATACTTAAAATGTACATCCCTACTCTACGCAGCTAATCTCTCTATCCGCACACACAGCCGATTGGCTTCTAAACAGCGCTCAGGAACAGATGGGTGACGTCACGGATACTACGTACATATTTTATACAGTCTGTGTACCAACCCTACTCTTTGTGGTTGGTTTACTTGTGAGCTAAAAGCAAAAAAAAATACCAAAACGCGTAGTAAGCATGGAGAAATACAACATGTTCATCTGGTCATCTGTGCAGTCTGTCATCTCACACTGTTTAGGTTTAAGCTAACACAAGGAGCTAGCTTTGCTAATACCATCTGTAAGCTGACATTGATCATTCACAAACCAGTTAAACTAAAGTTGTCTTTATGTAAATCGTCCTTGTTTTCCTTCTTTGTAAACTGTGCAGTTGTCTCAGTTATACCAGCTCATCCTCTGTTTGATAACAGTGCCTGCATTCGGTGAATCACATCAGCAGAGGGAGGAGAACCGGACAGACTGTGTGACCTGTGAGTTACTGAAATGACCATCTTTAACCATCTCTCTTTTTTGGTCTCATCACATAAATATATATATATTTTTTAATAATGCTAATGAAGAACTTTTAGCCTTTTGGACCTGGAAACAGTTTTATTCAGGGGCGTGATGTCATAACTTAACAAACCAGATTGGTATTTAAGTTGCATCAGGGAATCAAATCATGAACAGAAAAATCATTGTAGAGTTATAGACATTTTCTCTGTTGTGTACTGATAATTGATATGTCATGCAATTTTTAAGTAGAATAGATAAATAAGATATGCTATGCAGACAGTTTTTCCCACCCGATTTCCCTCCCCAAGCTCCGCACCACTGCAGCCTAAACACACATAACACAACCATGCTGTACAAATATCGCCCCACAGGTATAGCAGCCTCCATTACATATTTCATTCATACCATTTCGTGCGGCCTCATCTCAGGGAATAATATTGCTTCCTGCCGCAAGGCAGTTGGCGTCCATCATGCCTGATGTCTGCACTGAGCTTGGTGCTTTTTGTGATGGCAAAAGCAGTGCACCCAGACACATAATTCCTGACATACCTTTACCTGTAAATGATCTCGATACATATCTGTGTATCATTATTAAAAAAGGACTATATAGAATGATGAATGCAAATAGCCAACAGCTCAGTATTAGTCAAAGTTATCACAACTTCACAGCTGACAACATACAGTATAAGCAAAGAAGAGATTAACTTCCGTTTTCTGAAAAAGTTTAAGCGAAATATTTGCAATAGAAAGCATTTCTCTGACAAATCTAAGAACTGTAAATCAGCAGTCGGAAGCAGCAGCTTTCCCTCTGCTGTGCCTTGTTGAATGCCACAGCAAAGAACGGCATGAATAATAGTCATTTTCTCTGCACAGAGTATGTAAGTGGTGGTGGTGCGGGGGAGTATTTTGGGCGCTGTTTGACATTAGAAGAGAAAAGGGGAGAGAAAGACATGATTAGTCACAGGTGTTCTGGCTGCTGACGCAAACTCCTTATGCTGGTCACCGGGTACGTTCATGTAAAAACGGACCAATTCCAAAGCTGAGATGAGTGGGCCGTGAAAGATAGTATGATGTATGCACTTAGGTAAGAGTGGATTAAAAAAAGGCGTAGAAAACATTAACAGTTATGCTCAGACTAAATGTTTCATGAAAAATGCCTCTGGACTTTTCATTGGAGTTCATAAACTCGGGGAATGACTTTCACTCCCTCTCTTTGATTTGACTGATGATGCGTCTGCTCAGTGTTGAACATAATTACAGGTGAATGTAACAGGACCCAGCCAGCTGGGTGAAAAACACTTTACAGAGCAAAGCAAAGGCAGAGGCTCTTGTTTCTGAAAAATCAATAAATGCAATAACCTTACAAAGTTTTATTATATTGGACCACAATTGATAATGCAATTGTCTGAAAAGAAAGAAAACAGCCTCACCTATCCAGGACTGAATATTCTCCCAGTAAGCAAGTAATAAGAAAAAACTACAGTGTATTAATGCAAGTGAAGAATAAGTGTTTAGAAAATAATCTGCTTTGTTTTAAACAGAAATACATTGAAGAATATTTGTCGTTTATTAGTTAAATTAAGTTGTGACATGTTTTGTTTCACTAGACATTCAATTGAACACTTTTCTTAAACCTCAGGTATTTCACACCATTTAAAGTTCCTGTATTGACATTTTGTGACGTTTTTTCTCCCTGCTGACTGTTAAAGCTTGGCATTTTGATTTAAATAATCGAATTGACTTCAGTGTGCAGGGTCCTTTATCCTCAAGATTTAAAGTGGCCCTGGAGCAATTCAGTATCTCATGCCTATAAAGGTTGACAACCCGCAAAAGAAAGATTTAAATAAGAAACATCACAATCCAATATATCCCAAATTCTAGGGCGATTCTAAATGCAGCTGCTTCACAATCATGAGTGTCTTTTATCAGAACGTATACAAGTCAATCCTGGGCAAGACACCTCCCTACCTGTACTCTTTTCTTCACGTCACCCAAGCCTCATAGCACACTAGGTCCAGTGAATACATCAAGTTCATCATCCCCGATACTTTTACTGTTTTCGGCCGTAATTCCTTTCATTTTGCAGCAGCGAACGACTGGAATAACTTACAAAACACCCTCAAACTCTCAACTTTGACTCCACTCACAACCTTTAAGCTAAAACTTCAATAGATTTTAGCTGACTGTTGTTCCTGCTGATTACTTCGGACTTTACTTACATGCATACTTATATACACACATACTTTTTTACACCTCACGCACATTGCTTGTTACTTGTTCACTTTTGTTCTATTTTATGTTTATATGTCTATGGGCCTGATCTACTAAGATCCCAAATAACGAGCGCTAATTTGCGTGTGCAAATAATAATTTTGCACAAGCTATTTCTGGGCGTGTTGCGGGTGATCTACTAAGACTGCGTGCGCAAATGATAACGAGTGCAAAAGTGGTGCGGACCGCCCTATTTTACGAGGATTTTGCGTGTGCTATCGGCTGTCACCATGGAGAGTTTGAGAGAACAGAGTGGTCTTAAGCGACAAATGAAGTTTGAAGCCATGGAGTTGGAGGTCTTTCTGGAGGAGGGAAGTAAACACATCGGTGAACTCCAGCAGAGACATCTCAGCGTTAGAAACGTGATTTGGGAGGCCATCTGTGAAAAGGTGAATGGTGTGAGAAAAACAGAAGATCTGCCGATGAAATAAACGCATCTACTCTACTCCAAAACGCAATGAGTGTTTTGATGGAGTTTAGAGAGAGATTTGATGAGGCTTAGTCTGCCACTCTTGCTCTAGAAAAGTTAGACGTCACTTGGATGAGGACAGTCACCTCACTGTCCCAGGGAGCAACTTTCGGGTGAACGTTTTTAATGCCTGATATCATCATCCAGCAACTGTCCCAAACATTCACCAGCTTAAATGGAACTGGGAACATGTATGAGGCAATTCACCCCAACACACTGCTGCAAGCACAAGATGAGGAGTTACGCAGAGCTGCCTGGCGCAGCTCAGTGAGCAATCATTCTCCAAGTTAAAACTAACTAAAAACCCCTTGATGAGCACGATGGGACAGAATAGACTGAATGGACAGGTCATGTAATCTATTGAGAATGACAGATCAAAGAAAATGGACATATAGTGCATCGTGGACAAGTCCGCGGAGCTTAAGGCTCGTCCAGACAGTGGTGAGTAGGCCGAGTACTTCATATTGTTTTTTTGTTTGTATGTGAACATGTGGGCCGCTGTGCCAATTTGACTAAACTGTATAGCTGTTGATACAGTGGCCTACTGTCATCTCATTAGTTGAAAAAGTTAAAGTGGGTGTCAGAATGATGCGGTCGCTATCCGTGGTGCTGAACTGCTTTGAATTTGTGTTGTTTTATTATTATTATTATTATTATTATTATTATTGTTTTGTTCTCTTGGTTTGATTGACTAAAAATTGTAGTAATGCTTGTAAGCTCCGCTGTTGCAGGCATGTTGTAAAGCGATGTTATGATGAGCTTTACAGTGACCGCAGCCATGTGTGCGTAACCCTATGCCAGTTTGCACGTGCCTTTCAAACGTGCTAAATATAGACGCAAAAACAGCGCTCGCTATCTGCTTCAGGGTTTGATAAATCACATTGCGTGTGCTAAATGATTACATTTGCATCTCCTCCTCCCAGTATTTAGCGTGTTCTGATGATTTGCATGTATTCTGCATATTCATGAAGGCAAACACGCTAAATGATTTGCGAGTGCTATTTTGCTCATTTGAAAGACGCAATCCTCGATGCTCCCGGTTAGAAGGTCAGCTTTGTGCGCGCTATCAAGTTTGCACATGTTTTTATACACGCAAACCTTTAGTAGATCGTGCACCTAGAGTCCATAGCCTGACTGGAGTTAAACCCAAAGACGTGAGACTGTTGAAATTTGTCTAGAAATACATTATATAACCAGAATCTGAGTAGTGCTCCCTATGATGCATAAACTCATACCATGTGTAAAATGTGTGGATGACTAGAGTGTTCTTATTCCTCAGCTTTGAGTCAGGAACACGATGAAGCTTTCAACTATACATGTCTCTTAAATACAAGAACTCCATTTCTCCTACAGAAGCTCTTGGAGGACAAGTCCACTGTGTTTTTCTAAACTGGTTGTGACTTATAAATTCAGGCAATAGGTTGGTCATTATGTTACAGCTGTCACACTTATGAAGTAAGTTAAGCCTATTTCTATGTTTGTTTTGTGCTTTTGCAACTCTGGGAATGTGAGTTATGGTTATCTGGCGTTAATCCAAGATCTGGAGTAAACAACTGAAATAAACTCCTTATCTTGACTCCTTATCAGAGTAAATCAAATGTATAGATGCATGTTTGCTCAGGGCTTTCGTATTCTTCCATACAGTGATGGTCTAAATAAATTGTGATTGCTCACAAAGGAGGATAAAAAGTGCCTCCATTAAACTTGTGTAATGTGTATTGTACTGGAGGACAAATAGAGTAACATTTACTCCTGATGTTTAGTGCACCTGCGAACTGTACTCAGCATCGGAAGAACTATGGAGATCATTTTGTTAAATAAAATACTTGTTGGCTGTGTTAGGCAATAATAGTACACTTATTAATTTGTCACCTTGCAGTGCCATACCCTGGGAAGTCATAGGGCTGGTTTGCTTGGCTGAATTTAAGGAACAGTGAATGGTGGTATGGTTTAAAAGGAGACAGTGGAATATGGATAATAAGGTGCCATGGGCAGAAGAAGACAAAAAGAAGACCATTGTATTTCTCCTGGATTTAAAAATGTGTTTTTAAAAGTTAAAGCTAAGGACAGAGCAGCATATAAACTGAAGTTGAAAAGACATACAGTATCATCACTTGGATGTTGGCTTGCAGCTTTGAAGGATGGAGTCTGCCAGGGAACAGTGACTGCAGGTTTTTGAGATGAATGTGGCCGTAGATTACCAAGAGAAGAGCGCTTTTTTCAAGGCAAGTCAGAGCAAGTCGGGACGCCAGAGCATTTCAGACAAGTTCAGAGATTTTCAACCAGAAGTGCTCAGAGTAGCTGTATATAAAGTTAGGGTACTTTGAAAAACTTTAATTATTCCCTGTCAAAAATGCAGTATTCATTGCAAATGTCACATGATACTATTTGGTATGAACATCATCATTGCATGCTCTGACAGTCAAGAGAGTCACTCACAGAACTCATTTCAGAGAGATGTTCATTACTGCTGCTGTTTCAAGTGAAAGATGACTCGAAACAGAAACAATAATGAACAGCTCTCTGAATAGAGTTATCTTTACTATGAATACAGCAGCAAAGTTCATTTCACATATTCAGAAAGAAGCACAACTGAAGACTAAAAAGTAGGGATGGGCGAAATTACAAAATGTTTTGAACTCAATATGATACTGACTTTTGAGGCAGTTTTACCAAAACCAATACCAATACCACTGCTGATACCAATGCCACAGCCAGATGAAATACAAATAATGATCACAATTTATTTTTAAAAGTGTGCACCTAAAATCAAATTAGATGACACAAAAATGATATAAATACACATATTAAGAAATTACATTAATTAAAATCAATATGTTAATGCAAATAAGTATAAAAAGAGCTCTCTATAAAGCAGAGATGCCTTCAAATAAAATAGAATAAAATAAAATTATAGTGTAGTAAAGCACTGTGTGCAATATTTTCCTCTGAAATATAATAACCTTGGTAGATTTCAAGTATCTGGCATTTCAAATTGGTCAGGTCACACAGTCCTTATTCCACCAGCGGGGCCAGCAGCAGCTACGGGTATGGGTGAGATCATCCCACCCAAACAAACTTAAAGGGGAAAAATCTTTGTTCATACATTTAAGGAGTAGTTTCCCGGGATGCTGGTACAGTTTCCAAGCTGTGATTGTTTGTGCAACCCACAGCCTGTACCTCAATGAACTGAACCACTGAAGTTGATCCCACATTTGAGTTGATAGCGTTCAGTCACGAGTTGGAAACAAAGTTGTAAAGTTGTTTAGCAGACGACACGGTTTAGCTGAGTTATCAGCAAAGAAGTTATCAACTGGCATGGAAAGGATCACAGCTGGGCTTGACCTGTCATGCCTCAGTCTTATCATAAGCAGAACAAAAGGTATGTTTATCTTCAAAACCAGTATACAGCCTATCAGTGCTGACATAGTCATAAAGGCTGAGAAGATTGTAATATGTCATGCTGTATCACATGCTGGGGTCAAGGAAACAGTCACAAATCCACTGTTTATATATGTTTAACATATATAAACATATTTAAAAAAAATGGACAATACCATCACTGTACTGGTGAAACATCATATTTTGAGTTTGGAGAATTTTAAATAATTTTCATATTAGTGTTTTATGTGTAAGATTCTAAATGGTTTGGCGCCGCCTCCACTGTGTCAGTTTATCAACTTTTGCTCAGCAGACTCCAATAAATCCAGAGGAATGTCTTCTCAAAGAGATTTCTCTGTACTCTTTTGTCACACTGCCTTTGGGCAGTCAACTTTCTCTGTGAAAGCTACAACTCAGTGGAACGCCCTACCAGATGGCATTAAGAACTGTGATTCTCTCAGGAGCTTTAAAATCAAACTAAAATATATTCCAAAAGATAACCAACACTTTGACCACTGGTTTAATGTTACTGCTTTTAAGTTTAAAAACATTATTTTTGCTTGTGTGTGTGTGTGTGTGTGTGTGTGCGCGTGCGTGCGTGCCTGCATGCGTGCGTCACTGAGCTCTTATTTATTATGTCTGATTTGTCTCCACAGTCATGGGAAATGGGCGAGCTAGTACACAGTGTTGTCTCTGCAAAGTAATGACAAAAACAACAGTAAGAGAGGCAGTGGTAGACATTTTGCAAAAGTACCCATTGGATTTTAATATTTTTTTTAAAGGTGACATATCACGCTTTTTTCATCAATATATAGTGGTCTAAGAGGTCCCCAAAACATGTCTTTAAAGTTTATGCTCAAAAAAACACTTTGAAATCAGATTTTGGCATGCCTGAAAAACCCTCTTCTTCAGCCCTCCTCAGAACGGTCTGTTTTCTCGCTGACCACGCCCCCTCAGGAAGTGGACGTGCCCTCTGCTGTCCAGCACGTTGATCTAATGTTTACATTTTGGCTGAATATACACGGCTGCTCAGAGATCACGTTACTTCAACCCTCTGAATCTGATCCAGAATCTGATACTGACGGAGAGGCGCCTGCAGCAGGACCTTTCTGAATGATTGGTCACAGATTTAGTGTTTCTTGTTGTTTTATTTATCAGTATGTAGACGTGTGTCTTGGTACACAGCTACGAACATGTAGCTATGTGGCTATGCTAACTAGCGCTAGCACTTATCCATGATAAATAAAAATCATCCACTAGATCTTCAAATCTGAAAACGTGGGGAGTAAAACCGACCTCTACCAGAAAGGCAGCAGGACCTTTCTGAAGGATTAGTCACAGATTCTGTGTTTCTTGTTGTTTTATTTGTTAGTATGTAGACGTGTGTCTTGGTACACAGCTACAGCTACAGCTACGACATGTAGCTATATAGCTATGCTAACTAGCGCTAGCACTTTTCCATGGAAAATAAAAATCATCCACTAAATCTTCAAATCCCCAGACATGGGGAGTAAAACCGACCTTTGTGTTTATTAAGACAGCCTACAACTAGCATGCCTCCCTCCTAAGCTCCTTGTTAGCACTCATTTGTGCAGGTAATGAAAAATGGAGGAGAGGTTGAGTTGTATTTTATACAGTCTATGGGCTGAACAAGCTCTGAGCTCTGACCTCCGTGACAGACCGGATATTGTTGTGACGTAACAAAAACACGGAAGTCTGAAATGGCTCGTTTCAGCACACATTTACAGAAAGGTGGAGAAATCAGAACAGGTGCAGAATGGATTTTTTTCATTCTCGGGGGCTTTGTAGACATGCCAGGGAAACATATTTCAGGTAGAGAACCATTGAAAAGTCGATTTTGCATGATATGTCACCTTTAAGTAATCAAGACTAAATGAGTACTTTGTTAGTATCAAAGTATCAATACTACATTATTGATATGCACATACTCAACACCACAAATTGTCATACCATAAATACACTGTTTACTTGTTCTGTATTCATGCGAGGAGTCAGAAGTGGATTAAGATGTTTGTTTTTATTTTCAAATATCTCTCAGAATACTGAAAGTGGATGCCGGGTCAAATATTATCCTACAGATCCACAATTTGAAAATCCAGAGCTTAAACCAAAGCTGTTTTTTCTGTCTGTTGTCTAGAAACAAAAAGCATAACAGAAACTTTAAATCTCAAGGCTTGTGTGAAACATTTTTAATAAACCCCTTTTTCATCTATTTCCAGCAACAACTTACTTTTAGTGCTTTAAATCTGGATTTTGAAGTAGCTTGAAGACCCAATAAGCTGCAAATGACAGACTAACTTTGTGTGTGTAAATTAACATGCTGTTGCTTTGACCGAGAAGCAGCAAGCAAATGTATGACTCTTAGTTGTGTGCCTGTGCATAGCTGTGTTTGGGATTGACATCCATTTATTGCCTGACAAAAATGGCTCTTTATTGTTTGTGTTATATGAAGAGCATATTTGATTCACAGTGCACCTGCAAGACCAGACACAGCAAAACATTTAAAGAAGAGTTATCATTTTATTCTGAAGTTGAAGCCCAAGCTTAACTTTCTCTTTCTCAGTTTGAACACCAGGTGTCTCAATACAGTGGCAGATTTTACCCAATCTCTGAGATGTGCTGGGATTTAGAGATTGGAAATCATCCAGCAATAACCCCATCAATACAAAAACACAGACTGGTTCATTATTCTGAGAAAAACTACAGTAATAAGTTGCCCACCTTCCTGTTCATTGTTCTCCTTTATGCCTTTTTTACTTCTGTATTCATTAAGTAACCATGTATGATTGTCCTGGGGTGTAAACATCAAGCTACAAAGTAAATCACCATAATGAGCCTTGTAAGGTCTGTGCAACTGGACCTCTGGGGAAAAGACTCAGTAGTATAGCTTCTGTATGATTCTAGTGAGCCTTATTTAAGTCATTCTTGAGTGCATGGTATTCAAAAGGCTAATGGAGCTCATGGTACCAGGAGATAATACTCATGTGGCTGTTATTGTCGGAGTGGCTCATGAAGAGATTGCTGTGAGCCGTATCAGATATGTGCCAGCTGAGACAGTTTTCTGACATTTCTTTTTCACAAGGATATGGGATTTACATGCAGTGACAGAAGAAGGGGTGTAGGGGGGTCACTTATTGAGTTTTTGCAGTTTCAACTTTGACAGAAGCTTGTGTACAACACTGTGGTGATCCCAAAGGAGCAACATCAGCACATCATGTTACAGTTGGAGGGAAAAAACACAGAGGACAACATGAACTCCTTGTGACTGTCCTGTGTTTTTCCTCTTAATAAAATGGACATCCAAAACATATACCGCAAAATTAAGTATAAAAGACTAGTGTAACTAGCATACAACTGGGAGACCCAGCCAGACTGCGTTATTCAAATGGTATGACTTATGTTCCATATTTTAATTAAAAGTTTCATATGCAGTGTGAGGAAGAAACTAGGCCAATAAACCAAATAATTAGAGCATTACTAAAGACATAGTGCCATCATTTGTACATCTCTGGTCCAATTAGTTTTGTCTGATAACTTTTGATTAAGACATGGAGAACCCAAGGCTTTGAGATGAAGGCATCAACACCTCTGTAAAAGTTGCAAATAAATAGATTTGTTTTCCACAAAAAAAGTATTATTGATATTCTCCCCACTAATTGTTTTGATGAACTTTACTTCATTTGGGTAAATAGTCTTAATGCCAAAACAATGTATTATTGTTTTTTATCACTGCATCATGACCTCATTTTTCATGGTATTCAAATGGGATCTGTAATCAGACATATTGTCCTGATAAGGAAAAGTGCATTATAATGCAAGGTGTAAAAGTGCCTTCAAAAGAAGAGCAAACATTAACTGCGCGGCAAGCTGACATCTGTACCAACATTACTATGCTGATTTTACACCTACCTGAATACTACTACAGGCTCCCCCCAGCAGAACTTAACTAAACTGATAAATATTCAAAGAAGAAGGCTATACATTAGTTGGTAGAAATTTACTTCCATGGTGCCATCCAAAGATTGCAGATTAGGATAATGAGAACACTTTAAAAAAAAAAGTGTAAACGCAAAAGCAAGATTTGATCCTTTTTTTTCATCTGGACAACATGTTCTGATACAGACTGTTTTTTTCTGTATTTTAATGCCTGTATTTTAATGCCTGTAATGTGGCTGCATGTCACCCAATCAAGTTGCAAATTGCTTGTAAATGTGGTTTGTTTCACACAAACTGGATCCACTTGCACAAACATGTCCCCCCTTTGGGTCACGAGTCAGCTGCATTAAAGCAACATCATTTTTGTCCTTTGACCATTTAGCTTGAACAAGCTATAAAACAACACTGAAACATCATCATCTCATAAAGTTGATAAAGTGCATCTGTTAGCAAACATTTGCTTATATACAAATCCTGCAGAGTTCGAAGAACATTAGCATTCATTTGAAGACAGTCTGATACACTACTGTGTTCAACGGCTAGTTCAGAATGATGTCAGTATACGGTTTAATGCTAGCTGAGGTTGCGTTACACTCTCTTACTGTCATCATTTCGACGAACAAGGTCATAAAAATGTCCCTGTAATGTGCAAATATCCATCTTTTACACATTATAAGACAAGATATAGGCTATCATAGGATCAGTCCCTCAATAAACAATGAAATCACATCCCGTTCAGCCCATTGTTATTTAACATGTCACTGTGGAGCCACAGTAATAGTTTAGTTTGGCTGAGGTTAGCATTTGTATTGCAAAGAATGCCAGTATTAGCTCCTTAATGCTGGCTTCCAATGCTAGCATGTTAGCTTTAGCTGGCACGTGCATTAAATCAGTACATTTGCTGAGCCGTTGAGTTGCATTTGAACTAGGATTTAAAGACAACACACCCATGCAGGCCTCAAACACGCTGGAACCCTCAGTTTGACATTATCATTTCCTTGCTGGTGTTTGGACAGAATGCAACAAACTTCAAAGTGAAGCCATGAAAGTTGTATGTGTGCTAAGGTAACAGCGGTCCTGTCAGGTAGTCGCAGAATTAATAAACATGTTTACAGCCTGGTTAAAAAAAAAGCTTGGCCCTTCGTCGCTAATTTCTCTATCGGCACACACTGTACGGGAGTGAATTTTTTTCTAACGTGCCGGTTCAGAAGATATTAAGATTACAAGTTTTTGCCCAAATAAGGATAAGACTGATTTGACTGACAGGCTGGACACATAGCCTTTTGGCTTGGAGGCTCAAACCCTGCCTCTTTACCTCACACTTAGTTTGGTTGAGTTCAGCATTACCAATATGGCTCCCGCCGTCGATTGGCTTCAAAACAGCTCTCAGGAACAGATGGGTGACGTCACGGATACTTCGTCCATCATTATTGATACAGTCTATGGCCTTAATGCATGTGTGCAGGAATGGACAGACGGATAGCACTTGTTCTCGGTACACAACTGAGAAAATGTTTGCTGTATGCACAGCGACATTATAAACCTTGTTGCAAATGTATGAGGGCTTTGCTGCATACTGTGCTTTGTGACAATTACTAAATTGTATGATGAATTGTCCTCCATATTGTAATCTATCAAAACAACGGACAGCCTTCAGATTTTACTGTCATTGTTCAATAAATTCTGTCAATGTGAGGTCAGGACTGGAAGTAGACTGGTGAGCTGGGTGTTATGTATCCAGTACATTTATCAGAGCTCGATGCCTGCTGCTCGCAATTAATTCATGAGTGTAAGGATTTCAAACACAAAACCTAAACAATGAGCTGAAAGATGCTCAAACTGTGCAGTTTGATCCAGATTTATGTTTTATTGTGTGAGTTCCTCACTCCAAGTAACATCTTTCATATTCCAAAAACAAAGGTGTGTTTAGGGGGGCCATACAATTGAGTATGCAGCTTCAAGTTTCACACATGTACAAATGGCTTCCTTCCATGGACTTTGATTCTAAAACAGAATTCTATACTTGTCTGCCATAGTGTGTATTTTGATTCAGATCATAATCCATATGCCGACAAAATCTTTTTAAACACAAGTCTAAATATCTTTTATGCTGGCAATCAAAATAACCAACACATTTAATGAGTCATGACATATGCAGACTTAAATGAATACTGTACTTTTAAAGACACTTCAGTGTCATATTATAAAAAGCAAATACAGTAACATAACAATTTAGAATAATTGTTATTGCAGTGATATGGGCTGCTTTATGCTACTATAATTACTCCCCCATTATTTCACAGTATGTCTGATACTCCCAAAGCACTCTCCTCCACAGAGTGCTTTCTACGGCCTGAATTTACACAAATGCAAACCCCTCTCTCTCCCTTATTCCTACAATTTTATACACACTTGTGGTGCCTGCAGAGCTGTCAACCTCTCACTCCCACAATGAGCAAGAGCTAGCTGCAGGACACAAACCCCTGGAGACTAACTATCTTAATTAGCCAGTATTCCTTTTTCCAAAGTGAGGCATGCCACAGCAGAGGGCACAGTGAGAGAGGGCCGACCCGCTGCTCGCCACTGAAAGCTTAACCGAGTTAGGGGCAAAGCGAGAACATCTAACAGCGGGGTGATCAAAGACAGAACACACAAATCAATGTGGACTGTACGTGTGTGAGCGCACACCTTCTTTACACCATCTTTACAGTATGTGTGTGCAAGTGTGGAGACGCATACAGTACAAACTCACAGGCCTGTATCAAATTGAAACCATTTAAGCTTGAAAAACAGCTGGACTGCTGAGATATCACCCGGTCTGGACACTTCAGCAGGTTTTTTATGGATATCCAAATTCAAATAGCTCTTCCTTTTCCTCCGTTCCAATGCTGCTGACAGTTCCATCGGCCACGGCCCTGTGTTATCGAGCAGAAGAAGAAGCCAAAGCACCTGAGCCTATAACCAGAGAGCCTTTGAAGGTATTAGGATGCATATTGACAATACAGGACCCCGGGCAATTACAGGCCTTATCTTCCCGCCTGACAAACAGTCTGCTTCATTATGGGCTTTTAGCTGACACCTTGCCTCAGCCTCAGTCTGAAAAATCACTGCTAATGCAAGAAATGAAATGGCTAAGAGGTTTGTTAAATATATCTGAATTGTTTAAACGTAATTTTTCTTCTTTATAGTGCTTTTAAAGCTTCTATTAGTGGGAGGATGCAGTGAATGACAATCCAAGGAAAGATACAGGGAATGCAGAGGAGGATGAATGAATAACTACTGGAGGAAAGCAGGCAGCATGCTTGTTTGAGTTCTTTCTAGAAGATGACAATTAGAATAATTGAAGTGGGCTCAGTTTCCAGCCTAATTGGGTAAAAAGAAAGTAATTATGAAGCTCACAGTTTTGGTTCCTTATTGATTGTTTTGTGAATATTTTTTTTGTTCCATTCTTGTGCATATAAAACACACCACAGCAAATTTCAAAGGGTCTTGTTTTATCTATTGCATGTTTTGGCAAAAGACACAATGCAGAAACTTTTTCAATGAAGGAAGTAAGTGTGATCACTTTCCTTCTCAGAGCACCCTTTGTGGATGATTATACTTACATCGTCTGTCTTTGAAAGCAAGTTAAGTCAAAGGACAAGTAAATATCGGAAAATGTTCCACTTTTTAAGCTTGCATATAAAGGCCTTCTTCTGTAAAATATGAAAAAGTGTTGTATAAATCTCTGGATGGCTCCCATCGAGGGGCATGCACAGTGAGGTGCAGGGATAGTTCAGACAAACCTGCTACTGGACAACGTCCAACTAAGCATAACATATTTTACATTACTACATATTTTTGTAGTAAAACTTTTGTCACTGATTTTATCTATCAGTCTGTGAATGTGTGCAGAGATCATATCATACAGGGCAGGTTAGGATACATCTGTAAAGTAGCATCAACTTCCATAGTTGCCATTAGCTGATGAAATCCTCGGTTTTCTACCCTTGAAGTGTGATTTTGTCAAGAACCGCTTTAGCTTTAGGTTGTCCCTGGTAAACTTTCTGCACCTTTCAAACACCTGTTGAATCAGCACCACAGCACTCACACTTGTTTGTGCTAGTTTTCGCTACTGCAACACCATGTGTTCTTAGAATAAGGTTGTTTAATTTTTTGTATTATGCTTCTCAGCTCCTGATGTCAGTTTTGAAAGACACCTGGTTGAGGCAGAAATATTGTCAATCATATATGCTTTACTAAATGCTCAGCATTTATTGTACTTGATAAATAAAAGTGTTCCAGTGAGATCTGATAAACCTCTCACAGTTGCAGTGTTGCGTAGTGCCTGGGCCCAGTGGCAAATACCAGAGGTACAACACACACCAGAGAGGTGCTGTCCATTTTGCTGAAATCTCTCCACAAACCAAAGTACTGATAATAAAGCTTATATTCTATAATCTCCAGCTTCTTACAGTTTATGTGTATCCTGTGAAAATAATACAGTGAGGTTTGTAATTGAATCTAGTCCTTAAACTCCATTTCAGCACTAATTGAGCGGAACGATTTTCACTACTTTTCCTTTATTTTCCTCTTTTTGATTGAAAATTGAAGTTCAAGACTATCCACTAACGAGCTCTGATTACTGATGATGGTTAATTGTACCTGCCATGCAACATCTTATGATGTTACCATGGGAACACAGCAGGTGCCATCCCTGTGGGTGTAGTGTAGATATATGGATATTGTGTACAATATGCTAGTCATTAATTAAATGTGACAAAGCTGCACATCAAAGAAAGATAAGATAAGATAAGATAGTCCTTTATTCGTCCCACAACGGGGAAATTGAAGTGTCACAGCAGCAAAGTAGACAGTGCAAAAGAGTATAAAGCAAGGGGAAAACAAGAGCCTATAAAAGATCAATTATTAAAAAGTTATTAGCAATTAAAGTTAAAGAGGTGAAAATAAACATATCTTACAACACACACACACACACACATATATATATATATATATATATATATATATATATATATATATATATATATGTATATTATTGGTTATAGAGGTCTGCTCCTGGCTTTAGGTGTTTGTTGTTGTTTATTTTTTCTACAGTTTTTGATGGCTGACCATACTGGAGTTGACCTCATGAAGTTGGAGTATAGATTATCTTGGAGATGATGTATAGTTAGCAGGTGATTATGCAGATTAGAACCTCAACAGGGTGAGCTGGACCCTGAACGGGAGGCTACTTGTTGGCTGAATTAACATTAAATATAACTTTTCTGCTATAAATCACATTAAACCTAACATATTCAATCATGCATAAGTCAAAACCTTAGCGCTTTTTTTTTATAAGCCATAGCACCTTCAGGTTTTCTGCCCTACAACTTTCTGTTGGCATTCTCTTTTCATTTAATCTGTCCTTCAACACTGCCAAACCCCTTAACTTGTTCCATTAGGTTTGTTTGCATTTTGTCTGTCTTCTTTAATCTTGTCTCAGTGTCTTTTATTTAGCTTGTGTTTATAACCTCCCACGCTATTTTTTTCATTGTTTTCCTCCCTCTTCTTCTTTCCTTTGCTGTTGACTTGTCAGCCATTAACCACAAATCTAAAGTTTTGTTCTCTCCAAATTAAATTGAGAATAATAAATGAAATAACTCCTATGTTGTTTACTCATTTAGAATGCAAATAGAAGCTAAAGTTTTTTGCTACCTTGTCAACAGTAATAAATACACTGGAACTCCTTCCTGCATATTGATGTAATTTGTGGGATCAGGTAGTTGACTTTATTTTGAGTATTAATCATTGTTGTCACATGTTTTTGACCAATTATTTACTAACCAAGTATTTAACACAGCAGGTAATAGAGTATAGCATTTGTAGACACAATAAGCATCAGGTGTGTGTGATACCATCAAACTTCTGTGGGAGTCTTTGTTTGCACTGGCCACAGAAATAACCTCAGTGAAGCGGTCTGAAGGAGGCAGGCAGAGCGGAAAAAGTTCAGACAGACAATGTTTGCAGAGGACAAATAATAAGCCGTACAGAATGTGTCAAGGGAGAAGAAGAAACTGAGAGGATAAAAAATGTAGAAATGGCTCAGCAGGAGAGTAGTCTGACTAAAATGTACAAGGACTCTGTTTACTGAAAATGCAAGTCAGAAGATGGCAGGCAAAAGAAAGGGAGATTTTAATTATCAGAAAGCCTCATTTACTTTAGCAAAACAAACCAAGTTAACTTTCTCTAGAGGTAGTTTACTTCTTCAAGCTGGATACCTCTGATAAGAAATAGCCAGCGGGGGCATGATTTTAGGCAACTGCATGGCCCAAAATCATGGATCCTCCACTCAAGAGAGGAAAGGGGCCACCCTGCTTGTTAACAGAACACAGTTCAAAAGCCAGTATCTGTGATGGGATGGGGATGCATAAGTGCCCATGGCATGGATAGCTTACACATCTAGGAAGGAAAAATGAATGCTGAATTATGTGTTCAGGTTTTGGAGCAACATATGCTGCCATCCAGACAATTCCCCTTTTAAAGGAGACCTTCCATAATACAGCAAAAAGATGACAAACTACATTTTGCATTTACAGCAGTGTGGCTCCATGGTAGAAGAGTATAGGTGCTAAACTGGCCTGCAGTCCAATTTCAGCTTCAACATTTGTTAAGCTGTTTTTGCATTAGGCTTTACATGATTTGCAAATCAAATGGGTTTTTTTATTAACAGTGTCCAAACTTTTTTGGAATCACTGTAGTTTTGTACTTGTGTGGCCTTATGCTTAAGGGTTGAGGTAAACAAATGTGAAAGCAAATACAGTGGGAAGAGGCAACCGATTCCAACAATGATAGTGAACTAAAGAGTAGAAAATGATTGACACAACCTGTGCTATTCAAATTCACAAATGCGACATGCAGACTGGACCAGACAGCACAAGTGATGTTTTTTGTGATGCAGCTGGAATGACTCATGACTGTGAGATATGAAAATACTGAAATTATGATTTACAAACTCAAAAAAAGATAGCAATAAAAGGCTTAAAACTAAAGTAATTTTCGTATTATGTAATAAAGAGGCAACCAACCTTTACGTACCATTTCCATATTTTCAAATGTGCACATTTTATTTTGAAAGGTCACTATTGCAGATAAAACAGGTTTATGTAACTTTTACTTATTACATTTCTCTCTCTGTGTCTCTCTCTCTCTCTGTCTCTCTGTGTCTCTCTCTCTCTCTCTCTCTCTCTCTCTCTCTCTCTCTCTCTCTCTCTCTCTCTCTCTCTCTCTCTCTCTCTCTCTCTCTCTGTTGCTTTGGGTTTGAATCTATATCAGTGGATTAGTGACTGTGCCTCGCCTCTGTGTTAATACGAGGTCAACTATTCAAATTTCCACCAATCTATGAATTGTTATACCCTTTGAGTGAAGCATTTCCAAATATAGTTTCCACTGTTTTGTCCAGCTCTTTGTTGTATAAGCCCTCTTTTGACACTTGGAGCTAAAACAGAGCCTCAGTGCCTCAGGACAAACTGATCAGCTTTGGTGTCTGCAGCAGTAAGAGAGCCATTTGTGAAACTACTGCATAAGCAGCAGGTTCCTGCTATGTGAATACTTATGAAAGGTTTACTATTACAGGAAGCACCACTGGGCCTCACTGCTGCTAATTAATATCCTCCTACTTTTTTTGTCAGATGTGATTCTTGTTTTGGATTCTATATTGGACGTGTAAATATCCTCCTGGGTCGGTTGTAAGAAGCAGTGGGTGTCTGTTACGTACGAGTCCTCCAGTTTCCAGAGAGCCTCCATCTCTTTCTGCCTCCTGCCATGAAAGCTGCAGGCAGCCCGTCTCTGAAACGTATCATTTGTGCAATTATGAAATGGATGTGGATTTTCTCAAGCCCATTAAAACTGGAACTGTAAGCTCGACAAGAGCGATGAATTTCAGTCTGCCTGTCTTTAGAAAAGTGTGATGAAATATTAAATTGGAGCAGCATGTTTCAATGATTGGAGTGTCATTAGTTAGTTCAAAATCATATAATGAGACCTACATTTTAATTCAGTTCAGTTTGAGTTTGATTATACACCAAAACAGCTTATGAAACCCAACAAAACACAGAGTGCTGAGAGTGAGTAAACAAAAAATTAGAATACGGAGGAGACGGTACAATTCAATTACTGTCAAGTAACACAAGAGAGCACTTGAAGAGTCTGGATGTCAGTTCATGGTGTTCTACTGTCATAGCAGGGATCATGAGCAGTGCAGGGACATAATGATTCAGTCACTATGGACACCAGTCATCACCGTCTGTACAAAGTAACAAGACATTTCAACCTGGATGGACGATTTTACTGCCAAACTGAAGCCTCAACCTGAAAACTGGACATTAAAAGAAAGAGGAAGTGGACCCACACATCACAGACTTATTAGCGTACTCCTACTCACACAAACAGACACGCAGCAGGGTGAATGAAGAGAGTCACACAGGTCAGAAAAACAGGAAACAAAAGAATGAAATTGCACTGGTAATAATCCAAACCTCTTAAATAATAATAACAAAGAGAAGAACGTCACTATATAAAGATAATGAGTCACTTACAGTAACAAAGAGCAAAACTTTATGTCACCCTTGGCTTTTTCTGTGAAGTAGTGTGCTTTTGTTGAGCACAAGAATTCAATAAATGTAGTTCTTTTTCTTCAGTTCAGAGACTGGTAATGTCATTTATAAAAAACGCAGGAGAGGACAGCTATAGTTTACTAAACATGGACACAAACAATGCAGGTTTTGAATTCAAAAAGTAAAAAAACTTGCTGAATTTGTTCTGTGGACAGATAAATTGGTCCTCAAGGACATACACAATTTGTTTTGGGTGTGGAAATAAGAAAAACCTTCCCTGAGGCAATTCTAAGGTTTCCCAAATGATTGAAAATATTTTTGAACCTTTCATTGTACTGCTTCCTCTGCATAGTGCATCAACCACCAATCCAATTGTTTACATGCTTTATGTGATTCATTGATTAAACCCTGGTGGGGGATTTTCTCTCCTGATTTTTAGTATGGTGTTGCATACAAGAGGAAGTGTTTGAGTGCTTTGAATAGGGTAAACTGGGAAATAAACAATGTCCTGATTAGGTTCAAAAAGTTATGGTTCAGGTTATTTAAGTGATGATGAATAAGGTACTTGAAATTATGCATTAGCTACATTAGACGATTGTCAGCACAGCCTTTGTTAGGTGAAGCCAGGCAGAGAAGCTGACAAGGTATCTAGGTTATCTAAGGCCATTATGTGGATGGTGACAAATGTATTTTTGCTGTATTAGCCCCCTCTCATCAGGTCAGTGCCAAAACAACCCTGACCTGATGAGACATGAATTCTCTGTCGACCTCTGATGGTGTGTTGTGGTATCTGGCACCAAGACATTATCAGCAGATCCCTGAAGTCCTGGAAGTTGTGGGGTGGGACCATAGACTGTAAATAAAAATGGACAGCGTTACTCCACCTCTTCCCGTTGTACGGTTCTGAAGCCAAAAAATCCCTCTCCTGGGCGTCTCCCAAAGGGAAAAAACTGTCATACTATACAATTCTCATTGGATTTAAACAATGTGCAGTTTCTGTGCAATTGTATAACTCTTTCTAGTACCATCTGTTTTCGTCATATAGAGTTTGCAATCCTGCCTGCCTGCAATACTTGAACTCAGCTAACTTTGATACACTCAAAGAAATAATTAGTTGGGTGAACGTAATGAAATCATGGAAAAAATTTCCACCTAATTAAAATGCTTTCATTTAGCGAGACACAATTTTGTTGAACTAACTAATTGTAAATATGTTGAGTGAACATAAAGTATTTACTAAGGTAGGATCTGACTTCATTGTCTTGGGTCACAATAACTTGTATATTATGATTATGGATAGCTTTTTTTTTTTTTTTTTTTTTCGCCTTTATTGATAGGACAGCTGAAGAGAGACAGGAAACGTGGGGAGTAGAGAGTGGGGGAAGACATGAAGCAATTGGTCGTTTGGTGGGGGTCGAACCAGCGACCTCTGCTACGAGGACTATAGCCTCGATACGTAGGGCGCTTAGACCGCTAGACCACCAGCGCCCCACTTGCAGTCAGTCACAGGCGATCTCTCCCAACTCCCTGTAATGGCTCTTCTTTGCCAGAAGCACACTACCTTGGCTGATGAAAAGGGACTGTCGCACGTTACTGCCACCTTCTACTCTGGAGAGGTATTGCAGATGGGATTCCTAACTTAACCCATTAGGCTGTGTTGAGGATTTTGCATGTCATGTTAAAACTACATGATTTAAAAATGTTTGACCGCTAAACATGAATTATTATAATAACAGAAGCTACATGTTATACTTGTGTTGATAAAACAGACACCCATGTTGCTTTTTTTGAGTGTAGCTATGAGGTTCAGGCCCATGCACTGAACAATTCCCCAATCTGCACCACCAACCTCATTTGTTGTCTAAAACTGATGAGTCTGTTTAGTCAAACCAGCACCCAATAAAAAAGATTGTGAACTAGTGAGGAAGTAAAAGCTGTCAAAGAGTAGCACCACAGGCCTGGTCAACGTCACATTGAATGCTTGCACGGTAAAGTTTCAACACACAATGTATCTGGGTGAACTCTCAATCCAATCAGGGGGTGTGGACTGGTTGATGGTGGCGGCAGCACTTCTTCTGGTCATGACGGTGCTGCATGTCTAAGAATTTAGCTATCATTGTGTCATCTTCTGGGTAAAATACTGTAGCACAATAACATACTTCTCTTTGCATTTATACAGGGATATTGATCACAGGGTATCAAAAGTGTGTCTTATACACAGAATTGTATGGTGGATGTTTGGGTTGATTGTTGAAAGAGGAAGTGACAACAGGTACAGACACAACAGATGGGTGCTTTGACATTGCACTAGAGCAGTGATTCTCAATTGGGGGTACGCGTACCCCTAGGAGTACGTGGGAGTACTGCAAGGGATACGTGACGAATGTAAAAAAATATATTAAAAAGTTGCATCACAACAAGTAATAAAAAAATCGGATTAAAAACAACTTTATCAACAGCATTAAGGTTTAATTTCAATGCAACATCAAAATAGGTCACTATTTCCAAATTAAGCATATTCATTCATAAAATATATTATTTGCAAAACCGCTTGGACTAGACGGCATCCATCTGTTGATGTAAATTTTTCAGCGAGCGATCAGGTACATTTGCATGCTAATAAAAGCACGGCCAGGAGGATAACAATGGACAGGTGTTTGAAATGATTCTTATTTGACAGAAATAAATCGGTGTGCTCCTTGGGCAATCAAAGGTACTAGCTGCCCTCAATCTTTAATTATTTCTGAAAAAATTGCGCTACAAAAGCATAGAATTTGTGACATCTTTCATTTCAATGTTACTGTACTGTACTGTACTGCACTGTACTGTACTGTACTGACACTGTAAAACAAAACCACATGCATACATTTATTCATGTTATTGTCCCATATCCTGAAAGTTTTTCTCGGCCATACAAGGGGGTACTTGGCTGAAATTGTTTTTGAAAGGGGGTGCGCAAGCCAAAAAAGTTTCAGAACCCCTGCACTAGTGTACTGTATGTACAAAGTTTGAGTTCAGGACTCTGAGGTGTCTTGATTTATGTGGAGCACGTCTTTAACTAAGCAGACTTTTAGGGCTGATTTTTGAGGCCTCTAATCTTTTGACTGGTATATTCTGCTGAGTCAAAGTCACCAGTGTAATAATGACATGCATTGATTTGCTGACACTCATCTGAACCCGGGATGTAAAAGTCTTTGTTATCACTTAAGAGGTCAAGCACACGGGTTAGGCTTATTACTGTCCTTTAATGCCTTAAAATGGAGTTACTCCTAATACTAATTTGAAGCATGAAAGTGTGCAAACAGCCTGATAAACAGCAAGAATGTTATCAAAGTGAGGGTCAGCATCCTTATTAAGAAGTGTGCTTGTGATCTCTTTTCTAATTAGAGAAATCTCATGTGTTTAAAAAACAAAGTAGTAGGAAAAGGCAGAGCCACCATCGCAGACTACAGCACTAGATGTGAAATTCAGCACTTTCAAATCAGCACTCTTTAATGCTCAGAATCCGAATATATCATTTATTTATGGGTCAATTTTCACTATTTTTTCGAAACAGACTTTGTGTCTAGTAAAACACTATTTATAGCACGGTTTTAACAAACTATAAAATACGTCATTGGGTTGTTAGCAATGAAATTAAAAGAGTGTGAAACAAGGCTGTAGCTAAAATGCTGACACAACATTATTAAAGTTGCAAATTCATAAAAGAAGCCGCATAGAGATCAACTCAGGGATTTAAAATGTCAGCAAAACAGCTGGGTTTTTTTTGTGTAGATGTGCTGTTGAGAGTTTAATATTCCAGACTTCGGTTGCATCTATAAAGTAATTTTATCTTGCCAGAACTCTGTGAAGCTGCACACAGTAGAAAATTACATTTCAAGTCATTAATTCATGGATTAAATGAATAAAGATCCTTTTGTTGCTGATGAGTTTGAAAATGAAGCCTTGAAAACTGTGGACAATACGTCAGCCAAGTAACACCTATAAGTGCATTTTCTACACACATACATTTTTGTTCAGATTATATTCAAATGTGTCTTATTGCATTAAAGCTTTACTCAAAGCACAAGCTATACATTATCGTACACTTTGGCTGATTTGTTCTCAGCCACATATTGTCTATTCTTTTACCGACACCCAGTCTGAACATAAAGGTTATTACACTCTTTCTGCTTTCTGTCTCTCAACAGGGACGCACATCATCCACCGAATGCCTATGTGTGTGTGTGAGTGTTTGTGGGTGATCCCTGCTTGAAAGAAGAACCTCCTGTCAACCCGTCAGCTTTTAAAGATCGTAAGTAAGCTTTCTACTCTCCCTTTATTCCTTGGTTTTCTGTTGAAAAAGCTGCACATGGTTCCTGATGATCCCTGTGTTAATATCACACTGTGAGACTGTTCATATTGTATAAAAGTTAAGCCCAATTTAAAGCTAAAAGGACTATTAGGCAGAACATGAATCATGTGAAGAAAGATTTCTAAGTCGTTCCATTTCAGTTTGATCCAACAAAAGAATATAAAACCTAATCGTACAAGGGTTTAATGCATAATCCTTTATCAATCTGAGCCATAGGCAAAAGGGGGAGTTACATTTTTCTTAAATGCATAACCTCTTTACAAGTGACGAATCATTCTGCTTCAAGAGGCCTTTCCAAATGAATCACACATAATTAATCCCACTGCTTCACCCTCTAACCTTTATAGACTCTGTCTTTCGTCCTCCAGAAACACGGCCAGTTAAAGGTTGTGAACTCTCTGTCATGTTGAGCTGCCTCTGTTGTTGTGATATGATAATGCAGTGAAGGTGTGATCACACATGCAGCAGCAGTTTTGCTTGTGTCTGCGTGTGTGTCCTCTGAAGCTTTTGCTTACATCTGCAATTCTGCATTGACTCCACGCCAGCGAGTCGAAAGCTGATGCAGAGCGGTGGCTCCTCTGTTGTAGTCAGGTACATCAGCCAATGGCCATAATAGGGTGTGTGTGTGTGTGTGAGGGGAGTTTAATAACGCTGCAGGCTAAATGACTGCAACACAGTCATAAAAATTGGTGCAGTCATAACCAATTGTGTGGAAATTTACTGCTCAAGCAATTCATAAACTTCTCTGAATATTTGTTTTTTCAGTATTAAAAGTAGATCACTTCCAACAGTCTTTCATTATCATGAAACTACAGCACAAACACTAAGGAAATACTATTCAGGTCATGGAAAGTTTTCCATAATTAACATATGAAACAAGACATCCACAAACTTTAAAAACATGTTGTTTACCCCTGCAGCGCTTTGGCATCGTAATCAACTCATGCCCCCATTATATATCAGAGAGGTGGCCACTTACTCTTGCTGAATCACTACCATGGATTCTGTGACTACATTCATATCAGTCAGCATCAGGGGAAATGCTGTGTCTTTCACTTCAGTTGAGAGTGGGTTGCATGCTGGGATGATATTTACAACATAGTTGAGAGATGATCAAATTGTAAACTCACACTCAGGAACTGTCAAAACAAAACAGAATGTTCACATTCTCAGATTAATTTTTGTGTTATGTATGACGATATGATACCCGGAATATAATGTATACATCCCACGCTGACTGTAGTTTACAAGTATTCTCAATGAATCATGTGGAGCTAGCCAAAGCAGCTAACTTTTGGAATAGTCTCAGGATGCTAGCAGGTTTTTGAGGCTGTACTTTGTAGGGTTGTCATGAAACTAGAATTTTGAATTCTGATACAATACTAGTTATATATATAATTTTATTTTATTGAGTGTGCAGGTCTAAATACATCGGTACATCCTGTGATTCAAATAATTAGTCATCTTAATTCCAAAGAATAAAAAATAAAATAAAAAATAAATAAAAACAAACAAGCAAAAAACAAAACAAAACAAGGAAATCAAATTTCATTTCATAGATCCTGTGTTGTTCATTCACATTACAGTTACATTAAATTGATCTCACAGGTAGTTTGTATCCCTTACACCCACTCTGACATGTTTACACTTGTCCACCATACACCTTCACCGACATATAGACTCACACCAACACACACACACACACACACGCATACACACTCCCACACCAACACTTACAAATACTCACTCACACTTACACACACTTGCGTTAATATAACAAGTTTGAGGGGGGTTCCTTAGAGTTTATGGTAATCGGGTGATTTTGTGGCTTCCCTTGTATACAGGGCTTCATAAATCCTGCTCCATATACTCTCAAATAGTTTTCCTTTATTGCTGTCCTCTGATATGGTCCTTTCAATGCTCAGATAGTATTTCATGAGTGTTTTCTACTTTTGAAGCGTAGGTGCTTCCTTATTTTTCCAATTTTTCAGAATAAGTTTCTTAAAAACTAATGATGAAAACAGAATGTGACATCCAGATGGGTGTCTTATTTTGCCACAGTTTTGGAAAAGACAAATCACGGGTGCAAACTCAACTTTATAATCATATATTCTAGACATCGATATTTCAATATCATCCCAAGCTGTCCTAATTTTGGCACAATACCAAAAGGCATGTATGAGGGAGTCACTGTGGGAGTTACATTTTAAACATCTATCTGAGCAGCTGGGGTCAAATTTATGAATTTTGTCGCTACTATAGTACATTCTTGTCATTAGCTTATACTAGATTAGGCTCAATACTAGTTATAATCAAATAATATGATACCTGTTTCAATACCAACAAAATCTGGATACCTAAAAGTGGGCCATTGTGCTATTTCTGGTTGACAGGAAAAAGGAAGAAGACTTTCCTCAAAAATAGTGTAAACCCCAAATGAAACATTTCCTCTGAATAATATTGATAATCCAGTGTATCTGCGTGATGGTGTGTATACAGAGAATGTGCTCTCTGTCTTGATTTGATCATTTTCTTGTTGTGAAGCTAGCAGCCAACAGTCCACTAGTCTGGACTAGAAAAATATGTTTAGGTCTCTCTTGTCTGTTCTCTGTCTATCTGCAACAGATATAAATATACCCCATGCATCTTGATGAGACACCAAAGGGACTTAACAAATCATTGGCATTTGCTGACCTGTCAATAAGAGGAGTCTGTTGCGTAGTGGCTGGGTAAGAGCTGAGGGTGTGGCAGATGGCAGAGCAGAGAGGAACACAGCATAGAGAGTAAAGCGGCTTCATTTAAATAAAATTCAGCTCATTCCTGTGCGTTTCTTATGAAATTGTTAAGAACATAAACGATGTTGAACCATCAGAAGATAATGTTTCCTTTTTCTGTTTCTGTGCTTTGTTTTCTGCGCTCGTTCTCTTTACTGAGGTAACTCAATCAATGCTGCTCTTTCCCTCTTCTGTTTCTGCTAGCTGCAACTGTAGGTAGAAAATATGTCCTCTGGTCTGTTTTTTGATATACTTCGGTACTTTTTAATTCAATCAAACATAAAAGTAATGAAGACTATATTACAGGTGCATTTTATTGAAAAGTATCTGATGCACATAAGTGCTTTGCTAAGCATGCTAAAGGTAGAACACAAACAGGCTGAAGTTTTAGCAGCTACGGTGATTATTAAAGATCATTTGGATAATTGAGGGCCTTGTTTGTTCACTACAGACCACCATACCTCATTTGTGCACATTCCTGTCAGCACTGGTTTTGCTATTCTTCCATCTTGTATGAGGATAGAATAGAATGGAATAGAATAGTGTAGAATAGAATAGAATAGAATAGAATAGAATAGAATGGAATGGAATAGAGTAGAATATAATATAGTAGAATAGAATGTACTTAATTAATCCCTAAAGGGAAATTCAGGTGTCTGGCAGATAAAATGATGTGTAGAGGCAACTTTAAGCAAAAACCCTCTTTGCCCCTACTGCAGGATGTGATGTTTCTGACTAGTGCTTTCTAAAACAGGCTTACTTGCATGTATTCCAAAAATGAAAGACATGCCGACATAAAATGAAACAAACTGAGAATGTATTCAAAATATCGACAGTTTAAAAAACAAAAGCACTTCTCTTGTCTCTATGGACTTGTTTACTAAAAAATGATACTTCTACTTCCTTAAAAAAGTTAAAAACCATGAAATTCTGAGGAAAGCTTACAGTCAGATAATCCGTTGCTCCGCCTGGTGCGCAGATCAAAGCTTTCATTTCAGTATGCATGCTCAGATACCAGTTTACTCCAATCAGCTGCGCTAACAACAGCAGGACAATTAAAGGCACAGATTTTTTTGACCAGCTAAACAAACATAGAAAGACATTAAAGTGAGAATATGAACTATACTCAAAAGAATCCTAACCAACAGTAATGACTAAGTCTGCTATCTCCCCAAAATGAGCCAAATAAGGCACAAAGGCTTGAATGACATCTATGGCTCTAACAATATGCAAAACGTCCAGTATGATAAAGTTTTGTCAATAATGAGTCAGTCAGCGGGGATTGAAGAATAGTGTTATCATTCAGGAGCAAACGTCTATGTTTATCATGCTCACCATCTAAGCTTACTTGTGCAACTTCTTAAATAGCATTTAACAGCATGGTGGAGCTTATTCACAAAAGAATGTGTATATTCGGTTAAAACTAATTAACTGTGCGAGCCTAAGTGTTGACCAGATGATGGTTCCTGGTTAAGAGTCAGATCAACTGACAGATATGTTGGTACTAATTTTCATTGCAATCTACCCACTAGTTATTGACATATTTCAGTCTGGACTAAGAAACACACAGAAATATTGACAAGCTAAGTCCTGTTAGCATGGTTAAAGAGTGTCATTTAAATGGCAATGAAGCAAACACAAGATTTTTTCCTCTTCTCTAGTTTCACAGCTGCAAATTCTTGCACCCCACAAAGAAAAGCACCGCTCCTGAAAATCACAGTATTACCACAAGGGAAGAGAGGGGGCAGCGTCCTTCAGCACTTCACAGAGATGTGAGCAAACCGGCTGAGTGGAGAAGGCCACAGAGGACCCGATGTGTCGGGGATAGACAACACAGATAGAGCAACAAAAAAAAAATCCTCTGATCCGCCGTGGGGAATATAAACAGCTACTCAAGCATATGGAAGGTTTTGCTTTCACAAGCAGGGAGAGAGGGGATTGTTTTTCACCTGCGTCTCCCCGTGTGTGTGGTATGGAATAGTGATGCTTTTGCTGGAAAGTTCCTGTGTGATCAGTTGGCAGGCTTTTAATGAATGCTGAATGTATGAGATCAGGAAAGGTTGAAAAAGACTGGCAGACACAACCTCTGATTAAGTCAGAGCTACTGTTACATCATCAAAAAAAATCTTCAAAGATGGCTAATAATGTGCAAAAGTAAATGATTCATAGGCTGCTGCTGATTCCTGGATAAATGTTGGATTTACTTGAAAAAAAAAAACCCTGGTTAAAATGAGAAGATAGGCAGTAACTAGTACCCTGTAGAGTCATTGAACCGCCCAAAGGCAGGTTAGAGACCTGTTCAGAGGCTGTTTCAAACCTTTTAAGGGTTTTCATTCAAGATAAAGGCATCTAAATAGAGAGAATATGCTGTGATACACTGACTTCACAGTCAAAAACAGCAATCCCCTCCAGTTTAGCGGTTCCTGTTACCCTTTTGATCTGTTACTAAAATGGGAGCTGAGCTGATTCAATAGTCTAATTGATCCAATTGATTAAATAACGGTCTGCAGTTGGACTCTCTTTCTCTGTCTGCCAAACTAAGCTGTGCAGGAGGACCACGATAGATCCCTCAGCTCCAGACACCCACATGAGCCAAACAAGCCCATCAAAGACCAGACTGGATATCCTGGTGGGGGGGATTTACCAGTTCAAAACCAGTACACTGATCCTCAGCCTCTGGTGCATTTGTCTTGTCTCTACACTGTGGCCCTTGACTCACTTTATTTATGCCTTAATCTTCAACACTCTTTACTTTCACAACTCCACCTCTCCTCTTTCCTTCAGTTTTCTCTATACAGCGGACACCGTTTCTTTTTTCTCCCCTGCTCCATGTGGATAAATGTTCTGTGATGGTGAGCTTACTGCAGCCATCAAACACTGTGGATTTTCTTATCCTTGGCCCCTTGAGTCCCTCAGGAGACTTTGTTCTTCTATTCAGACAGAAAGATGCCAGCTTTTCTGGGATGCTGACACAGCTGAACCTGTGCCAATATGTTGATATCAACAACTGTGGTAAAAACCGAAGCAGACTCTGCAGTTGCTAATCACTGCCGGGAAAATTGAAAGATTGCAATCAGTCAATCAGAGGTAGATGGTCTTCTTTTGAAAGCTGACTGAAATCAGGCCAGGTCCTATTCTGAGAACTTCAATGGATGTCAGGAAGATTGTCATGGTTTGACAGAGCCCTGCTGTGAGTTTACTCTCCCAACTCCTCAAGTTTGGCAGCTTCATCAGCAGCTCTAAGCTTACATTTATAAGATATGGGTACCACTCAAGAGTCATTCTGTCACGTCGTTCTGTCATGGTTCTGTTGTCCAGATAGTGATAAGTACAAATCAATGTCTGTTTGGACAGTAAAAAAGAAGCAATCAACTTACCTAGAAAAAACAGTTACATCTAACTAAATCAAAAAACAAAATGGTTCCTGTTGGATGATGAAGTGTTCAAATAGCAATAATGTTTCGTGGGACCCGCTGTCCGTCCGTAACACTACGTCATATGTGACACAGTACGACAATGTTGTAAGAAGAGACTCATGACTGCAAGTGATTGAAAATTTGGCTATGCTTCACTAAAAAGATCATGACACAGCGAAGTACAAGACGTGTAGCAAAGATATTTCAGGCAAGGTAGGAAGCACACCCAATGTGATGAGGCATTTACATTAACACCATGTGAATTTGAGGCAATGCACTGTATTCCATTCAATTAAAAAAACGTCCGGTCACCGCAATGTTTCATCACACTCCACAACAGCACACATTCACATTTGTACTTAGGTCAATTAATCATGTCAACCCATATTTTAAAATATTATTAAACAGTATATTTGATTGATACCAGTCAGAGAACATCTTTAGTGATGAAGGGTAAGATGAAGAAGGAGAAAGTGGAGGAAAGTGGTGATAACGTTTGTTGTGAAGTGGTGACACATCTTTGCCACTGATGAGTCACCAGTGTTTAGGTATGCAAAATATACTGTTTGTTAATGCTGTGTTATATTCTAATGTGGTATTGTTATATTTTTCCATTATTTATATAATCATTCCTTTTTATCATTTTTCTTGTTGATCTATCCTGGTTCAAAAAACGGCTTGGCCCCACGTAGCTAATCTCCTTATCGGCACACACTGTGAGGGGGCAAATTTTTTTCTAACTTGATGGTTCAGAAGATATAAAGATTACAAGTTTTTGCCCAAATAAGGACATGACTGACTTGACTCCCGGTCGGGAACACATAGTTGTTGGCTAGGAGGTTCAAACCCCGCCCCTTTACGTCACACTATGTCTGGTTGAGTTTTGCATTTCCAATATGGCTGCCGCCATCGATTGGCTTCAAAACAGCGCTCAGGAACAGATGGGTGACGTCACGGATACTACGTCCATATTTTATACAGTCTATGAATGTAACGTAATATATCATATAGTGTCGTATGGTATCATATCACATCGTATCGCATCATATCATATCCTGTTGTATCACACCGGATCATATGGAATTGTATGGCATCATGTCATATAGTATTGTATAGTGTCATATCGTATTACATTAAAGGATATCCCATATTGGATCACATTGTATTGAGTTGTATTGTATCATACCACCATGAGCAGACTTTGGGGCTCAGAATTCAAAGAGAACTGACTTCATTGCTGAATCAAAACAGCATGTTTTGAGGGAAGCATCAAAAATTCTGGTAAGGGTCACCCACACTGTTCTGTCTCATCTTGTTGGGCCACTGCACAAGCTGCCATTTTTTGACTCTAGAGTGAGAACAGGCTGTGAAATTGGAATGTTTGTAACAATGTGTCTTACTCGTGTGTGTGTGTGTGTGTGTGTGTGTGTGTGTGTGTGTGTGTGTGTGTGTGTGTGTGTGTGTGTGTGTGTGTGTGTGCGCGCGCGTGCGCGTGTGCGTGTAACAAGTGTACATCAGCGTGTGCGATCAGACTCCAGACTCATCAACATGGTGCTCATCTCCTGTCACAACACTGTCTGACAATGAGCGGCTCTGTCACACTAGGTGACACAGCACTCCAATTAATCACAGAGAAGGACCACTAATGAAGTCATTATGTATTCCGTGAGTTTCATCTTGACAATCCACTTTTCCCTCTAAAGATACAGAAATACACACAAAAGGCTTTGAGGCATTGTGGTAATGGATTAGCTGAAATGGAGTTTGACAAGTGAAATATAGCCCTGATCAGGACGTGGTTGAAGTGTTGATGTAATTTTCTTCCCTTTGCCTGTTAAGTTTGGTCTCACCTCAGAAATCCTTTAAGATTTTTTACTTGCCTTCTATTTAATGGGTTCAAGAACAAAGGGTTGGAGTTTATTTCCCCTTGAGCAAACTATTACAAAGTCAGGGATGGATAAGTCTTCACGAGTCAAGTACTCTTGATTATAGTCAGTATACAAATGCAGCCCGCTCTTTTGGACCATCACTTGTTTTCATATTGTTTGGAGCTAAAATAGGACATGTACCTCAGCATAAACACTGCCAGACTGAAGGCGAAAAAAAAATCTGGATACTCTGGGCTGTATCACAACGCTATATATTGCATTTGTTTATCCTGTTATTTCTAAAACTAGGGATTCAACGCCCACATCAGAGGACAGCACATATAAACATTTACTTGGCCTAGAAACTAAAATACTTTTATTACGTTTTCTTTGATTGTTGCATTATGTTAATATATGTTATTTGTATTATAGTTTATTGTCTTTCTGTCTGTCTATACACCAGCCTGTGCCTGAATGTATGCACATTGTGTTATGTCTTAAAGTGCATAGGAGTGTAACATTTGTGATCATTAGTACACATGTAATAAAGTACATTGTCACAAACTCTGGGTCATTCAGGGATATTCTTGTAGGCTCTTGTCTCATTGCTTTTGTCTGCCACTTTGAAAGTTCAAAGAAACCCAGCTCTGTTCCAGACACAATGCCTTCCAAAGGAATCCCTCAGGAGATCTCAAATATTTCTTTGTGGCTCCAGTCTGCGGTTGTTACTTCAGGTCACGATCCCTTGTGTGGGCCTTTCTGAAGTTTCCTACAAGGGTTAGTGTGGAGGAGATAAAAGGTTTTTTTTTTCTTTAATACGTTGACCTATCTGCCACAACAGAGATTCAAAGGAAAACCTGGCACATACACACAATGGCCTTCATTTATCAAACATGCGTACGACCGAAAACAGGACCATTTCCACGCAAAGGTCGGCATTTATCAATCTGAACGTGGGTGGAGGATACGCTCAAATCCCATCCCAGGTCTCAGTTCATGTACGCAAGTTTTTATTTCAGTGTGGAGTGCGGTAGAGCAAAGTAAATCTGTCTGTGGCGGAGAATTAGCTCATATTAGCACAATGCATTTTCAGACAGACATACAGAGGTTCACAGATTAATATTTAGATCGTTAAATTAGATATGACACTATGATGTATTTTACATTTCGCTCTCTCAAGCCCTGCAAAATGCTTATAGTGATGCTGAGAAGCGTGTGTGTTTTCTTTATGGATTTAAATCTACGAAGCTTTCAGTACTTATCAACGCTCCCATGTGCACAGTGAACTCTTTAAAAATATTGTTGGTGATTTAAACAGAAAAACTAAAAATTGTTAATTCACTAGAGCAAACTGAATTAAACTTTTAGCGTGTGAGATATGATTTTTTTTTTTTTATTTAAAGTTTTTGGGTGATCCCGGCTGAACCGTGAATAATTAGGGCCGTGATATTCAAAACACAGTTGTTTTCAGCGGTATCATTTATCAACACTTGATGAGGCGTATGCCGTGATTGACCCAGATACGTACGTTTCATAAATGACACGTGAACGTTGTCGTAAGCTGATATCTACCCCCAAATCTGCGCTGGTCTCTACACCAGATTGATAAATGAGGCCCAATGCAACTTAGATTGGACATTTGGGTGTGTTAATCTTGTAGTAGCTAATAAAACCTCTCCCCACTTGCTGAGGAGATTAAGAGCTTGCTAAAGAGGTCTGGCAAAACCCATGCTTTTCAACCACAGATTGTATAAAACATGGACATACTCTTAGTGGCATCACTGATTGGTTTCTGATGAGTGCTTGTGAAACCAAATGATCACAGTTACCATACTGGGAATGACTCAGCCGAGCTTTAAGTATACTGAAACATACATGTTTCCTTGTGCAGTAAATATGGGCTTTTTGACATGGGTATTATTGGGGATTTCTTGGCTTTTGGAGCCAGCCTCAAGTGGACACTTGAGGAACTGCAGTTGTTTGCACTTAAGCACTAGTTTCATTTTTTAACACTAGAAGTTGGCACTTGTTTTCAACCCAAGATCCAGCCCCCAAATCATTTTTCAGTGTCATGTTTGTTGTCTTCTTCCGTGAACAACAACAACTGAAATGATATCTCTTGAGGCAATTCATCAGACTCTGCATAAATCCCTTATGATCACTGATTGGATTGGATTGGGTTTCTTTAAGGTGGCATTGAATATAATGATATTTGAATAATGTCAAATTGAAACTGAATTGAGATTCAAAGAGACTCAGAAACTCAGAATCTACCGCATACAAAATGTTAGGCCATATTTTGCACGTACTCCACTCAGTTCTGTTTAGAAATATGTTAATTGTTGAAACAACCAGGAGTAATGTGAAGTATTCCCAACTGAAAACAAGTGATAACAATACAGTTAGACCTAATCTCTGTAAATGGTCTCTTTGGTTTATTGTTTGTGTTTTTTCTGGAATATCTCTGATGATAAAAAAAACATACAGTATTCCCAATGCCGGTAGTTCTTAAATTGGGCCAATTAGATCCTCATTTCAAAGACTTAAATGAGCAGAAGAGGCTCTGATGCAGAGTGCTGGCTGAGTTCACAAATACTAAAGAATGAATGCAGTTTTGTTTGTTTTTCACAAAGACTGTTGATCCAATAATCTCTGAATTTGGCACTCAGTATCTTTGGAAATTGAAGACCTTAAGTTATTAAAAAACTGTTGGCACTAGAAAGTGTTTAGCTGCCTTAGGCCAAAAAAAAAACAGTCTGAACTTGTGAGAAAAAGTTCACTCTTATAAAACAGAAGCGGCCGGTCATTTAGTAATCCTATTTCAACACCTAAATTCTAGAACTTGTAATGAAAATGCCTCTTACCCACTCAAAAATGTATCTCTTTTAATGACCCTTTACAATTCCATAACTTGGACAGTTTGGTCAATATCAGGCAAAAAAACAAAACACGATACTGCTGAGGTGATCACATGGAACTTAGACCAGCCAAATACTATCTGTGGTCACATATAGCTCCTTTACAGCATGGAGGGAGAGCCACATAGAACTAGACACATTGATAGGCAGCTTTGGGCAAGTACACATTTAAACATTGATGATGAGAGAAAGAGAGACAGGTAAACTTCACAACATTAACCCCCGAAGAGAAACTGTCAGTTCTCCTGGGGGAAGGGTCAGCAGCTCCTCTGGCTGCTAAATATGTGTCTGCCTGTCACAGCCTGAGGGACGCACCATCCCATAATATCTGATTTTGGGTGAAGGTTTTATGAGCATACCGCATCGAGTGAGGACATTGAGATATTCTGTATGGATGACACCATCGTTCATTAATGCGTATAAAATATGCAATATATATGATATGTAATGAATATATATGTAATGAATATAATATGTAATGAGTATATATGTAATTTATGTGTATAAATCGTATGTGCTTTGGCAACAACATGTCTTTGTTCATGCCAATAAAGCAAATTGAATTGACTTGAATTAAATAGAGGGAACGAGAGAGAGAGAGGAGATGTAAAATTCTAGACATACCGTTATTAATAGAATCAAAAGAAGCTATAGATTGAAAAAGCAGCAAACATACTGAAACGCTGGTTTACACACAAACACCACTTGACACATCCTTACTTCTAAATCCACCAGGGTGTGATGTTTTTGATATACCCTTGCAACATGTTTTTTAGTGTGTAAAGTATGTGTGAGGAGAAAAGTGATTAGATAAACAAGCTTTGTACAAATAGCTAATCACTGCAATGGATTCTGATAGATTGTCAACATTCAACAGTGAATTTAATGTCATCCACAGAACTGACTGATGTAAGCCTCAAGGAATGTGATAGGAGAGCGAGAGAGAGAGA